>NC_044369.1:31043502-31349336 GCF_007364275.1 Archocentrus centrarchus | reverse complement strand
CTAAATATCTGCATATTGAAGTGTATCAAATTATCACTCACTGGTGGTCAGACAGGAGGAAGGTGTAATTCCAGCCATTTCACACAGGTGTAAGAGTTTAGAAAAGAATAAAAGAGTTTAAAAGAGTAAAGAAAAATATAGGCAAAATGAGTCGGACGGTGTAAGTCCATGGGCCGTCTGATCAGCGGACTGAAAGAGTAACCACCTCAGTGGGTTTTTAGGTTTAGAGGGCCTTTGGTTTTTCTGAAGTGAACTGGCCATTTGTCTTTTGCCAATGTCCTCCTGGTAGAAGGGTTAACCGATCGCGCAGATTATCACTCCCGCTAGAGTTGACGAGAGTAATAGCTTATGGTTATATGGTTCTTTGATAAGAACCTTCACTTCAGAAATCCATAAAAGCAACTAAAACCCTTTAAAAGCCTCAAAAGATAAAGAATAAAGAAAAAGTAAAAGAATACAGAGAAATGAAGAAATAGAGATAAAGAGAAAAAAAGAGTTTTTGTAATAAAAAATAAAATCCCTAAAAAAAGAAAAAATATAAATGGTACCTTACTAACATTGTTTTTGTTCTTGCAGTTTGGACTGACTGACAAAATGACTGACGACACTGGGTGTAGAAAAGGGGCTCAGATTAAAAAGAGGGTGAAACTTCAATAATAACCGGTGATGTAAAATTATTTTAGTGTAAACTTCCAAGCACAGATATTAAGCTGAAAGATTAAAATTAAAGGAGAAATCTCTCCATCCTAATCAGGTAAAAGTTGATCTTTGGGTCAGACACTTTGATTCACCCACCTGACAACAGAAGGTCAGCAAATTCATTAAGCAATCCCAAAATTAGGTCACTTGGGAAAAAAAAGTCTATAACAATAATGAATATTGAAAAAACTGATGGATGCTTGAGTGTGTGTGTGTGTGTGTGTGTGTGTGTGTGTGTGTGTGTGTGTGTGTGTGTGTGTGTGTGTGTGTAAGGAGGCATCCACGTGTGTGTGTGTGTGTGACTGAGTACTACTGTTTATATGTGTGTTTCAGAGAGAGAAAAGAAAAATGGGTGCTTCGTTTAGTATGTGTGTGCTACGGTCTGTGTATCTGTGTATGAGTGTAACAGTAGGACAGAGAGGAAGAGAGAAATAGAAAATATGGACAAAATATTTTGAGGTGAATTTCTTTGCAAAGTATGGTGTCATTTGTTGTTCAAATAGGAATAGAGTTTAGAGGAATAGGACAATTTTCCAGTGGTCATATTAGCTGTTTTGTAATGTCATAGCTGTGTGTGTGTGTCAGTATGTGTAGGAAAGAAAAAGAAAAAAAGGAAAAGAGAATGGTGCCAAGGTTTTAGCATTGCTGTGTGTGTGTGTGTGCATTTATATCTCAAGGATTTGTGTGCGTGTGAATCTAAGTGAGAGCCAGAGAGACAGAAGTCGTGTGTGTGGATGAGAGTTATAGCCCTAAGTTTTTTCTCTTCTTTTTCTTTTCTTTAATTTGGACTGATATGGTTGTAAAAGGGTATGCTGGTTAAAAATTCTCGGAAGGAAGGTTTCGCTTCCGATACATATGAGAGATAAGCCAACCACAGATGGATAAAAGACAAAAAAAAATTGAAAAATCACAAAAAAGGGAGTCAGGAGTTTATTGCTTTAAAAATAAATAATAAATAAACAAAGCCAGTATAATAGATGCCTTGAAAATCCCAGGTTGAAGTATTTTTTGCAAATTATTAGAGGTCATTTTTCCAGAAGATTGTTGTTAAATTTCAAGAAAAAGTCTGTGAGAAGCTCAGTTTTAGTAAAACCTCAAAAGAAAGGTTAGAAGAAAAAAAATAAAAACAGTGCATGTAAATACTTTGTGAAACAGCCGAATCTGAGACCCAAAACAAAGTGCCAAACTTTGAGCTGCTGCTCTGCTACAAAGCAAAATATAGAGAACTAAAAAAAATTTATTTGTTTGCCCATGCAGGATAGAATACAAGATACCAATTTACTCTTTTGTGCATTTACATTTATTTGGTAGATTTGTTTAAAGCTAAGATTTAGAGAAAAGCAGAGAACATTTGAATTTTGAATGTCTGAACAATTTGATATTAAATCAAGCATTAAAGGAAAAATCCCAAAAGCGAATGATATAAGAATCAGTATGCCCTTTAGATAAATAAGCTAAATTAAGGTAGATTATTGAGACAAACAGAGTTAAGTCTCAAAGGAGGGAGACAGACCAGCAGAAAGTTCAAGATTTAACTAATGAAAATCTCTCAGTTTTACTCTAACAGGAGCCTGAACAACAACACAGGAGACTGGATCAGCTACCAATAAAGAAACTGGTGCAGATCGAGGTGTTCAAGATCATACCAAGCTGTTCTGAACAGACTGACAGCTCCATAAACTCATATAAAAAAGGCTCCTGGTGCTCAAGAAGGAGGCCAACCATCTCACAAACAGGTGACCTGAGAGTTCTTGACCGATGATCTTTGTGCACAAGTCTGAGCCCAGAAGGAGGGTCATCAACAGGAGATATCCTTGACGTGGGGAGCGTTAGGCCTTATGCACGCTCAGTCACAGGGTCTCAGTGAAGAACCAGAGCATATTAGAGGGTCAAAGGTCAAAGAACTCCCAGGCAGAAAGCAATTGATTTCAAAGTTTTAATTTCAGTTATGCTATATTCAGTAGTATGACTCAACTACTATTGTAAGGCCATTCCTACAGGGGCCAGAATTTTGTGGTTTCAGGAGTATAATTTGTTTAATGTTTCCTCCAACACTAACTGTTGTTCTCTTATAAATTCCCATGAGGCCTCAGGGGGACACGCCCTGATTTCAGTTTAGACAACCAAAGATGACAAACCTGCAGCGAGCTGCATGTAAGGTCAACAAGCAATGGTGGTGTGAGTATGACCTCTAACCCCAAAAGGATCTACGTTTTGACTAAAGACTTTGTCCATAACATTTTTATTTTTATTTTTGTTTGTTTTGTGGTGAAAATCCCACTGCAGGGGTTTAGATTTAAAAGCAAAAATTACACAAAATGAAAAAGAAAAAAGAGTTAAAGCCTCTTCACTGCTGAACTAGTAACAACTGCTGATGTTGTTTTAGGTCAAGGTTATGCATTTTTCTCCTTCATAATTTAGTAACTTGAGGTTTATGAAGCCACATTTTGTTTGCCATAATTATGCTTTTTTTTGGGGTACAGACCCTTACAGAATAAGTATAATTTTGAGTACAGTATAATCCTTTGAAATGATTTTGATAGTCGATCTCTCTAAGATATTTTATTTCCCCAGATTTTCATGCCAAAGGAGTCAGAATTGAACAGTAATCTCTGCTCTTCCGTCTTCATCATTCATGGAAAGTACATTCACTTCATTTACTCCGCTCTCTGAGAAAGAAGCAGTGGCCCTCCTAACACATAGCCGTCCTACTACATGTCCTCTGGATCCGATTCCCACTGACCTACAAACCATCGCACCTACGATTATTCCAGTCATCACACATGTAATTAATACTTCCCTATCCACCGGTGAATTTCCGCTTACTTTCAAACAGGCCCAGGTGACACCTCTACTTAAAAAACCTTCTCTCGACCCTGCCCTGGTCGACAACTATCGACCGGTCTCGCTACTACCTTTCCTTTCTAAATGCATACAAAGGGCAGTGTATAACCAGATCCTTGGCTTTCTCTCCCAGAATAACTACCTTGATCATAACCAATCCGGTTTTAAAAAGGGACACTCTACTGAGATGGCGCTGCTGTCTGTGACCGAAGCCTTAAAAACTGCCAGAGCTGCTGGACAGTCCTCAGCCCTCATTCTGCTGGACTTGTCAGCAGCCTTTGATACAGTCAATCATGATCGACTCCTAACTACACTCTCCATTATGGGTATCTCAGATACACCACTATCATGGTTCAGATCTTACCTTGCTGAACGCTCTTTCAAAGTGTTATGGCAAGGACAGTTGTCTTCATCATGTCCACTGTCCACTGGAGTGCCCCAAGGCTCAGTATTGGGACCCCTCCTCTTTTCCATCTATACCACCTCTTTGGGCCCAGTTATTTCCTCTCATGGGTTCTCCTACCATTGCTTTGCCGATGATACTCAGCTCTACTTATCATTCCCGCCGGATGACTCTACGATCTCAGCACGGATATCTCATTGTCTCTCAGATATATCCTCATGGATGAAGTCACACCATCTTCAACTTAATCTTTCTAAGACTGAACTACTGGTGTTTCCTGCAAAACAGTCAGTTCAACACAATTTCACCTTAACAATCGATTCTCTCTCACTTTCTCCGGCGAAGGTTGCTAGGAATCTGGGAGTCACGTTTGATGACCAGTTATCATTTACACGCCAAGTGGCCTCTGTTGCTCGATCCTGTCTCCTTGCGCTATATAACATCAGACAAATTAGACCGTTTCTAACGCAACATGCTGCTCAGCTCTTGGTGCAGGCTGTGGTCATCTCGCGCCTTGATTATTGTAATGCAGTATTAACGGGCCTTCCAGCCTGTGCTATTAAGCCATTACAGATGATCCAGAACGCAGCAGCACGTCTGGTCTTCAGCCTTCCAAAACGGGCACATGTCACCCCACTGCTCATTGAGCTTCATTGGCTTCCGGTTGCTGCTCGCATCAAATATAAAGCCTGCATGATTGCCTATAAGGTGATGACAGAACAGGCGCCCCACTACTTGCACTCGCTCCTAAAGGCCTATGTTCCATCTCGGCCTCTGCGCTCCTCCACTGAATGTCGCCTTGCTTTACCCAACATCCACCCAAAGCAATCCAGACTGTTCTGCTCCATAGTTCCCAGATGGAACAAGCTGCCTACCTCCACCAGAGCAGCAGAGTCCCTTGCCATTTTTAAAAAACTCCTAAAAACTGAGCTTTTTAGAGAACACCTGCACTAAGACAATTAACTCTGATGTGTATAGACATACATTTTAATGTGCCATTGTTTTTTTAAGGTTTAACGCTTTTAATGTTTTATTTTTGTTTTGGCCTTTTGTATTATTGTGTCATCATTGTAAGTCGCTTTGGATAAAGGCGTCTTCTAAATGTAATAAAGTAAAGTAAAGTAAAGTACAGGTACAGACAAACTTATCCAAGAGCTGTTTAAAATAAGAAAACTTTAAAATGATTACTTTTAGATATTTTGAGATTCATCCCATGTTTTGTTTTTTGTTTTCTTGTGTTCTTTTTGTTCCACTCTAGCTGACATAGAAGGTGTGTCAAATTTTAATTTAAGGACATAAATTTTGTATTTTGAATTCTCTGAGTTTGAGACCAAAATGCAAAAGTTAACTTTACAATTGGATAAAAAATGAGACAGCTGACCCTGACCTTATAGAAAAAAAACACAAACACTTGCAATGAAGAAGCAGCTTACACTCACTCACTCACTCACTCACTCACTCACTCATAGACAGACAGAAGCTCAAATTAGCTTTTTGCTTAATCTGACATTTAACTCTAGGTGCATTAAATCAGGTTCACTTTTGGTGGATTGAATCCACTTAGTAAATTAGTAAACTAGTGGTATATGAAAATTGTAAGCTCATTTTCTCAGGCTGATAAACAAAATAAAAGATTTATAACTAAAAGCCATTGAATAAATACATCCTTAGAATATTTATGGGCATTTTGATGTCCTGTCTTAGTTTGTGCAAATTTAAATATTGACCCACAAGACCTGCAGGTATTTTGTTTAATTGACAGGGAAAAATTGGAACTTTCTTCACTGGACTTTTTCCACAGATACCTGAGATCATACCTGAGACATTATGCGCCTTTAACAGGAAACTAACCAGGATGACGGCCAGATGTGAACAGCTGTTGTCTAAAGAGGTGCAGGAATGCATCTCCAGGGACGAGTGCTGACTGCTGTGGTTTGAACATCCATGGCTTTGGTGAATATGAGCATGATGTGCTGAAGACTGAAAGAAGGCTGCATACATTATATAACTATTACCTGTGCACTGATCAGTGATCATTTCTTTATGTTTGCAGTAAGATTTTCATTGATTGGAACTGGATTTGATCCTGAAGGGATGCAATCCACATTTTTTAATGAATTTGAGGAAAATTATTAGAAAGTGTTACTGTTTGTCATGTGGGCCAATTGATATGCAGAATTTACTTTGGACTGATTAAATTTAAATGCTAATCCACTTCACTGAACAACATTGACATATGAAAGACTAATGCTTGTTTTCTTTTTGTTTTTCAGGCCATAAGAAAGTATAGAAAGTAGGTACATCCATTATAAATATGACATTAAACCCTGTCTTAATTTTTTGCTAAATTCACAATCACAATAGTATAAGATTAGTTTTCACAAAAATCCTCTTCTGGCTCTTAACATCAGTGCAGTCCTGGCTGACCACCCGAGGTCAGGCTGGTGAAGTTGACCTCAGAAAAGTCTGAGGTCAAAAGGGGGAATTGTTGTATTATGTATTATGTTGCATATGCCACATATATATATTACATATATTTACTTCCCTGAGAAATTTGTCTGGAAAATAACATAACTGATTAAAAATACAGAAGCTTATAATGTTTCATGTCATCATGAACTTTGTATTCTGACTGTACAATGAACCACACTGATGAAGACTACACAACGATAGAAATGGAGACTTCGAGGTCACCCTGTTGTTGAAATTCTCTGTTTTCCACATTCTGTTTTGTAAATGATGTAATCAAGACTGATATGCTGTGACTATATGAAACTGTAAGTTGAATTAGAAAGGGCCAGCACTTCATGCCATCTCATGGCATGCAGTCTGACCCACATATCTGAACTGTTTGAAATGGCTTTATTAAATTTAATAATTGGACTCCTTATTCTTGTGTTGTGTCATTCCTGTCGATAAATGAACACGCAGAAACCTAAAGGCTTAAGCAGCAGCACACACTCTTATTATTTAAATTCCTACACTGGTTTCACTGCATACTGGGATTCAGTCTACCATGTTTAAATTAGGGTTTGACTTCAGTGATCAGTGTGATCAGTGTAAAATGTCTTTTCCTGAGGAGCTCTACATATGGGTGACTTTCAAGAGGACAGCACTCTGTTACTTTTAGCTGCTCCCTTATTCAGGGTGAAGGGTCATCATAGTGGGTAGCTGTGTATATTTTAGGTTTGGACCAGATACCCTACCTGATGATCCAAAAGACAAACCTGGGATCTTTGGTTTGTTAAGCAAATACTTTAAAAGTGACTTTTTTTTTTCAGCATGAGTTCCACAGCCATCTCTTTTTTTTAACAGCATGTAAATCTGTTACTGAAGTACTGGGTCTAACCAATGACTATAGAAAACATGGATGACATCAGCAACAGCTCCCCAAAAGTGAATGTCTATCATTCCCTGGTGTCCTGATGCAGTATAGGTCATAAACCCTACCCCTCCATGTTGGGATTGGTGTCAAAATAAAAGAAAAAAAATTCCCCTCTGATAATTTTTTTCCAAAGATGCTTTCTGCCATTATTTGTTATCATCATGCTGATTTGAACCCAAATCTGGCTGGATGCAGAAGTTCGCTCTCTGCTGAAAGCAAGGACTACTGCCTTCAGGAGTGCCAGAAGAGAGCTGACTGCTGGCTTAAAGAGAGCCAAAGCCACATATGCTCAGAAGATCCAGGGACTCTTCTCCTCCCAGGATCTATGGAGCATGTGGAAGGGCATTAAGTGCATCACAGACCATAACTCTGGAGTTGCACAATGCCCTTGGGACCCCTCTCTGCCTGACACTCTAAACAGGTTCTATGCCCACTTCGAGGACCCCACCACCCCCTCCACCATCAGACTCACCCCACCACCTGGAGAAGAACCCCTCAGTGTGACTCCAGCAGAGGTGAGAAGGATCCTAATCCTACAGAGGATTAATCCCCATAAAGATGTATACAACATCCCTGGGCGGGTGCTAAGGGACTGTGCAACTCCTCCCTCACACAAGCAGCTGTCCCCACCTGCTTAAAGACTGCCACCATCATCCCGGTCCCCAAGAGCTCCACAGTGACAGGCCTGAATGACTATTAGCCGGTAGCTCTCAGCCCGATAGTCACAAAGTTCTTTGAGAGACTGGTTATGGCCCACATCAAGGATACCGATATCGATGTGGACCCATACCATTATGCATACCGGAAGAACCGGTCCACGGAGGATGCCATTTCCTCTGTGGTTCGCACTGCCCTCACCCACCTGGAGTGTAAGGACTCCTTTGTCCGTATGCTCTTTGTGGACTTCACATCAGCCTTCAACACCATCATTCATCAACCAGCTTGGATTCAGGAGACAGACACCCTCTCTATTTTTAAGATTAGGCTTAAAACTTTCCTTTATGATAAAGCTTATAGTTAGGGCTGGATCAGGTGACCCTGAACCATCCCTTAGTTATGCTGCTATAGGCCTAGTCTGCTGGGGGGTTCACATAATGCACTGTTTCTCATTCACCTTATTTACTTTGTTTATACTCCACTCTGCATTTAATCATTAATTGATATTAATCTCTGGCTCTCTCTCTCAGCCCAACCGGTCGCGGCAGATGACTGCCCCTCCCTGAGCCTGGTTCTGCTGGAGGTTTCTTCCTGTTAAAGGGAGTTTGTCCTTCCCACTGTCTCCAAGTGCTTGCTCATAGGAGGTCGTTTTGACTGTTGGGTTTTCTCTATATTATTGTAGGGTCTTTACCCACAATACAAAGCGCCTTGAGGCGACTGTTTGTTGTGATTTGGCGCTATATAAATAAAATTGAATTGAATTGAATTGAATCATTCCACAGAACCTGCTGCACAAAGTGGACTGAGCTCTTCCCTCTGCAACTGAGTCCTGGACTTCCTGATGAACAGGCTGCAATCTGTGAGGATCCACGATGCCTCCTCCTCCATCATCCTCAACACTGGCTCCCCCCAGGGCTGTGTGCTGAGCCCTCTCCTGTTCACCCTGTTCACTTATGACTGCTCAGCAAAACATCCAGCCTGTCATATTGTGAAGTTTGCAGATGACACAGCAGTGGTTGGATGCATCGCTAACAACGATGAATCTGGCTACAGGCAGAAGGTGGAATACCTGAAGGGTTGGTGCAGAGAAAACAATCTCTGCATCAGTGTGACAACAACAAAGGAGACGATCGTGGACTTCAGAAGGGTCAGACACCCCCCCTCCCCCTGCACATTGGAGGATCTGCAGTAGAAGTGGTCCCCAGGTATGGGTACTTGGTTGTACACCTGAGTAACAACCTCACCTGGGGCAACAACATTTCCAGTCTGGGCAGGAAGGCACACCAGCGCCTCTACTTCCTCAGGAGGCTGAGGTGTGCTGGACTCGGAAGCTCAGTCCTCTCCTCATTCTACAGATGTGTGGTGGAGAGTGTCCTGTGCTCCTGCATCACTGTGTGGCACGGAAGCTGCTCTGTGGCAGAGAAGAAAGCTTTGTAGAGGGTGGTGAAGGCTGCACAGGCTGGGGTCTGAAGGCTGGAGTCAGCTTCTCTACCACCACGGCACCTGCATCGTGAAGGACCCCACACACCCAGCACACACACTTTTTGTTCCACTCCCCTCAGGCAGGAGGCTGAGGAGCATCAAGATCAGGACCACCAGACTGAGGAACAGCTTCTTCTTCCCTGAAGCTGTAAGACTATTTAAATACCTGCACTACTCTTGCACAACTCTGCACACACACAGTGATGCTGCTGTGCTGCTGTCATTTGCACAAATCACTGCTGTGGCACCATGTGTCAAGGTTATTATCATTAACAGAAACAAACTGACATTGAAAAAACATTTATTTAACTGAACATTACCTCAAATAAATAAAAATGCTAATTAAAAGGAAAAAATGATTAAACTGTATTGTGTGTTTACAAAACTACAACAAAAATTATAGATAGAATGCCCTTTGTTTTCATGGTCGTCAGTTTATTTAAATGCCTTGTCAATTGATATTAAATTACTTTTTCCACAGAGTCCCATATAGGATTTCTTTGAGTACGATTCCGAGGCAGAAAGAAGCAAGTGTCTTGTTGTGGATGATGACAAAATGCGTGGAACACTTCTCAAGGGGAAACCCCACAAACCTCAAAGTCCACATGAGGTGAGCACACAAGGGGGCTATGGAAAGTCTGAACCCGCACCGTGGAACAATTCAGATTGACTTGTTCGGCACAGCTGAATCCTCTTGTGCATTTCTGGCTACTTTTCAATGCAGTTTTTGAATTTATCAGTGAGAGAATAACACTCTGGAATAATAATCAAAGCATCAATATAAGGACTCAGAAATGCCATAAAATTCCTGGAGGGAGACTGCTGAAACTATCAGAATGGACACGAGGAAATGAACAAAATGAAAAAACAAAAAACTGGCCACAAAGAGCGAGGACCAAGGAGGGGAAAAGCATTGGTATCAATTCTTTCATCCTCTTTGAAGTGCCTGCATTGTAATGCATTGAGAGAGCACTGCATCAGCATAGGTCCAAGGTTTTAATCCTGATACCAGTTGTGGTGTTCTATGTCAGGTGGCCTCCATGTTCTCAGGCATAGAGCACAGGGCCCACCAGACAATGAATGCCCTCATGAAGTCTGTTTGTGACTGTTTGGTTGGAGATACCAGTGGCCTGCTGGAGGTCATATTTTTTTAGGGCTCTGGCAGTGCTCATCCTGTTCCTCCTTGCACAAAAGAGCAGATACCGGTCCTGCCGTTGAGTTAACGACCCTTTGTGCTCCAAAAGCCTGGATTGGAGACCTGAGGCATTTGATATATCCCCTGAAAGCCAGCTCCACAGGCGAAAAGCACACAGCTGAGGCCTGGCTAGCTCAGTTGGCAGAGCATGAGACTCTTAATCTCAGGGGCGTGGGTTCGATCCCCACGTTGGGCGATGGCGCTTTTGGACAATCTTCAAGTTTGAGGCAAAAACAAGGCCCAGCATATGACCAGTCATAAACATGGATGAGTCTTCTGACACCAACCATGACAGGGGTCGGCAACCTTTATCACTCAAAGAGCCATTTGGATCCGGTTTCCATGGAAAATAAAACACTGAAAGCTGCAAGTACTGCCGGTAGCTGGTAGCAGCCACCGGCTTCCTTGAGCAACACATATATGGAGAGAAGAAAAATTTTAATAATATAATCTTAATTTAATATTTCAAGATCAAAATAATGCTCCAATTTAGGACTACGACAAAAAGCAAACTTACAAAAATAGGCCCAAGAAGCACAGAGCTGCAGCATAAGGATGAAAGAGCCGCATACGGCTCCACCCAAGAGTGGTTGAGAATGACCAAGCTAAGATCCTGGTGGACCTCCAGATACTGACGAACAAACTCTTGATGGCTAACCAGTCAGACATAGTAGTAGACAGTGAGCTGAAACACAAAAGGTGGAGCCCAGCTAGCTCAGTCGGAAGAGCATGAGACTCTTAATCTCAGGGTCGTGGGTTCGACCCACACGTTGGGTGAAGACAAAACCCAAGAGCCAGTGCACCAGCATAGGGTTTATCTAAGGATTTAATCCTGATATCAATTGTGTTCTATGGCAAATGTCAGTTGGGCTCCATGTTCTCAGGCAGTGAGCACAGGGCCCACTAGAGAATGTCAGGCCCTCATGAAGTCTATGTTTGGTTGGAGACATTAACACCAGCAGCCTGCTGGAGGTTATTTTTTTTTAGGGCTCTGGCAGTGCTCATCCGGTTCCTCCTTGCACTAAGGAGCAGATACTGGTCCTGCCAATGGGTTAACGACCGTCTGTGCCAGGCAGAAAAGTGACAACCATAATGGACTGTATTCACTGAAAAAATAACTGCTGGCTAGTTAATACACAGGAAGCAGGAGGATGAACCTTTGTTGCACCCTGAATCTTGCACCTGACAAAATATGAAAAATGAAAACTAAACTAAAACGAAGCATTAAACAACAAATAAAAATTATTAAAGACAAGCAAAACCACTAACTAACTGAATTAGAATGAAAAAAGAAAGAAGTTAAAATGAAATAAAACCAAAACTATTATAACCTTGCCACATATCACTACCTTTACTCCATCTCAAACTGTTTATCTAATATTGTTTACATTTATTCAGATATCCATTCTCTTCCACTTATCCTGTTCAGGGTCATGGGGGGTTGGAGCCTATCCCAGTTGTTATAGGGCAAAAGGCAGGGTACACCCTGTACAGGTCGCCAGCCACTCGCAGGGCCAAGACAGAGAGACACACAACCATTCACACTCACATTCACGCCTATGGGCAATTTAGAATCACCAATTAACCTAACCCCACTAACTGCATGTTTTTGGACTGTGGGAGGAAACTGGAGTACCCGTTGTGCTGCTCTGACTGTACTAAACAGAAGAGGATGCTAAGTCCTGCAGCAGGTAGCCGATGGGGCACTGAAACAGTTCATAAGAAAAACAGAAAGGTCATTGGGCCTACCCAGTCATTAACTAATGTTACTGTTTTATTATGAGTTATAACGTATACAGGCCACACTCTTCTTCAGCTCCTGTGCAGATCTGAGATGATAATTAAATATCTACAAACAGCAGTATGTCTCTGTCTCTCTCCACATGTGAATGGACGGTAACACTAAATTTAATAAAACTATACACTTCCACAATCCCTTATTAATGGTGGATTTAATGCAGTATTAACTGAAGCCTATTACCTAGAGGACTGAAAATGTTCTGTACTCTTGTCTGATATTCACAAACTGCCTGTAATATCAGTTTATAGCTAATATCTCAGATGATGAACACAGCTGACTGTCCACAAAATAAAACGGGTTCAATAAACAGGTTCACACGGACCAGGAGTGTGAATGTTACACAGAAAGCACTTCATCTGACAGCAGTAAAGCTACATTTGAGTTTACGCTGTTTCCCAACTCTTACATTTGTGTCCACAACCTGCCTACCACACAGTAAACCATATTTAAATCTTCAGTTTTATGTCATATTTAGGCTTATGTTAAAATCTCAAAAGGCAATATTTAATTTTTAAATAATTCTGATAGTTACAGTAATTCTGGGACTCTGTGGAGTGTGTACTGCCAATGCCATCTCTTTGTCTAAAATGAGGATAAAAACCAAAGCGTGACTAATTATTTAAAGATATTACTATGAGAGTAAAACAGGTGTAAAGAACTGTGAATAAGCTACCAACTTTACAAGAGTGTGTGTGTTATAATAGCTAATGCATTAACAGTAGAAGCTACAAAATAATATTTGATGTTGTGTAGAACTACATGTTAAGATGTGTACCTTTTTAAATATAGTGACATGATTGTATTTCCATCTTTAAAGGTGGAGCAGCTGGGCTACATGTGTGGCTGCAGTCACATGCAGCCAGCGTGTGGACAGGAATTCGATGCAGTGACTACATCCCAAATCACTACTGCGCAGACTCTGGCTCCAAAAACATAAACGGAAATTTTGGCTTCACCTTTGCACAATTGGAGGAAGTGGAGCCACATCATCCATCTTCGATACAGTCATTGGGTGTGACACAATCACTCAAAAATTTATGGTGACCTGGTAAACTTAGTGCCGTACATAATGCATAAACACTTGGTTTTATGCAACTGAATAAGCTCAGGGAAAATCTTCAGTGAGACAGCAGCAATCGCATCTGTTGGGGCAGTCATGTGACTAATAGGTTACAGATTCAGATCCTATTTAAGGAAATCTGGCTGAAACTATGTGACCAAGCAAACCTAATCCTAGTTCTATTCCTTGAGTGTCGCAAATAAGCTGGTCCATGTAGAATAAGAAGGATCCAACTTGGAAGTGCTGTAACCCTCTGGGGTCTATGGTATAACTGTTGGTATAGCTGTTTTTGACTCATTTTTATTTCATCTTCATGTTTCAGCTTACTTTGCCTTGTTTGGTCTAATTTTTTTCAGCACAATCACATATGTAACTGCACAGTTATCTTTTCATTTTGGCTAGCCATTGCCTTGTCCATGACTACACATCACACTAAACACACTACACTACACACTAACTATACACTCCAAACATGCTAAATGTCAGAAATTTCTCAAATTTCAAAACTTGCTATCGATAATTCTCTTTTTCACCACTGTCACTCCCAAAACTTTCACCTGTTGCTCAGCAACCAAATATCACGTTTTACCATCTCTTTTTTTGATTGGTTGATATGGTGTATTTTTTCACCAGTAGGAAAGGAGGATGTCTTTTGGATGTCAGTAGCTAACATCCTGTTTTCACCATTTCTTCCTGCATCAAGTGCATCAAATGTGATGACAATATTCAGGAAAAAAAACACGGCATAAATGATTTATCATAACTGTGGTTTTACTTGGCCTTTCAACACAATTTAAAAACTGGTGAATAGTTTGAAGTCTGCAATTTGACACAGGTCGGATACACTGGAAGAGGTATCAGGACCCTGCTTTGACATCTTGAAGTGGTACTTCCTCCGTGGATCTGAACTGAAATGAGACGAGATCAGATGAGATCAGATAGGCAGCGCCCTGCTGCTATGTTATCATAAATCAGAGATGTCCAACTCCAGAGGGTTAAACTTTATGAGATTAGTATAATGTAAAGTTGGGCTACAATTGTCCTGCCCCCATACAACTGTGCCGTAATAAAATGCAAATTTGATAGAATTGAGTACTTTTTGAAGTAAAGTGTCTGTCAGAATTTCCTCCCCTCTCCCTTTATTTTATACTGTTTTCCACTTCCTCATGCTTTGTTTGTTTTGTCAGATCAGACTCACTGGCCAAATTTCCAGTCTGCCCTTAATGCTTTCTATCCAGTATCATGCCATTTTCATAATCGCGTGTAAGGTCTTATGTTATGATGAGTTATGATGAGTTACCCCCATGATTAAGCTGACCTCTTTGGAAGATCTCCAATGAGTGTTCCTGATGTGTGCCAGTCACACAAAGATGAATGGCAGCAGACAAAGAAGTGCAAAGTGATTTAGAGCCGAACTTAGCAGATGGAATGACCCACTTTTGATTCAGAGTGAACAGGATAAATCTCCAAAACATCTGCTACAAGTTTTGTTGAAACATGGTCTGCAGCCAAGTTTTCCAAATGTGTTAGTAGGCCTTTCGAATATTTTTGACTCTGTCTGTAACAAACTGTGAAGCAGAAAGATCATTTTCACAGATGGCAAGAATTTAAAATGAACTGAGAACAATGCAAACACAACAGCACCTCAGATGCCATCGAATCTGCGCTTGTTACGAACTTGGGCTTCGATGAAGTTGTGACGGAGTTCGCAAAGCCCACAAAAAGTCTGTATAAGTTGGACTGGAGGAGAAGTAGAGAAGAGGATGTTGTTTGGCAGAAATGCACACACACACACACACACACACACACACACACACACGCACACACACACACACACAATTAGTAATTTGGGCTTGGTGATGGCAGTGCTCATCCTGTTTCTCCTTGCACAAAGTAGCAGTTATCGGTCCTGCTGATGGGTTAAGGACCTTCTACGGCCCTGTCCAGCTCTCCTACAGCAACTGCCCATCTCCTGGAATCTCCTCCATGCTATTGAAACTGTGCTGGGAAACACAGCAAACCTTGCAATGTCTCATTGTGATGTGCCATCCCAGATGAGTTGGACTACCTGTGCAGCCTCTGTACAGTCCAGGTATCGGCTCATGCTACCAGCAGTGACACTGACCCTAGCCCACACCCTGGGTGAAAGTGGCTTCTAGTGTAAGGTGCTTTGAGTGGTCACTAAAACTAGAAAAGTGCATCTAAATACCAGACTATTCAATTATTTTCAACATCAATACACTGGGCAAATATTGTTCCTAACAACGAATTATTTGTGGGACATGAGGAGCGATCAAAAAGCTATGAGAGATGGTCGATAAAAATTGAAAACCTTAGCTGATTTAAATTTGGCTGATCTCCCTTTCATCTTTACAGACACGTGTATTATGTTTATTTAAAAAGGACAATGCATAGTAACTAACATGATGTACGTGTGTCAGATTTAGTCATACAGGCTGATTTTCATCAGCAGTCCCTGCGTCATGTGTGGAAAATGACCCATGCAGACTCCTGAGGCTGAACGTGGTAAACAAAAATTACTTTTATTCAGGTGGAACATACGCCCACCTTCCCTGTTGCCAAGGCTTCCACCTACGTAACAGGGAAGGAGCTCTCTCCCTGCCTATTTCAAGCCTGGTGGGGGAGTATTAATGTGCTAGAGTTCAGCTGCAGATGCTGCTCACTGACACCCAAGATTTTCTGGTACGAGGTGTAGCTCCTACCTTGACAACAGAGAAGAAGGTGAAGCCTGTGCATCTGCCACTGCAGCCCTCAGACACTGTGATATAGTGGGCCATGTCCAACATGGCAGAGAAGGTTTTGGTTTAGGAGCAATACCCTCCACATGGGAAATGGCTACCTCGACTGAACGGTGACATATGGTGGTGGCAGGGGTACAATACCAGGTAGAAGCAGCCAGGTGTCAGCCCCACTAACTAAGCGACTCACCTTCCCATCAGAAATTGCTGCTATCAACCTGTGCCCAGATCTGCTTCTCTGGTCCAAATCCTTCCACCATGTTATCATTGTTGAGCTGATGGTCCCTTGGGAAGATGGTATTGATGAAGCATTTGAAAGGAAAAAGCTGCGCTATGACAGGTTGGCAGCTGAAGCAGAAGAACAGGGCTGGAGTGTGAAGGCA
Organism: Archocentrus centrarchus; assembly: GCF_007364275.1. Classification (NCBI taxonomy): domain Eukaryota; kingdom Metazoa; phylum Chordata; class Actinopteri; order Cichliformes; family Cichlidae; genus Archocentrus; species Archocentrus centrarchus. The sequence continues at coordinate 31,332,668 of NC_044369.1, read as the reverse complement.
CACCCAGGGGCACCTTCACAGGTTCTTTGTTGGTAATTCCACAGCAAGGCTTCTGAAGGAAGTCAGCATCAGAGGGCAGATCCAGAGGAAGACCATTAAAGAACAATTGTGGAGACAAGCAGTCACTGGCTGTGGCTGAGAAGAAAGAAGACAGCTTGGGGAGCTAAATGACCACCTCAGGTGATATCCAATCCATCAGGTTAATCCAAACAGACCCAGGTCTGATCAATCTGTGGTGGGCCTGGCCCAGCCGACGGTGTATTATGATTAATGACCGAAATACCCAATCAGGCTGGGGTACTAAACCAATGATGTGTTGGACTGGAGTAAACAGACAACTCAGAGGTCTCTTCACAAGCCACTCAAAACACAGACATGGGGAAGTAAAACAAAAACATGGCACCAGAGACAATGGCTGTCAAAGCAGGAAGTAACAAGACAGAAAAACACCAACCACAGAGACTAAGACTTGACAACAAGATACATGGAGCACAGGGGAGGTAAAATAAACTGAAAACTCAATGTCTTAAAGAAAAAACTATAGCCATGAGCAGAATTCAAATAGCTATGCTAAAATTAAGAAGGCCTGAGATATAAAGATAAAGAAACCAACCAGGAATAAAAGTAAAAGAATGAAAAGACAAGAATCCAAAATACAAACCAAACTCAGGTACAAAAGCCCCAGGGTTCATGACATCCTGGTAAGTTGATTGCATTCACAAACAGTAAAAGAAAAACAAAGATGCAAAGGCAATACATAGCTAAACTTTTTATCTCTTATTTTCAGAGCCTTTGAAGGAGCATGTGTATATGGTGACAAGAAATCAGTTTCCAGCTGCAGTTTAGCAGTTTACAGTTTGGTCCACAGTTTCCAAGACCAGCGTGTCAGGAGAACAGTGAGATATTCAATCATCAGGTTCTGCCCGATGAATTTGCTTCACACTCTCAATGTTAATTCCTACTGTACAGTAATAGGATGTCTGTGCAGCTATACTTAGACTTCTGCCTTTTAAGGGTATTCTGGGTTAAAATGCCACATAGTTAGGAAAAAACTCAGTGGTTGATGAATGAATTAGTTACTGAATTATTATATAGCAAGGGTTTTGTAATGGAAAACCACATACAAAATACACAAAATACAAAATCCCAAATCCAAGGAAAGTCATTAGATTGTAATGCAAAACCCTCAGAGAACAAAAGAGAAAACACACGCAGCTTCCAGGAAACACTGATGACGCAACAAAGGACAGGGGGAAATGCAGACAACACACAGACACACACACACACACACACACACACACACACACACACACACACACACACACACACACACACACACACACACACACCACACACACACACACACACACATTCATGAAGTGAAATGAAATTTAGTACAAGAATATGAACAAACAGGAGCAATATATAGAAATCAAGTAATAGAAGACATTTACAGTGTTGATATAAGAAAGAAAATGTTACATATGGATAAGAAAATATATATAAATAAGAAACTTTTCACAAAAAAATGTGTGTTGATATTGCAAATGCACAAGTGGTTTTTCACATCTGTTACCTTTGGCTGGGAGCAGCAGAGACTACAGAGCACCACATGAGTTTAACAGTCTTACAGCCACTGGGAAGAAGCTGTTCCACAGTCTGGTGGTTCTGCTCTTGCAGCCTCCTGCCTAAAAGGAGGAGGACAAACATCATGTGTGCTGGGTTAGTAGGGTCTTTCAAGATACAGGAAACCCTTTTCCTCCATCTGGTGTAGATCTCTGTGATGGTGGGAAGACTGTCCCAACAATCTTCTGTGCAACTTTTACCACTCCCAGCAGAGCCTTCTTCTCTGCCACAGAGCAGCTGCCATGCCACACAGTGATACAGGAGGACAGGACACTCTCCACCACACATCTGTAGAATAAATTCAGGACTGAGCTCCCAAGTCCAGTGTGCCTCAGCCTCCTGAGAAAATAGCTGTGCTGATGTGCCTTTTTAACCAGGAAGAAAGTGTTGTGACTCCATGTAAGGTCCTCACTGAGATGTAAAGCTGATGTGTGGGGTGGAGGGGAGTTTCTGCCCCTCCTCAATTTTATGATCACCTTTTTTTGTTTACTCACCACTGATGCAGAGATTGTTTTTCTCTCTATTTCCCCTCACCTCCAACCATTCCAGTGGATGGGTGCCCCTCTCTGAGCCTGGTTCTGTCTGAGGTTTTTTTTCCAGTTAACGTGGAATTTTTCCTCTCCATTGTCACCAAGTGCTTGCTTAATAGGTGGGTTATCTGACTGTTGTGGTTTTTAATATTATACTGTCTTTAGCTTACAAACAAAAAGCACTTTGAGGTGATGGCTGTTGTGGATTGGTGCTAGTAAAATGTAAATGTAAAAGTAAAATGTAACTGAAGTATTAATCCTGTGCCACTTTACTTCCTGTACCAGGAGGTCAAGAAGTCTAGTCACTTTACTTCCTGCCTCATCATTGTTGGTGACAGATCCCAGCACTGCTATGTCGTCTGTAAACTTTGCAATATGCCAGCTTTGATGTTCTGCTGAGGAATCATATGTCACCAGTATGAACAGGAGGAGACTTAACACACAGCCCTCAGGGAATCCAGTACTGAGAATGATAGGGGAGAAGGAGATGTCATGAATTTGAACAGACTGTCCAGGAACCAACTGCAGAGGGAAGAACTCAGACCGAGCATTGCAAGATTTTGTACCAGAATCTGTGGAATTATTGTGTTTGAAGGCAGAAGTGAAGACCAGGAATGAGAAGACATACATATGAGTCCTTACTCTCCATGTGGGAGGGCCGCATGAACCACTGGTGAGATTGCATCATCTGTGGAGCTGTTTTTCCTGTAGGCATACTGGTGCAGGTCTACAGTCACATTGATGGAGTCCTTTATGTGTGCCATAACCAGCCTTTCGAAGCACATCATGACTATTGGGGTGAGGAGCACAGACCTGTCACTGTGGACTTTTTGGGGATGGGCATGAAAGTGGCAGTCTTAAGGCTGGTAGGTGGTGTTGTCTGTGAGAGACAGGTATGAAAGATGTCAGTCAGCACCTCCAATAGCTGTTGTGCACACTCTCTCAGTACCCTGGAATAATTTTAGGACCTGCAGCTTTATGAGCGTCAATCCTCACTTCTGATACGGTTGTGCTTAGAGGCAGTTCACCTGGTGCTGGACTGAGTCTAGTAGGGTGGGAGGTGTTTGACTTCTCGAAGTGGGTGCAGAAGTTATGAGCATCAGGCAGAGACAGGTCTCTGGGGCATTGTCAGTCTTTGATGTTAAAGTTAGTGATGTACTTAAGGCCTTTTCACATGCTCCATGAGTTGTTGGTGGAGTAGTGCCCCTAAATTTTCTGGGCATATGTGGCTTTTGCCCATCTGACACCTGCAATCAGGGCTCTCCTAGCCACTTGAGTGTTGATGCTTCACCAGACCTGAATGTAGAAGTCCAATCTTTGCTGAAAGACAAGTTCAGGTAGATGATTAGTGTTTTGATGGTGGTGACATCTTCAATACACTTGGAGATGTAACTGAGAACAGTAGATGATATTCTTCCAACTCCACCTCTTCCTCATGTGTAACTGCCTCTTTGATGATCGGCAGCAGTGTCAGTAGGCCACACAGCGATGGTTTGTTTGTGGTGTTTTAACAAGGGGCAGTAGACAGGGACCGGCATAGATGTGATTAGAGAGGCCAAGGTGGAGGCAGGGACAGATCTGCATGCACCTCATATACGTACAGTCCAGAGAGGTGTTTCCACCTGTCAGTATGGTGACATACTAGTACAATTTAGACAGGATGTCCATCAGATTTATGTGGTTGAAGTCTCCAGCTACCATGTAAAATACTTCCAGGTACTTGTTTTGGAGTGAGCTGATGTTGTCGACGCGTACAGCTCCTTCAGTGCCACATTAGCATTGGCATATGGTGGAATGCATACAATCATGATCAACACCGCAGTAACTCATGATTTGTATTTGCTGTAATTAACAGTCAAATGTTCTGTTTTCTTGGATCAGTGACTGTTTACCAGAGTACAGCCTGTGGACCAACCTTTGTTTATGTACACACAGAGTCCTTTCCCTCTAGTTTTTCCAGAAAATGGAAGAGTCCACACAAAAGAGTAGCAGGCCATCGATCTGGAAGGCCGAATATAGCATGCTGTTGTTTAGCCAGGTTTCTAAAATGCAACGTACAGCACATTTAAATAGACAACTATATACAATCCATCAGGTTAATCCAAACATAACTGAGCTGGCTCACTGTTGCTGAACTTAACTGCCAATCTGAAACACTGACAAACAGAGGAGGAAATGATTTGTAATTTCAAAACATTCCAACATTTTTAAACAAGCCCCTTCATATTTTAGTATATAGTAAGGAGGGTTCTGGTACATGCAATACAGAGACTTCCCTATGGGGGGCACAGTGTGAACAAGCAAGATTAAGAGAAGGTAAATGATACAGCTGAGAGATTAAAAGGACTGAATGTCCAAGTCTAACTCTGCCTCAGTGCTGTGAGCTCACAGTCACCTCTTTGTTGATTAATTTTGACTGTCAGAGCTGTGGAGTGTGCAGTGGTGGTAGAAAATAGCAGGTATCACTTTGTGGTTCAGCACCAGACCACATAATTTGTCAGAGGAAGTAAAATGGATAATGGCAGCTGCTAAGGGCAGAATTTGGATGTAGGAGGTTATTTTTCCTGTTTTGGTCTGGAAATAAAAGGAAAGCGTTGTTGGTTATTTCTTTGTGTCAGCAGTTTGTTCTTGCTTCTGTTGTGTTTCAACAAGACAGTGTCTCCCTACACAAAGCCAGTTTCATTAAGTTTTCCTGCAGCTTCCTGTAATTGGCTGCAAACTACATCTAGGCCTTAAAAGTGAGCAACAGTAGCTGACCTCATGGATGCATTAAGATTTTTAGATTGATAATTTTGGAATGGTCTGGGAGAAATTATCTGCTTCTGAATGTGAATAAGACCAAAGAAATGGTGATAAACTTCAGATAGGATGGTCACATGGCTTTTTCTGTCCTCGCACAGGATGTTGATGTGGTAGAAGACTACAAGTGGACCTGTACTATGGCAAGTTTAGTATTTCCATAATATCTTTATCTAGCAGGCTAACTGGTCACATGAAGATGCTTATCAGCTTCAAAAATGTTCAGAGGTTGAACACAAAATAAGTATGAATCGTAAAGTATATCTGTAATAGTAAGTCTGCAGTAGTATAGTATTAAAAATATGAATGTGTGTGCATTTTAAGTAGTGTGGTTGGCAAAAGAATCAAAGATTAACTATATTAATAAAGTTTAGCCTATCTGACAACATGTTCTCACTCCTTACTCGTCACATATGCACGCTTGGGCAGGGTCCCGCTGCGTACCCCCCTCGCGTCGTTAATCAATGCGCAGAGTGCCCTCATTGAGTGCTATAGAGCTCCCTCCGGGTTGATAATTGATGACATGAGAATACAGTGGGAGAGCTGCCGTATATTTAGATGGTTCCAAAATCACAGTATAGAGACCTCTAATGACCACAATAAACTATGTAATGTAAACAACTACAATGATGGAAAATTACAGCATATAATTACAGACTATAACATTTGTACCTGTTATTTCGTTGATGGAAGAGGCGATGCATGCTGGGTAATGTCAGAGACTGGCTCCCTTTATTTTTCAATAGTACCTATAAAATGTGCTACGATGACTTTCCCGGTTGGCATATTTGTGAATTCCTAACGGTTTCATTCATTCCGCTTCAGTTTGAACATATTTCATCCTGTGGATTCATGCAGTCATTTACCATCTCTGATTTAGACAATCGAGCTTTTGGAGCTGTACCAAAAATTAATTAATAAATAAATAAATAAATAAATAAGGACAACTTTAATGTGGGTCAAAACATGTGCAGTGTTCATCTAAGATTATGCCGATTAATGTATTTTTTATAAATTTTTTTTATTTCAAATCTGTGTCACTGACCTCATCGTATGCGACCATTACAAGAGCGCTCGGTGAGTGAAAACACACACCTGTAGAGATTTGATATAAAACACAAAAGAACCCGAAAGTGTCAGCTCACAAATTTCTTGTTAGTGTTTTTAGGAGTGAAGGGGAGCAATTTTGTGGCATAGTGAATAATTTAAGACATTTAAAAATATATCTTGCCACTGTACATTTGCAGGAAGCTAGCTATGGTAGCGGCTGTTAGCCTATCAAGTTCACGTTTGGCTTACTTCTTACAGGTAATCATCCAGGTACAGTCACAGGGAGGGTTTGCTCATGCATGCTTCGTTACCTACATCCAGAGGTGGGAAGTAACGAAGTACAAGTACTTCGTTACTGTACTTAAGTAGATTTTTCAGGTATCTGTACTTTACTTGAGTATTTATTTTTCTGACTACTTTTTACTTTTACTCCCTACATTTTTACACAAGTATCTGTACTTTCTACTTCTTACATTTTCAAACAGTCTCGTTACTTTTTAACGTCAGAGAGAAGTTTGCATTTCCGGTCAGTGCGCCTTCAAACATAAAACAATCTGAGCCTAAATGTAGGAATAATAACATATAAGAGACAATTTTACTAAAGTATTTTTTAACATAAGTACTTGTACTTCTACTTAAGTACAGAATGTCAGTACTTTTGCCACCTCTGCCTACATCACAGCAGCTCACAGCAAAGTTTGTAAAGTTTAAGGAGTTTAATGCAGATCAGTGTTGCCACATTGAGTTGATGCGTCAAATCTGTCCAGATGTATAATGTATACAGGTTAATTCATACTTTGATTTGTAACTTTTCAGTATTACACAGTAAATAAACAGCTGACCAAGAGCCCCCTGTAAAACATCAGTGGGCAGTAAGTAGATTTAATCTAACTTGTTAAACTGCATCAAGCTTTGACAGTTTGCCAGCTGAGTAACTGGGTGTGTTCAGATCAATAAGAATTGAATGTACATATTGATTTATGCAGTTTTCCTACTTGTTGAATTTAAAAGCAGGACAAACTTGGGAAAGAACACCCAAAATCCTCTCCACCTGTCTTTGCCAGCCAATAGTCCAGAAAATCTCCCAGTGTGGCCACACCGATGAAGAGAACAGTGATAAGCTGTTTCTATTCTGAATGCTTTTTTCCCTCAACAGGTACCTCAGACATTAGTTTAATATCCTTTCCTAGTTCCTGTTTGTGAAAAACACCCAAAGACACTTTTAAGAGCCACGTCTGTCTCGTTTCTCTGTCCTCACTGCTGTCGCTGCTCTTATTTGTCAATCTTCAATCAAGAACATAACCTGCTCTGGGGTAGCTTAGGTCTGCAGCATAAGTTACCACAATTATCTACCCCAGTAAAAAGTGAACTGCCTTTGTAATACTGACAACCCTGGGTTAACCCTGAGTTTATTTGGATAACCCCCAAATCCTGCTTTGTAGTACAGGTTTCTTGGTGTTCGCTGTAGACCAACACAGAGGCTGTACACAAGGAGGGAATAAGCAGGTTCTATTTCCTAAGAAAGAGTTCTTTCAGTGTTTGCAGCAAAGTGCTCGAGGTTTATCAGTCATTTGTATACTTTGCTGTGGTCTGCTAGCACAGCAGCATTGGAGCTGGTGAACAGACTGAATTAATTGATTAGGATGGTTGACTCTGTGATTGGCTGCAAATGGGACAAATTTGAAGCTCTGGTGACAAACATTTCCATCAAGATAATCCTGACCACCTTCTACAACACTGGGCAGGCAGCAAAGCTCTTCCAGAAGCCAGTAGACTGATTCAGCTCAGCTTCCATGAGGACACATATAGGAAATCGTTCATGCAGTAGCTCTACGATGCAAAACATCTGCTTATCACAATTCAGTTCTGAGGAAAACCCAAATACAGAGTGGTATTTGCAGCTCCTTCAGCTAGCCAGTGCTCCTCCTCAGCAGACATGGTACTTCTAAAATACTCCACCCCATAACTTCTCAGCCTGTTCTGCCACTTCACTCTAGACTGTATTGCTATTGTAAAATCCTTTTGGATTCCTATGTTGTCCTGCTATGTACATTGAAGCTTTTGCCACAGAATATTGGTATTCTTTCTGAACTGTCTGACAGGCACTCGGAAATAACTATTCCCTTTGTACTGTCTGGCAGGCATTCAATTGGGCAACAGCTACATCACAACAAACCTAATGGGAACACTTTGGGCAATCTGAGACCACTGGCTTGCGTTGACAGCACCATTCCCTCCACACCTGTCCCAGCAATAAAGCACTACTAATCCATGATATCATTACTGATAGGAACATTGAATTTCTTTGCCCAACAAAGATCAAGCCACTCCCCTAGAGGTTGCATGCTAGCAGTGTTAATTTTGACAGCAAATTTTGATTTAGTTTTAGTCATAGTCTTTTGACAAAAATGTAATTTAGTTTTAGTCATAAATTAGTCATCTGAATAGTTTTAGTTTTAGTCTAGTTTTAGTCGATGAAATTATTGTAAGAATATAGTCGACTAAATCTACAGTTGATTTAGTCGACTATATAAAGGGTGTAAAATGTAAATGCTTTTTCTTCAGTTGCCTTGAATTAGTCATTATACACACTTACACAAAATTAAACATTTATTAAAAGTTATGCAATATTATTAATAATATTAACATTAGTGTTTCACCTGCTTCCCACACACCTGATCATTAACATCACCTTGCTGAGATAATAGGAGCGTTTTACAGCAGGACACGCTCTGAAAGGATTAGGAAAGGATAATCCACTGTGGTGTGGAGATTTTCTCTAAACACAAATGCTAAACTGGGAAAAACACTTTACCCTGTATGACATTAAAATGCTGACCTTTCCCTGGAGATCTAGGCGACTGGCTTGCAGACGTTGTTTAAGATTTGTTGTGTTTTTACCCAAGATATTCGCCCCACATGGTTTACACATCGTTTTGTTTGCCACAACGTCAAAGGACAAATGTTTCCATACATTGGCTCTTCTCTTTCTCCCTGCTGACATTGGTTACATAACTTATTTCTATCGAAAGTAAAGACAAATCGCAGGCTAGTTTGGCCTTCCCGGGTTTAGAGCATATTTGTGAAACTGTGTGTTTGATTGAATGTTTTCCTAACTTGTCTCGCCCTGTCACAAAATGAAATAAGTTCTGACTAGATGTTGTCCCTGCCAAGCATTTTTGTCTAGTTTTCATTCGTCAATGTCAGTTAATTTCATCATTGTTTTTATCCTTTTAGGTAGTTTTAATTTAATTATCGTCTTGTTTTCATCATGAAAAAAGGGTCTTTTTCATGCTAGATCTCATTTGCTCCACCAACACAACTCCACAAGTGTCTGGACCTTGCTGTCTGCTTTTCTGTTACTGTTCCTCTGCCTAAGCTGTGCACCAAACATACCATTAAGAAACATTAAAACTGTCAGTGCATTGGCCCTGAACAACCTGATAGCAGCCCATTTGGCCTCAGACTCTCCCACACAATGGTAGATGGGGTTGTAAACCATTATAACGCTGCAATATCCAGCAGCTCCCTTGCCCCCCCCCCCTTAAAACCCAGACTGTCTCTTTTACCTGCCTTTTCCCATAGTTCACTACAGAATTCTGTGACCTAAAGACCACTGGTAGCCAGCTTGAGAGGGTCTGCAAAATATCTGACCTCAATGTCCACGTAGAGACTTATAAAGTTCATGTCAAGATCCTATAAATCAGCTCTCTCAGGCTAAGACTCATTATTACTTTTCCCTCATTTGCCAACAGTAAAGTCGTCCCAGATTGGTGTTCTCCACCATCAAACATCTACTTCACCCCCTTGATCCACCTCATCCTTTAGGTGCCCCTAACCTCTGCTACAAGTTCCTGGACTTCTTACAGCAAAAAGTTAATTTTATCCATTGGCAGCCTCTGGCACCTGTATACTGGCTTCAGGATGCCTTTATCCTCTGTAGCACATCTACCTCAGTGCTCTTTCTCCTCTATGGATTTCTCTCAGGTCAACTGTCTGCTTTAAATCAAATCATGGATGTCATCTAACCTACTCAAGCTCAATGGTGATGACACAGAGCTCTTGGTTGTGGCCCCCAAAGCCCTACTCCAGAAGACAGGAGTTCCACTGACATAGTCCATTGCCTCATTTCACCGTTCGCAGAAGTTTGTAACCTGGGCATCATTCTGGACACTACACTTTCATTCCAGGCTCCTATTAAATCTGTCACCAAAGCAGCTTTTTTACCACCTAATGAACATCTCTTTGGGATTTCCAGCAAAGCCCTGGACACGCTCCAATATGTCTAGAACTCAGTCAGGCTTCTAACACGCACTAAGCTATGGCAACATATCCCCTCTCACACTCATAAATCTCCATAAATCTCTTGGTCAAGTCACGCATCATTTACAAGATCTTTCTTCTCTCTTACAAATCCTTCAAAGACCCATCCCCATGGTATCTGTCCAGCCTCCTTCAACCATACACACAGTCTTCAGTGCTACAATCTTCAGCCACGAGCCTCCTTTCTGTCCCTCACAACAACCTCCAGACCTTTGGGGACAGAGCCCCTGCCCTCTGGAACTCTCTTATGCGAGCCCCATAATGCCCCAACACTGGACTCTCAAGAAACTCCTCAGTTGTTATTACTATTATCATTACTACTTATGTACCAAGGACTGATTAGAAATGAGAAAGACAGAGACAAGTGAACAATTGAGGACAGAGGCATAAACAGAAAGGAAACAAGACACAGGGAATATGTGTGTAAAGAGTTGTGGCCCAAATTCAGGGCTCCAAGCAGGGAAAAATCACAAAAGCCAAACTTTTATTAAGCTGATGGCAAAATCTAAATGACAAAGTCCTCAAACAGATCAAAGCATAAATTGAAAATCCTCACAGGATGTCAGATAAACAAAAAAGTGCACACCAGGGAACATACACAAATAGTTTATGTTGACTGATGAGCATGTTGACTTTCAAGATGAACAAACACAATAGAACTATACATAGAGACTGAGGGCTGATGGACAAGTAGAGACAGGTGGGGAACAAGGCACAGACAAACATAATTAAAACAAGTGAAGACAACTAGGGCAACCAAAGCAGGAAATAAACCTATACAAAAAGAACAAAATAAAGACTAACCTTCAAAGTACAAATCCAATTCCAAAAAAGTTAGGAAGTTGTTTAAAGTATAAATTAAAAAGAATCCAGTGATTTTCAAATCTTAGAAACCCCTATTTTATTCACAATACAACATATAAACTACAGTATATGATGCACAAATGCATCCTAATACCAACAGAGATGCAGGCTTTTAAACTGAGCATTCATAACTCTCCTCTTTTGCCCAGAGAACATGGCATGAATGTTTTCCCAAGAAGAATTTCAAATTTCAATTTGTCTGATGGCAGAACAGTTTTCCACTGTGTCTCTCTTCATTTTAAGTATGCTTTCACTAAGAGAAGGCATGTTCACATATGACTTCTTTTGATAGAGATTTAACCAGCATTTATGAATGGCACAGCAAACTGTGTTTCTGTTCCTCAGCCCTTTCAAATGACTGCGCTCTTCACCCTGTTTCTAATGGGGAGGCCAGCCACCCTTCAGAGAAAGCTAATTTCCGGTGCTTGTATCTGCAATCTCATTCTTTTGGTCACTACCAAAAGAACATAACCACAGGCAAGGGTAGGGATGTAGATTGGCCAGTAAATTGACAGCTTCACTTTCATGCTCAGCTCTCTCTTCACCATGGCAGACTGGTATAGTGTCCACATCACTACAGCCATGGCCTCAATCTGTTTGTCAATCTCATTTCCGCTTTATCACACTTTGCTGTAAATTGCTCCAATATGAGCTGGAGGCCAACATGAATCTAACAGGGCCACATCTACAGAAAACAGAGATGAAAAAGTGGAAGCCTTCTGCCATGTGGATTCCCCTAGAAACTGTTATTGTTATTTATTCTGTCCATTAAAATTATGAACAGAATCCATAACAAAGGGCACTCCTGGCAGAGTCCAACACCCACTGGGAATGAGTCCGACTTATTGCCAGCAATGCGGACCAAGCTCTTGCAATGGTTGTAAAGAGACCGAATGGTTCATAGCAATGGGCCAGACACCCATTTCCCCCAATGCACACCCCACCCCAAGGGACGTCGTTGAATGCTTTCTCCAGGTCCACAAAACACATGTAGACTGAATGGCCAAACTCCTACATGCTTGAATATCCTTGAGAGGATAAAGAGCTGCTCCAGCCTGTGTATCATCATATCAACATCCAGGGCCTTAAGCATCTGAGGGTGAATCTCATCAACCCACCAACGAGTTGTTTAACTACTTCAGTACCATCACCCCCAGTTATGGGCGAGTTGTTCCCCTCATTCCCAAACTCTGTTTCCTCCACAGAAGACATGTCAGTGGGATTTAGGAGGTCTTTGAAGAGTTCCTTTCACCACATGACATATCTTTAATTGAAGGCAGCAGCGCTCCGTTCACATTATACACTGTGTGAGTAGAGCACCGCTTTCCCCTCCTGAGTTGCCTGATGGTTTGCCAGAATACCTTGAGGCCAACTGAAAGTCTTTTCCATGGCCTCACCAAACTACTCCCACACCTGAGCTTTTGCTTTAGCTACTCCCTAAGCTGTGTTCTGCCTGGCCTATTGGTACCCATCAGCTGCCTCTGAAGTCCTAAACTTTTATGGAGTGTGGCCCCAGTGAACCAAGCCCAGTACATCTGGTTTAGATGTGCCAAGCCAGTCCAGCATCCCCCCACCTGATCCACCTTAGAAATAGGCAGTGACCAGTTAAAAGCTCAGCTTCTTCCTTCACCCCAGTGTCCAAAACATGAGGCTGCAGACCTAATGATACCATTACAAAACTGATCATTGACCTGCAACAAAGGGTGTTCTGGTGTCACATGCATTTATGGACATCTATTATGTTAGAACATGGTGTGGTTTGCACAGAAGTCCAATAACAGAACACCACTGAGGTTCAGATCAGGCATGCCGTTCATCCCAATCACATCCCTCCAGGTCTCACTGTCATTGCCCTTGTGAGTGTTGAAGTATCCCAATAAGACAATGGAATCGGCAAGTGGGGCAGCTACCAGTACCATGCCCAACAACTCCTAGAAAGTTGGGTACTCTGAACTGTTTTTGGCATTCAAGTGCAAACAACAGTCAAAACCCATCCCCTGACCCAAAGCCCCAGTGAAGCAACCCTCCCATCCACCAGTATACTCCCTTGACTTGCTCCTGCACAGGCAGTAAGCTGAGGGGCTATAAGAATGCCCACCCCTGCCTTTCACCTCTCACCGAGGGCAACTCCAGAATGGAACAGAGTCCCTCTCCAGGAGACTGGTTCCAGAGCCCAAATCCTTTGCTGAGGTGAGTCTGACTACATTATATCTAGCCAGTATCTCTCAATGTCATGCACAAGCTCATGTTCCTTCCCCACCAGAGGTAATAGTCCAATTTCTAGTTTCCAGCCTTGATAGCTGTGAATCAGACCACCAGGGCCTCAACCTGTGACTGCTGCCTGACACACTGCAAATGACCCCTAAGGCGCTTTCTGTGGGTGTGGGCCTACAGTAGGGCAGGCCCATGTCTGCTCTTTGAGCTGCGCCCAGCCAGGCCCCATGGGCTAAGGCCCAGCCACCAGGCCCTACTGGCTCTGCCTTGAGCTCCAGGGTGTGGCCCCAGTAACCCTATACTGGGCAAGGTAAACTGGTCCCTTGATTTATTGCTTCTCATAGGGGTTGTCTGAATAGCTCTTTGTCTGAACCCTCATCCAGGATTGATTTGCCTTGGGAGACCTTAGCCCCTGGGATTCCCTAATATTGATGTCATTTTTCTGTTGGGGTGCCCAGACTTATGCAACTGCCTAATTTTGCTTGAATCCTATAAACTTCATTTCACTTCTCAAATATCACTGTGTCCATCTGCTATATGATATATTTAACTGAAATTGCTGATCTGAACAACCAATGATTTATAAAGGAAAATCATGAAAATGATCAGGGGTGCCCAAACCTTTGCATACCACTATAATACAAACACTAATCAAGACTCAATAATAAACACGACCATGATAACGTCTTGCTTTTTCAAAAGTTTGGACACACTCACCCATGACAGTAAATGTGATATATGCATATGATAATATAACAAATCCACTGTCAGTACAGATATAGTTACAGTTACTTTCCATTTCATTGATTCTCTCCTTCCTTTCAGTGACAGCCTTTCAGAAACTACTTTACTGCAGCCTCAGCTCATATATGCACTATAGGCTGACTAAATTACTGCATTCACTCTTCTGTTGCTGTGGCAACTTCTCACACACACCAGTAGAGACTCACTTCCACAACAAACCCAGTAAGTAAGATAGAGTCACTTACTTGGAAGCAGTGAGCCTGTTCAGTTCAGTTCAGTTCAGTTCAGTTCAATTCAATTCCACAGAAAACACAACAGTCAAAACAACCCCCTATAAGCAAGCATTTGTGACAGTGGGAAGGAAAAACTCCCTTTCAAACCTCCAGCAGAATGTGCGGCAGAACCAGGCTCAGGGAGGGGTAGTTATCTGCCATGAATGGTTGGGGCTGAGGGGAGGAAGACAGGACAAAAGACATGTTGTGGAAGAGAGCCAGAGATTAATAATAATTAAATGCAGAACAGAGTAAAAATAGGTGAATAAAAAAAAACGTCATGAAGCATCATGGGACCCCCCCCCAGCAGCTTAGGCCTAGTTCAGCATAACTAAGGGATGGTTCAGGGTCACCTGATCCAGCCCTAACTATATGCTTGATCAAAAAGGAAAGTTTTAAGCCTAATCTTAAAAATAGAGATGGTGTCTGTCTCCTGAATCCAAATTGGGAGCTGGTTCCACAGAAGAGGGGCCTGAAAGCTGAAAACTCTGCCGATTGATGTGCTGCTGGTTCAATCACCAATGTTTTCTTTCACACTACAAAACTGCAACTGAAACAGATACAAGACAAGGTCCATGAGAAGAAATAAAAGAAAAGGGAAACAGTGCACAGCTAAGGATGTCAGAAACAAGGAAACAGTAGACAAAATGGTCAAACTTGCTGAAGATTATAGAATATTCAGAACATTGAACAAGTCACCACCATATTAGGAAAGTGCAAAAAAAGAACACCTTCACCATGATTCCACAGTTAGGGCTCCCAACATGGTTGATCAGTATGTCAGCAACAGAGACACATTGGAAACCCTTGCTGAAGAGTTTAGGTTAATTTCTGAACCAGCACAACTTTTCAGATAAAGACTATGGAATTATATTCATGTCAAAAGTCATGCACAAGAAAAAACATAATCAGAACAAATAATTTCCTTTCATGAGCGCAAGTATTCATTCCTCATTGCTGAATTAACTATCAACAGTTACTTTTTCTGTGTAGCAGTGGAAATACTGACAACTGTCACTGGATTAGTTTAATGCTGAATAAATCTTTAAAAACCAAAGTATTCAAAGGCAAGTTCTGAAGCCTCTGCACTTCTGTTGCATTAATCTGTTGTACAGCATCACATACCTTTTATGATAAAAAAAAAAAAACTCATAATGAAGATCAGGAAAGAACTTTGGCCAAGACACAAAAATAAACCTGCCAGCAAAAAGTTCCTCATTCTGCAGCAAAGACATGCAACCGTGCTTCAAAATGTGCCTTAAAATTCTTCGGTTTTTAAAATTTTTTTCAGTATCAAAGTGAAGGCAGTGATAAATCAGCATATCCACCAGTGCACAGGAGAAATTACTGATGTGTACTGTAGCACAAATTAACCCTTTCATAGATATTTTTGATTTATTCATAAAAAGATACACTATAAAAAGGCAAATATATTTCTTTGAACTCCATTTAATGCTTTAATCCTACTTAACAGAATTAGATTAATGCAGAACAGTTTCACTTTTACTTCAGTAAAGGTTTTTTTTTTTTTACAGAATGTACATATACTGTAGTATATATATATATATATATATATATATATATATATATATATATATATATATACTGTAGTATATGTACATTATTGTATGTCTGTGAAAGAGCTTCAAACAAGTGGCACATTTCAGATTCAGTTACAGAGTACAGTAAGAATAAGGCACAAAAACAACAGACTGGTGGTGCTGGTGTGGAATGTCAAGCGTCACAAAAACATTACATCAGGCCCTCTTGAAACATTACAACACCACAGCAGGAGAAGCCCCAGATCAGATCAGTGTTCTACTCACAGCTCCCACAGGGAGGGCTGCATATCTGATTGGTGGAAACACAATCCACTCAGCATTCTATACTCCTGCAAATCAAAGTCTTACACACAGATCACTTGCAGCAGAGAAGCTGAATACCCTAAGGACAAAGCTGGGAAATTTGAAAGTCATTTTTATAGCTGAAATTTCTATGTATGGTGCAAATTTATTCTCTTATGTTGATTATAATCATGCAGAAAAACATTCCATTTGCTGGGGTCAGTGTTATATGTACAGATCTATTTCAACTGAACCCAGTAATGGATTCTCAAAAGTGCCTGGGTTGTAGATGACCTTAGTGTTCTAGCACCTAAATATGGATTTATAAGGTGGAAATATTTGAGTTGACACAAATTATGCATGGGCCAGGAGACAGGTTTGCTGAAGCACTGAATAACATCAAAGAGGGACAACAGACAGAAAGTGATACTGACTTGCTGAAGACCCATATAGTAGAGATCAGTTAAACTTCAACATTGTTAGAAACAACACACATCCTGTATTACAACAAAGCAGTCCAGGAATATAACACAAAAGCCTTTAATAGGTGTTCCAAACTCAAGGTGTGTAATACAGCTACCGATGTTGTCATAGAGGATTCACAAAAACAAGTGTGGTGTCTGATCGATCTGTGTGTTAAATTGTGTGTTAAACTGCATTTGTGTTTAGGTTTTCTCCTTTAGGATTAAGGCCTTGAGTTTAGGGCTGCTTTGATCAGTGAATGGTATGAGAGTGTAACCTTTTGTTGCTTTCTCTCTAAAAAAGGAATGACCTCACATACATGCAGGAAACAAGCTATACCTGGTTATTCAGAAAATACTTTATGTAGTGTCTGTATTGTTCTGTTAAACTTTCTATGTGTATGCATATATGGTCTCTTTCTTTTAGGCCTTATTGATTGTGCAGAAGGGTAATTTGAGATGCAGCACAAAGGAATGCACAAAGAGGCCCCCTCTTCTACCTCTCTGGCATGCCATATAAAGAATGACCATATGTTTAGCTGTAGGTTAGGAGGCTGAAGTTTGTTTTTATAACCATATATGGAAGTTAGGATGTGGGGGTTGCTAACACTATATAATGTCTGTCTCCCCTTTGTTCAGTGGAGTTAGGGCGATTGGAATTCCCTGTCCCCAGATGTCTATGAGAAGCATCTGTTTTGACATTGTCTTTTTTGTAAATAAACTCTATGTTATACATTAAGACTGTCGGCGAAGGATTTCTTCAACCACACAATGAAACTACAATTTTGCCCTGCATGAACTACACAAGTAAAAATGTTGAAAGCTGTTCCAACAGCTGGAGATAGTATGAGTTAAGTCAAAGATTTCAGAATTGTGAATGGAGCAGTGCAGCTTATCACATGTACTAATGGACGATCACCTTTGATTGTATGCATCCTCTTTGACCAAGAAAACATAGGGCAACACAGGAGAACTGCCATGAAACATGTGTACCACTGAGACATTGATGGTTCATGGACACCTGGTACTCCACTGTCCAGGCATTTTCCTGTTGGTGTCATAGTTCAGCAGGTTTCAGCTTTTTCTCGTTGTTTTTGTTTTTCTTTCCTTTTTTTTTTTGGTCTCCTCCCAACACTATCAGGTGGAGCTGCGGAGCGAACATTACGCTTCCCTCCCTGCTCAGGGAGGAGCTTGGTTGATAGGTCCTCCTCTCCCGCACCTGTTCCTAATCAGGTGGTGGAGTGGCCGGCAGTTAAGGATTGAGGGGTGCGGCAGTTCTTTGCCAGTTCGTCTTTGCCGCTATGGTGACAGTCAGGTCGCTCAAAGAGGAAGATATTACCCATCAGACATCTGCCAGCCTGCTCTCTTCCTGCACAGTCTAGGATTACGTGGAACCCACATCTGGCAGACTAATATTCCCCCAAGACTCTCACCTGACTCCCTGTCAAGTAAGGAGTTACAGTTCTTGTTTTGGACAATGCATGATGCTCCATTCATCTTGTGCTTTAAAGCTAACACTCTTTTTTATCTGGCAGAGTCGCAGTATGATCCCTAGCCTTGAGGCAGCTTGCTCCCCTGCTTCCACTGTTGATTCACTGCCGGTCCACCTGCATTAAATAACTCAGTTGTCTGAGTCAGCTCTTTGGCTCTGGTTCAAACCATGACAGATAGCAGATACAAAAATTCCAAAGTTCAGAGGACTCAATTTCCTCTGCAGCTTGCAGCATGACACTGTGGTACAACTTCCTGATGAAAAGAGATCACACATCCATTATGTGGCTTCAAGTTGTGTCACATCCCTTAATGGCTTACATATTCTACAATCATTTGATCCCAGCAAGATTACAGTCTCCTTAGATGTACTATTGGAAATGACCCACCTCAGAGAAACGTGACAAGTGTGGCCAGCCTGTGAACCCCTCTTCAGACATCTTGGCAGCAGCTTATGGCTTTGCTTTCTGAATGCACAAAGTGTAAATTTGTTATCAAAAGAGACAGAAATCTTCTTCTTTTTAAACCTTTATTTTACCAGTTAAAATGCTTGAGAACCAGCTCTCGTTTACAAATGATCTTTTCCAAAGGAGTCTGTTGATGTTGGCTGAATTGAAACTGTGCAACACAGATACAGATATTGTAGACTTCAAGTGTCACAGACATGACCAGAGTTCTACAAGATTTCCTTACGGAATTGTTGCATATTCCAAAGAAGTCCGGGTTGCAGTTGACACTATGAGAAGCTCAGCTATCCCACTGGAGATTGTTAATGTCAACATAAAAAACCCTGTTTAGTACATGTGTTCTCTGTCTATGCCAGACCCAGGACAAAACTTACATCTACAGTATACAGAAGGAACTCAGCCATGCCATTAGTGATGTAGCTGGTAATACTGTCAACTGTGATGGTAATGGATGAGAACAGTTGTAAAATCACATGGCACTCGTTGGTCTTCAACAAAAGGTCCACAGTCCCACTACAAAAAACAACACAACCCTTGACTTAATCTTCACAAATATGCCAGATTTTGTAGTTGGTACCCCTGGAACATATTACAGCCACCACAAATCTGTGTATCTGATTGTTCCTCTACATTAAATATAAAAATATATACGTGAACCATCTGGTGAAATGATCTACTGGAAACGTATAATCCTGATGATCACCCTGATGATTAAATGAGATATTCATTGTGTTACGAATAACATAGACTTGTTGTTTGTTGTTGTTGGTTCTTTATTGCCCTCTGGCTATACACAGCCTAATGACAGCTGGTTAAACTGTAAATAAAATGAAATTACAATATTTAAGATCATAATACAAATAAACACAAATTTAGAACCTTTCACTATAAACCTTTTAAATAAGTCACATTTAAGGTTGTGCTAGATTAATCACAAATAACTCTGAGATTCAAATTCAGCATTTAAGCACTTTACAATCTTCAACATTAAATTTTCCAGGTAGATAAACTGTCAATAAACGTAGCTTTATACTCTTAAACAAATGCAACAACACATCAAATTAAACATTATGAAGATCTTAAAGATCTAAACACAAAATTAAACTGAATTTGTGCATTTCATGGATGTTCTGATTGAATACAGCAACATATCTCCTTTGAAAACCCATGCTTAAACCCGTATTTAAGTGACAGGATTAAACTTTGTCGGGTTTGTTTAGTCTGTTTGGCTCTCTGTAGTTGAAAAGGCGTTTTCTTCCTTGCCAGTCAGAAAGCACAAAACGTAAACAAAGAGTGGAGCCCTCTAGTGGAAGGGAGTGATACCAACAACCCGGCCCCAATGACCTCGACAGATGGTCATCCAAGTAAAATTGGTGAATGACTATGTAATAATACAGTAATAAATGCACTTTAGAGCAATAACTGTTAATCTTTAACACATGGCTAACAACCATTGTAACAGTCTCATGGAAAACACAAGCTGAAAGTCTGTAGAGCTTACTTGTCCATATTCCCTTCCAGCAATCATAGTTTGTGGATGGGGCGCGTATAAATACCTGTTTGTGTCTTTACTTGTACTGAACGTACCAGTCCATCAGCTCCAACATTGACATCAATGACCAATCCAAGGGGCCACTGACTGCGAGGTGTTGATTCATGCAGAACTAGTAAAAGATCACCTACTTGATAATTTCTGGAATGGTGGGACCACTTCTGCCTCTGCTGTAGACTAGGTAAATACTCCTTTGTCCATCGAGTCCAGAAAATGTCCGCCAAGTACTGGACCTGGCGCCAGCATCAACAGTACAGATCCTGCTTCACAAAGTGACCAGGGGGTAGAGAACACTCAGGTCTTAACAGAAGCAAATCATTAGGAGTCAGAGGCTGACCATCTCTTGGGTCCTCTGACAGCTTTGTCAGTGGTCGTCCATTGACAATTTTTTCAATGATGCAGAAGAGTGTCGTTAATCCTTCATCATCCAAAGTCTGTTGTCCTGTAAGGCCCATGAGAATTGAACGCACTGTTTGGATTTGCCTCTCCCATACACCTCCCATGTGTGAAGCTGCTGGGGGGTTGAACTTCCATTGTGTTTCTCTTTGGAGCAGATGTTCTTCAATCTTTTGTTGATTCCATTCATCCAGCGCTTTCTGTAATTCACTACGGGCACCAACGAAATTTGATCCGTTGTCCGAGCGTATCAATTGAGGTGTTCCCCGACGAGCCATGAAACGCTGAAGAGCATTTATAAAAGAATCTGTGTCCAAGCTGTGCGCTACCTCCAAATGAATGGCCCTGGTTGTTAGGCAAGTGAACAGGCAACCATACCTCTTCACCTCACTGCGTCCCCTTCTGATGTTAATGGGACCGAAGTAATCAACTCCAACACTGGTGAAAGGTGGTTGACTTGGAGTCACACAATCAGCTGGTAGGTCAGCCATGTACTGTGTACTGATTGGAGCTCTGTGCCTTTTGCATGGTATGCACTGCGCTAGGACTCGTTTCACTGTGATGCGTCCTCTGACAATCCAGAAGGATTGCCTAATCCCAGAGAGGACCTTCTCAGCTCCTGAATGACCTGTGAGTTAGTGGAAGTGCCATATGATGAGGTCATTGACATGATGCTTCTGTGGCAAGATCACTGGGTGTTTTGCTGCTTCAGGTATTGGAGCATTGGTGAGTCTGCCTAAGACTACTCGAAGTAGTCCATCACTGAGGCGTACTGGTGCTAACTTCCTCAAGTTATCAACCCTCAGTGGTTTGGTGATCTGGGAGCGTTGAACATAGTCAATGATGGAAATCTCCGCCCACTTCAGGTCATTAAGCGTTACAGGTGCACATAGTTTGGTTTTTGTCTTCTTCAAAAGAATGTCTTTTGCCCGTAAGATCAAAGCAATAGCTTGCTTGAGTTTGTACCAGGAGGAATACTTCTGGATGAAACAATCGACTGCTGAATGAGTGGTGACTTTAGATGAGATTGTGTATGTCTGACTTGATTTCTTTACCTCAGCTTCTGGAGGTAAGCTACCTAGTTCTGGCTGGAGAGGCCAAAACTCTTCTTTCTGCCAAAGGAAAGCAGGGCCTTTGTGCCAGCGCTCATTGCTTGCAAGTTCTTCAGCTGATAATCCTCTAGAAACATCATCTGCAGGGTTGTGCTCTGTGCCGTACTTCCATTGCGAGGCTGCTGAGACTTCACGGATCTGTGAGATTCTATTTGCGACAAAGATTCGATACCTTTTATCTTCATTTCTGATGTAATGCAGCACAATGGTGCTATCAGTCCAGAAGACGGAGTCCAGTAGGGGTAGCTCAAAGCTTTGGTGGATTTCTGGTCAAGCTGCACTGCTACCACTTCCGCCGCCAGTTCTAGTCTTGGGATAGTGGTTGTTTTGACTGGAGCCAGCCTGTTCCTGGACATGATGATGTTACAGTATATGTTATTATGGCTAACAAGCCTGAGATAGGAGATGGCACCGTATCCCAACTCAGACGCATCGCTGAAGTGATGGAGCTGCATGGTGACTGAATAGACTGTTGGTCTGAGGTATCGAGGAACACATTGTGTGGTAATTTGTGGAGATACCAAGCCTCACTTTCATTAATAGCAAGACATTGTTATATTCTGAACAAATCTGGTACTTTAGAAGAAAAATAACACAAAGCAACAGAGACATTTGCTACATGAATCAGCACTTCCCAGTGGTGTTCAGACAGAATGGAAGACACTAGAAGATACCATTCTTACTGTTTGGAATGTAAGTAGAATTGCATTGTCGTACTCTCTGTCCGTCTGCTGTTCCAATAATGTCTCAGCAGTTATGTGCAACATCATTCTGCATTTTATTGAAACTTTGCCCAGTATGATTAGAGGATGCATCAATAAACCATGATGTGAGAAAATACACTTTGTATAAGTTTTTATTTTATTTTGTGAATATATAACCTGAAAATAAAACAGTTTAGATCTCAGAGGTCCAAATTTTTTGGGCCTCATCAGGATCCAAATTTTTTGCCAAGGTCAACAATGGCCAATAGAATTAGCCTGCTAATGTACAAAGAGGTTTAGTAGTTGGGGGCATATCTCATTTAGTGTCTTTTTTTAATCACTGTCATCAGTCTTTCCATCATTCATTCATCTCTCAGCTGTCTCATCTCTGTCTTTCCTATGTCAGATATCTTTATCAATATTAAATGAAATAAACTTCATGTATAAAATATAGTCAGCTCTATTCTGTACCCATTGAAGAACAATTATTTACTGTAAGAACCCATTTGTAAATGTTTACTGCAAAGCTGAATACGTAATCACTTACTTTCATATACATGATTATGCTTTCTGACAAGTCTTTGATCAGGCAACACGTGGTTTTGGTGGTTTTGGACATACAGATCTTGTATGTGATCTGTATGTCCAGCTCATAATTGTGCTTGTTTGTAAATTTGTCCACATTTATGTGTTTCACTGTGTAAGTGCGAGTTGAATGTGTGGTTCGCAGGGGGGACATTTCAGCCTCTTAAGGTCAGTTATGATATACATATGTGTCCAGCCTGTACTCACAATCCTATCACTTTAAAACAGCACCTTATGAATGAAATAATCTCATGGAAGCACACACTGGCTGTGTAGCATCTTAAGAGTGGCCTTCTTTTAGATTAATGACTACAATGGTCTAATTAGATGAAAAAAAACGGTTGCCTGGAGCAGGGACATGACTGTCCATTTTCACAGGTAATTTGCTTAATGCTCCCTTATTAAGATCACATTGCGAAGCTATGGCAGTGTCCGACAGACAGGCACATTGGGCTCATGAAGTACAGTTTCAGCTGCTTTCCTCCAGGACACAATTCCTAATTCGCTTGCAATTATCATAGATTTAAATGTTTCCACAATTAGCCTAGTCCTGTCTCGAATAAATCCCAATGGCTGCTTGTGGAGACCAGGCACTTTTTAAAATAATCTTTGTTCATATTGAGCACCATGACAATTAAGCCTAACATCAAGGGCCTGTTATTTAGCAGTCTGTCTGTATGCAACAACTGTTGCACCATCACTAGCTGCAAACTAAACTTTCTTTCCTTCTACTGGATTTGACTTTGGGGTCTGAGCTGCTAGCTAGGAGCATCTGAGGTTTCAGAATGTCACCAGTGTAAGACTCACTTTGATCCATCTTGTATACCAGTTATTAACACTGAGGACTGTGGAGTCTTGAAGAAATTACTCGAAAATTGTGTTCTCCAAGAGGTTGCTGTAGTGGTGTGTTTATTCTAATAGTCTGATATATGGTAGGTTTTCTGACCCAGTGAATGGGTCTGGGAAGGTGCTGGGTTTTGAACCCTGAATGTTGTGTTTTTTGCCTCAAGCATTCTCTATTTTGGTCATAGTTTGTGAGTTTTGTATTCGGAGTTCTTTGTTTACAGACTCCAGCTTTTTCTTTATTGTAATAATCCCTCTGTTTAGTCTTTAGTTCAAATGATCAAATTACATTTATTGTTATTACCACAATAACAACAAGGCAACACAAGAAAAAAGTTACTGAAACAATAAAAAATTATTAATAATAATAAATAAATGGCACAGTTAAAGCAGTGACTATAACACATTAGGAGTTCCAATTATGTAATGCAATGCCAGGGAGAGTAGTGGAGGAGAGCTATTAAGAAGTTTGACTGCTTGTGGGAAAAAAAAACTGTTTGTCATTCTGTAAGTCCTTGCTTTAATGGACCCAACTGGGAGCAGTTGGAACAGGTGAAGGGCAGGGTGAGAAAAGTCAGTGATGATATCTCCACCTCCCACTGTCTGCATCTCTCTGATGGTTGTATCGTCCTGGCAGCTCTGTCCTGAAGAAGTGGAGAGCTCTGAGCCGATGCGTGCGCACCCACTACCATCTTTGCCTCTTTTGGAGTCCTTGCATTTGGGTCTGCTTCCTGGCAATCTTTGACATCGACCCCAGACCACTGACAAAACATAGAGAAACACAAGAAAATAGGAGGGGACAGCATTCACTGCGAGGTATGATTTGTTCTAGGAGCTAAACAGAGACAGAAGGTAAAACCATCAAAGATCAACAGTGAGACAGCTGTGACGTGAGGACATCAAAGACTTAGTCATACACAGATATAAAACAAAGGGGTGACAGGATTGCAGTATCAACACTCCAGGGGGTAGGCAAGTGCCTTCTGGTTACAGGGATTGTGATCAGAAACAATGAGATGCCAAAGACAAAAGATTTAAATGACAGCAAGTCTGTCTGGATATCCTTCATCAGGAGGAAGATGAAGCAAAAAAAAAACCAGTGTTTCAGCCCGGACTCAGTGGGTGGGGGTCAAATGGACTTTATGCCTAGTTCACTGTTTCACTAAAGCCAGACAATAATAAACACTGTACACCTATTAATTGCTGCACATAATATTAAAATGAATAATTATTAATTAATTATTAGCAGTATTACATTAGTATAATTTTTATCCAATTTTATAAGTTCAAATCGATGAAAAAAAAATCAGTTACATTAACTGACAAACTACTGATTGGTGAAATGATTAAACTCTGCCTCTCTTTCATGTGGATCTTTTGTCCTGTTTCTCTCTGCTCCCTCTGCTCGCTTCGCTTTCACGGTGGCATGGTGGTTAGCACTGTGCCTCACAGGTAGAAGGTCTGGATTTGGCCCGGGCCTTTCTGTGTGGAGTTTTCATGTTCTCAGGTTAGGTTAATTGGTGATTCTAAATTGCCCATAGGTGTGAATGTGAGTGCAGATTGTCTGTCTCTCTGTGTTAGCCCTGCAACAGGCTTGGCAACCTGTTCTGCCAGAGGTTTTTTTCCTGTTTAAAGGGAGTTTTTCCTTCCTAATGTCATCAAAGGGTTCTTCATAGGGGTTTGTCTGAATGTTGGCATTTTCTGTCTAATATTGTAGGATCTTCATATCTACCGTAGTCTATAAAGCACCTTGAGGCAACAGTTGTTGGGATTTGGTGCTATATAAACGAAACAGAATTGAATTGAATTGAATTGAATTAACATCGAAATGTTGTGGTGGGAATCCTTCGGTTCCAGCATTCATGGGCATGCCACATTGACATTACCACCTATCTAAACACTGGTCCAGACCACAACCAATATGATTTAGGATGTGCAGTTGTGTCATTAATTTAAAGGTAACATTTGTAAAAACACTTTTCAATATTTAACTAAAACCTTCAACACCAAGAATTCAATTAGATTTCATTCGGCCCTGAAAGTAATTTAGATCCCTATTTCAACACACAAGCAAGGCACAAGTACTGAGGCACAGTGAACGCATTTCCAATGCAGCAAAACTGCAATATTCAACATGGTGTCATGCCAGAATTTTAACATGCTTTTATTTTTATTTTTATCATCCACCTGTGTGAACAATGCTATCCGTGATCAACTCAATAGTAGATAGTGACATGTCAGGTGAGGCTTGCTCCCTTATTTTATGAGATTTGCTTAAATGTTCACAAATCATACAGCTACTTGCAGGAAAAGCAGGGAATTTTCACATCTCATAAGCTGGAATTGTCAAGGTGTGGCTGTGTGGCAGGCAGGATAGGACCCAAATGCAGGACACGTGGAACAAAGCTGGATTTTAGTGAGCCTTGGTGCTGAGTCTTTTAACAATGTCTCAAAAACACAAAATACAAAATCCCAAATCCAAGGAAAGGATTTGATTGTAATGCAAAACCCTCCGAGAACAAAAAAGAAAACACACAAGCAGCTTCCAGGGAACACTGGCGATGCAACAAAGAACAGCTGGAAATGCAGACAACACACACACACGCACGCACGCACACACACACACACACACACATACACACACACACACACACACAAGGTAACAAGAAACAAGGAAACAGGCGATCAGGATTACAGAAATGAGACAAGGGGAAGCATAGCACACAAGACAGAAGACACACAGAACACAAGACTGGCAAAATAAGAGAGGAAGTGAGAAGACAGAGGTGCAAAGTTGACACCACACAGAGAGGCAGACACACAGAGGAAGACAGACACAAGAGAGTCTACACAAAAGGGAAGAACACTAAGGGAAAACACACAAGCCTCTTTCCCACCAACAGGGTTCCGGAGCCGGAGCCGTGAATTGAACCGTTAAGCGGGTTTTCCACCGCCGAAACACTCGGTGCTTGGCCGAAAAACGGGTTCAATTCCGGCCCCGCAAACTAGCTGGTCTGAAACCAGGAACCCGTGCCGAAAGCAGCAGAAGGGCGTGACTCTGCCGTCTCAACATCAAGTTTTCGACCATATTACATGTGTATTACATGAGAAAAGTGAAGCGATTTTCACGGCTGTGAATTAGGTTGGGCTCTAAGGCTGAACTTGCTGCTTTGTATCAGTTCATATCACAGATAAAAGGACACAAAGTGCGTACTTGTCGTCTTGCTCTAATCGCTGTCTGTGTTTCCCTCTGTGCTGCACACAGATGCTGCAGTAGTTTGGTTTGGACCGTAAAATGTATCTGCAGCACAGAAAGGAGAGCGTGTTCTCCCACGTTTGTGCGCTTCGGCTTTTGTGTCCAGACGAGGACCCGCCCACACTCATACGTAAAGGAGCAGTTCACAGAAACACCGTGGGAACGCGGGCCTGTTCTTAAGCGTTTCGCCGGTTCGTTGGGATCGACACAGGAACTTGCTCACAGAGAACTAAACCCTAAAGCCACTGGGAACTGAAGGAAACATGAAACAATAAACAAACCAAGAAGAAACTAGGAAGAAACAAATGAACTAATGATCCTAAGAAACAATATAACGTAAAATTATATACTGATCATATTGAGTTCTTTCAGTGTTTCAGCTCCAGTTCTGTTTACAGATCACAGCTTTGTTTTTGGCTTTTTTGTTTGTTTGTTTTGTGTATTCATCTATCTGTAACTTTACCTTTCTGGCTCTTCAGTCTGAATGGGCCATATATTAGCAAGCTATTACCAGTGAAGACTGTGGGTAATTCTTGGTAAAAGACTCACCAACAGTTGTTAAATTGAAATATCTGGTAACAACTCATCTCATTAAGACAGTGATTTTTAGTTTTAATTTAATCCTTGTAAATCTCTGCTTGATAAGTT
This sequence comes from Archocentrus centrarchus, assembly GCF_007364275.1. Classification (NCBI taxonomy): domain Eukaryota; kingdom Metazoa; phylum Chordata; class Actinopteri; order Cichliformes; family Cichlidae; genus Archocentrus; species Archocentrus centrarchus. Next base: position 31,304,887 of record NC_044369.1, on the reverse strand, counting down.
AGTCAAAGACAGGCTAAGACTAGTGTACAAGGAACTAATACAGGCTCCTGGTTTCTCTGTGCTTCAGGTTAATACTATAAAGGCCACTTGTTTCACACAAATAACACAAAAGCACATTAAAAATGACTTGATAGACACAATTCATATAAAACAGAGACAAAGAGTGTCCTCAGTATACAGTGTAAAATGAGTACTTTGCAGACCAACTGTCTCACAAGCCTCAGAGTTAAGATACCTGGGGCATGGCAGCAGCAATGAATTCCAAGAATGAACAGATCTACTTTGTCTTAGGCTTTCTAAAGCCCTGTGGTCTCCAGCCTGATCTGAGGATTAGTATCAACACTCTCCTCAAGTATGAAGCAGGAAAAAAGAAACAACAAAAGAAAAACCTTTTACTGTACACATTGTATTTTTGAACTTCTTGATTAAATAAAACCACATTTGAAAAACATTTCTGGGACCAGTGATTTTTTTAAGAGGTGTCTGGAATATGGGCTTTTTGATTGTGACAGGGCAGTGTTTTTCAACCTTTTTTGAGCCGAGGTACATTTTTTCATTGAAAAAATCAGGAGGCACACCACGAGCCAAAAATGTTAAAAAATGATACTCTGTAGCCTATATTAACAATATAGTCATTCTTATCACAGTGTCTTGAATAGGAATCAAATAAACACAAAAAAGAACTTTATCATATAATATATATCTTTCAAATAAAAAGTGCACTTAACATGTCCACTTCAAAAACACAGCTTGAACATAACAAATGCCACAACAATGTGGTCTGAAAACTTCATTCTATTAGCAGGAATAACACAACACAACAATACATGAGATAGAGGCAAGCTCACAGCTAATGCCAGTTTAATATCATCATCATGCATAAGTCCCCGTACAGTGGTTTAATGGATGAAGGTTATTGTTAACTATAACCCTATACCACAGATCATGGCATAATCGGCTCAGTGTACTTCAAAAGTGCCGCCGTTCGCGGAGTTACGGCAACAATTACCGTAATAACACCACAGTAATACCCTATGTTGGTTGTGAAGTGCAGTTTCTCAGCTTTCAGAAACCGTTTGAATTTTTCCGATAGGTCGGTATTACAGTCATTCAAAGTTCCTTTGATCAGCCGCCTCTGGCTCTGTGCTAACCAGCTGTTCGGCTAGAAGCCCGGCAGTATAGGGTTATAATATGTATGCTGTGTGAGCGTTTCAGATGGCTCTCGTGTTGCAAAACTACCGCTGAGACCTGTCGGTCTGAGCATTTAACCGGTGCTTTGCGTGACTCCAGTTTCTTGCTGTGGGGTTTTAAAAATGATTGTGGTGAAGGAGTCGCTCTCATACCTCCGCTAGTGACGACACTCCCTGGCCAATCAGTGGCATGCTGTCCTCCGCGTCACATTGTATCTCCTCGGATCGCTTAGAACCTCGGGTGAGTGAGTACGGAAAAAGGACCGGCAAAGTGTTCCTGATTCTAATGGAGATGCCGTCAAATCGCGGAGAGTCGTTCTGTATGGAAACGCGGCTCAATTCTCTTGTCTCTGTGTACAATGCAGTTCGCTACCTGCTGCTGTCTAGTCTAGTGATATGGAAGAATATTACATGATTATGCTCCCAGTCACTACTACAGCACATACACTCGTGGCATATTATGTGAAACTGGATAATTTCCCACGGCACACCTGACGATCTCCCACGGCACACTGGTTGAAAAACACTGTGATAGGGGATTGGATATGGTCTTTACAGGTACAGTTTAATGTACGTACAGTATTATACCATGAGTGTGTGGAAAAATGCAATACAATATCAAAATGTTGTTTTATAAATAACAATAATAATAATTTAAAGGTCACCGTGTCCCAGCCCGATAAATTGCCACCACTAACAACCTCTATTTTAGAGGTTTGAAGAAATGGAGAGCCGCATAACAGAATATATGTGGGGGCACTTAATGCTTATGGTATGTGGCAAGTGTTTCTAAATGGAAATCCTTATAACAGTCAGCAAAATGAAGATTCCAGGCAGCATAATTCTGTGGTTACTTTCAGTTACATTATTCTCATGCTTGTTATCCCACAATATGCTGCAATGATTTACTCACATCAATCGTATCAATCTGAAAAATCCTTTATGCCAAGAGGATTGTTTTTCTGAGACGTGTAGTTAGGTCCAGAAATGTTCAGACAGTTACTGGCCTTTTACAGACTTATGGACTAATCACATTTTACAAAACCACACACAATTATCTTTGCTTTCCACTGAAATAGGTCAAACTCTGCTGAACAAGACAAGCCAATTTGAATAGGAGACATGAAGCTTTCACCTTCCCACTAATCTTAATTTCCTCACAGATGCTAAATTTTGAATTCACAAAGGTTGATCTGTCCATTTTCAGGGTCATGGGGGGGGGGCTGGAGCCTCTCCAGCTGCCATAGGGTGAGACGCAGAGTACAACCTGGACAGGTTGCCAGCCTGTTGCAGGGCCAACACAGAGAGACAGACCGCCATTCATACCTTTGGCCAATTTAGAATCATCAGCTAACCTAACCCCACTAACTGCATGTCTTTAGACTGTAGGAGGAAGCTGGAGTCCCTGAAAGAACCCACACAGACACGGGGAGAACATGCAAACTCCACACAGAAAGGCCCCAGCCAGATCGTGGATTTGAACCTTCCAAAAGTGCTAACCACTGCGCCACCATGCTGCCCCTTCAAACAGGTCATTACACTTATACCTAATATATATTTTTTCAGAGAGTTGTGAGGGTCCAAAAACTTGAAAGGTAGATGTTGTCAAAGTAAGTCTCAAGTCTTGGCACATGCAACCATTTCTGAAAAAGTAATCACTGTTATAATGTTAGACAAATAAAAATGCTCTTAAAATTGTGTTTATTTAGGTACAAATTATCAGAATCAGAATCAGAATCAGAATCAGAAGGTTTTTATTGCCATATGGGTGAACAGGTTCACAGCATTAGGAAATTGCTGCGGTACTTCGTGCTTACAGAAAAAAAAACAAAAAAACAAAAAACAAATAAGTATAAAAACTATAAGACAATATACAAGTATACAAATTGCAAATATACAGAGATATTAGAGCTTACAAAATATACAGTGCAGAGACTAATATTCCACTAATATGTACATCAGTGCAAACAGACAGGTGCATAAACATAGGGTCATCAGCGTTTGTGGAGGGTGGTGGTAACAGTCTTAGGGTAATTGTTCATGAGTCCAACAGCAGAGGGGAAGAAACTGTTCTTATGGCGGGAGGTTCTGGTCCGTATGGACCGTAGCCTCCTGCCTGAGGGGAGAGGGTCAAAAAGTCTGTGCCCAGGGTGAGAGTGGTCGGCTGTGATCCGACCTGCACGCCCCAGTGTCCTGGAGGTGTACAGGTCCTGGAGAGATGGGAGGTTACAGCCAATCACCTTCTCAGCAGAGTGCACAACGCGCTGTAGTCTCTGTTTGTCCCTAGTGGTGGCTCCAGCGTACCACACAGTGATGGAGGAGGTGAGGATGGACTCAATGATGGCAGTATAGAACTGCACCATGGTCCTTGCTGGCAAGTTGAATTTCTTCTGGGCCTTTTTGATGACAGAGGTGATGGTGGGCTCCCACTTGAGGTCCTGGGTGATGGTAGTTCCCAGGAAGCGAAAAGAGTCCACTGTGGTGATGGGGGTGTCAGTCAGGATGATGGAGGGTAGAGGGGCTGTGTGCTTCCTAAAGTCCACTATAATCTCCACTGTCTTCTGGGCGTTCAGTACCAGGTTATTGTGGCTGCACCAGGACACCAGACGTTTGACCTCCATCCTGTAGGCCGACTCGTCCCCGTCTGAGATGAGTCCGATGAGAGTCATGTCGTCTGCAAACTTAATAAGCTTGACAGACTGGTGGTCAGAGGTGCAGCAGTTGGTATACAGGGAGAAGAGCAGAGGAGAGAGGACACAGCCCTGAGGAGTGCCAGTGCTGATGGTCCGGGAGTCCGAGACATTCTTCCCCAGCCTCACGTGCTGCTTCCTGTTCATCAGGAAGTCAATGATCCACCTGCAGATGGGATCTGGCACGTTCATCTGGGACAGCTTGTCTTGGAGGAGATCAGGGATGATGGTGTTGAAGGCAGAGCTGAAGTCCACAAACAGGATCCTGGCGTAGGTTCCCTGGGAGTCCAGATGCTGTAGGATGAAGTGCAGAGTCAGATTGATGGCGTCGTCCACAGACCTGTTGGCTCTGTAGGCAAACTGCAGGGGGTCCAGAAGGGGGGCTGTGAGGGACTTGAGGTGGGACAGCACCAGACGCTCAAATGACTTCATGACCACAGAAGTCAGTGCCACAGGTCTGTAGTCATTTAGTCCAGTGATCCTTGGCTTCTTGGGGACAGGAACAATGGTAGCGGTTTTAAAGCAGACAGGCACGTGGCAAGCCTCCAGTGAGGAGTTGAAGATGTTCGTGAACAATGGGGCAAGCTCGTTAGCACAGTGTCTCAGTGTGGCAGGTGAGACAGCATCTGGACCTGGAGCTTTGCGAGCTTTGACACTCCTGAACTATTTGGAAGACTATTTAAGGGTATTAGAACAATAATCATCAGTGGCATCTTTATAGTTATCTTTGTAGTATGTAGTCCCAGATACAGCCAATCCACAAGTAGAACTTGTAATAATGGAAGGTCTGACTGGATGCAAGACTCGGGAGTCAGGATGTGAACAGAAAAAAGGCAGCTTTAATGCTGGAGACTTTTCCAAAACAGAATAAAAACAGAGCTGGGCTGAAACCAGGAACACAGACTAGGAACATGAGCAAAACGCAGAACGCAGAGGGAGATTCAGAAATATACATATGTACAAACACAAAGTGACTACGGAGATGGGAAACACCACTGATACTAATTGGGTGAAAACAAATCAGAGGAAGAAAAAGTAAACACAACGCACATGAGACAACAGACTAACAAAATAAAACAGGAAATAGCAAAACACAGAATTACACCAGAGGTGAGAACTTGACAAGAAGGCACAAGGAACATACGTTAAGCTTGATGACAGAAATGAGGAATTAAATACCCAACAACAGCTAAGAACAAGAGAGTAAACACTAAGCCACTATAATGAGAAACCAGAAAACTAAAGACAAACAAAAGCCCCACAAATGATTCAAGGGAACAGATCTTCTTAAGCTTGATCAGAATGTCACTGTAAATAATGTGTCAAATAATCTGTGACCTCATGAGCTGCTGTTCATTTGCTCATTCTTATACACAGGACTGAAGTCCAAGTGAAGTCATATTTAATCAGTGTGAAAGTCAACCTTTGTTAATTTTGGGGAGTCCAATCTTAAGTCCATACCTGTGCTTGTGGCTGTTCAGCTTTTGCATGTTATTTTTAACTTGATTTCCTTTCCTTATTTAATTCCTCATTCATGATCTCATTAAACTCATGACTGTAATTAGAGAGTATTCATTTGGTTTTGTTTAATTAGGCTTTTGATTGTACTTTTGATTGGCATATTTATGTTAGGTTCAACTGTGCCTAAACAGTCATGTGACGTCTATATATTTACCTTCTTTGTTGACTGTTACCTAATGTTAGAATATTTTACCTACTCACTACCTATTCACTGTTCAGCTGCCTTTTTCTTGCAGTTGTTGCACACATGTAGAAACACCCAAATTCAAATGTACAAACAGAAAAATGTCATAATATCATATTGCACATAACAGTGAGGCACGCAGACCTTTCCATATACACACTGCTATACATGGACACACAAAAGTGGCCCATACATTCTGGGGAACTCAGCTTGCTGCATTACACTGTCAGAATGAATGATCTGCTATTGATTTCTGCACACTCTCCACCACCTGGTTATTCATCACAGCTTGATTTCAGAATCTTTCTTTTTCCAGCCGTTTTCATAAAAGCCTTTTGATTGATCTTCGAGTTGCACCGGACTCTGGTATTTTACTTGTGTTTGGTTTCCAGTTGGTCACATGATTTGCCCCTTGATTATTTAAAGGGTGAACAAGACTGTGGCTCTAATTTATTTCCACCTAACTGTAATCTGTGTGCACTGTATTGATTGTCTCTTCATGACTTTGCCCAGAGCTACAAATTAATAATATTGCAAAGACAAATGTGTCTAAAACTTTAACCTAATCCTTAAAATTGATGACTGTTATAGAAGATTTTTTTTTTTAATTTGCAGGTAAATATTTATTTATTTATTTTTTGACAAAAATGGCCTTCAGCTGCTAATTTTCAACAAATAGGAACCAATGAACACCACATCACCTTATTTCTACCTGAGTGTATAACCTTTGAATATTGATTTATTTCTCGATTTGAAGAATTCATATTAGGAAGATAAATGGTATTGAACCCAACTGATGCACTTGAAATGAGAACATCTGCATCAGGCATATTCCCACCTAGACATGACAAAAAAACACTGTGACGATCACGTTCTTTGACTTCTCCAGTGCTTTTAATAATGTTAGCCCATCAGTACTGGGGAATAAACTCAAAGACATGCAGGTAGATGCTCTATTCATAATTTAGGTTGCAGACTACCTCACAGGTCAACTACACTATGTCTGGCTGCTGCTTGGATAACATACTGAGCAGCAAAGGAACACCACAGGGTACTGTTTTATCACTCTTTCTCTTCACCCTCTAAACTTCAGACTTAAGGCACAGATCGGAATCTTGCCAGCTACAGCAATTTTCAGATGACGCTGCTATTCTTGGCTGTATCATTGATGGGCAGGAGGATGAATAAGAAGGGTGATGAATAGTTTTGTGGAGTGGTGTGAGCTCAACTATCGACAGCTGAACATTGCTAACAAAAAGGAACTTATTGTGGACTTTAGGAAGCAGGTTGCTCCTCCCTCCCGTCATCATCAGAGGAACAGATGTTGAGAAGGTTAATGAATATAGAGGAGTACACACAGAGAATGAACAGGACTAGCCTGGAAACACAGACGTTTCTAAGAAGGGCCAGAGTTTCCTACTGAAGGGGCTTAGGTCCTTCAATATCTGTAGGACCGTGGTGTCTATGTTTTATCACTTCGTGGAGGCAAGAGTGGTTTCTATGAGTCAGCAGGGTGAACGCAGCTAATGCCAACAGATTGATAAACTGGTTTGGTTCTGGGAGTGGAAAAGGTGTCTGAGAGGAGGTGGCTTAAGACACTCAACATCATGCACAATCTATCCCACACCTGCATGTGTCTCTAAAAGGTCACTGCAGCATCCCCTTACACCCTCCCATCTGTTCCTTACCAGATTATCACTTGTAATTTATTCTCTGTTATCACTTACTGCATTTGCCAGTAGCATTAATATCATGATTAACGCAATGTCACTTTCTGTCTATTTGCATTACTGTACATAATCCATCCATTCATTCACTTCCGCTTATCCTGTTCAGGGTCGCGGGGGGGGCTGGAGCCTATCCCAGCTGTCATAGGGCGAGAGGCAGGGTACACCCTGAGCAGGTCGCCAGCCTGTCGCAGGGCCAACACAGAGAGACAGACAACATCCATCACATTCATGCTCTCATTCTCTCATGCTCTCATTTAGAGTTTTCAATTAACCTAACCCCAGCAAGTGCATGTCTTTGGACTGTGGGAGGAAACCGGAGTACCCGGAGGAAACCCACGCAGACACGGAGAGAACATGCAAATGCCACACAGAGAGGCCCGGGCCAAGGTGGATTCAAATCCAGGCTTTCTAGCTGTGAGGCGCATACTACTGTACATAATGACATTTATTTTTACACAGTTCTTGATTTTTAGTAGTTGACCTTTATTTTGTTGTTGTTAAATATATTATATATTGTATATATGCTGTTTTTACTCGCTGTAACTCTACATACAGTGTTTCTCTTTCGGATCCTGTTTCTATTCTTACTGCAGTGAGCACGTAAATCCACTTCACTTCAATTTTATTTTATTTACATAATGCCACACACACACACACACACACACACACACACACACACACACACACACACACACACACACACACACACACACACACACACACACACACACACACACACACACACACAAACTATATATAGTATGCTAACGATATTAGCTAAATATTTACATAAAGATGAATGTTTCCAGATCTTGTATATTAAGATAGCATAGATGATCTTTTTTGTTGTTGATAATTGTCTTTCCTCTCCTCTCCAACAGCTTCAGCCCTTTAAAATCATGATTAAAAGGCTACAGCTGTTCAGCTAACAGACTTCCTATAAAAACGGGCAACATGTCACCACTTATTTCCACTGATTCTTAAAAATTGTGAACAGAGGAGGTGCTGCCATTTAAGTGATGTTATTTGCAACAATAACTGGTTGAAGACATGGTGTGATTCCTCCTGTAGAAAATTAATTCTACATTCATAATCATTCACAGTTTAATCATACCATTTCTAAAATAAAAATTAAAAAAAAATATTAGTTTGCTAGTTGTCTAGGTTATACTCAGGGGCATCATGGTGCAGAGAAAAATGGGACTGACTATCCAGGGCAGAAGGAGCCTTTGCAAATGAAAAGCTCTGACTCTTTGAGCATTGGAGACATTTTCTCTATTGTGACAAATCATGCTTCACCTACAGTATCAATCTTAGGGACAAGTCTGGGTTTGGTGGTTGCCAGGAGAACGGTACCTATCTGACTGCATCGTGCCAAGTGTAAAGTTTGGTGGAGGGAGATTATTGAGTGGGGTTGCTTTTCAGGGGTTGGTGTTGGAGCCATTTCTGTATTATGCTTTGATAAATATTTGTCATAATATGTATTGTTAGAACCTGTTTATTTTGCTATGTCATGGTGGCAAGGGAAGATGAGACTGTCACGGCTCTGCCTTTTGCGAGCTGATTTGAGGTGCACTGGGATCAGGTGTGGGCAGATTCAATCAGCTGGTGGGGTGGTAGGATACAGCTTTTTTGACCGTGATCTTGACTACAATTGTAAAGCATTTTTCAAGTGTAAATAAATATGATACAAAACTTAATTCACGCGTCCAAAGATTGAACTACCCCCGCCATAGCGGATCCGAGCGATGCGCGTCGGAGGCCGCAACAGTTGGGCTCGGTTGAACTCTTAGTGCTTCAGCTCACCAAAACAATTTGGCCAATTTCATACTCCCGACTTTGAGGAAACAGTTTGGGGATGGCTCCTTCCTGTTCCAACATGACTGCACACCAGTGCACGAAGCAGGGTCCATAATGGATGAGCAAGTTTGATGTGCAAGAACTTGACTGGCCTGCATAGAGTCCTGACCTCAACGTGATAGAACACCTTTGGGATGAGTTAGAGCAGAGACTGTGAGTCAGGCCTTCTCACCCAACATCAGTGTCTGACCTCAAAAATGTGCTTCCTGAAGAATGGTCAAAAAACACATTCCTTAACCTTGTGGAACGCCTTCCCAGAAGAGTTGAATCTCTTATAGCTGCAAAGGTGGGCCAACATCATATTAAACCCAATGGATTGAGAATGGGATGTCATTCATGTTCATAAGCGTTTGAAGGCGAATGAGCATATATTTTGACAATATAGTGTACTTCTATTAGGCCTAAGGTACTGTAATTATAGAGTTAGTTTCAGGAACTGTTAAGTTTTGGACGCTTGTTTAAATTTTCATGATTAATAATATAATTACATTATTTACAGTTTGATGTTTGATGATCTGGTTTGACCTCTGATGTGCCTTTGCACCAAACAGGTTGAAAACAGCATTAGTGGCTAATACGTATCTGTCTTGTATGCTTCATTCTTGTAGAGGGTCTGCCTGTGAAGCAGGCATCCTCTATCATAGCAAGTAAGAAGCTGTGATAGAGGATTTTTTTTTCACACTCTATAACTATTACACTATAGGATAGAAAATTTGATTGTGCAAATAAAGGTTTTTTCTAGTAAAGTCTTTTTCACTAGCTACAATTGATATGTTTATTATGCAGTATAGTAGCCTAAGCATTTGTTACAAATGCAATTTTAACATTTTTATGACAATAGAATCATAAGTACTTAAATAAAAATAGAGTATGATCTCAAATATCAAGCTTAAGCAATCCTAAGCTTAATATTCTAAGCCAAACTCAAATCAAAGTTAACTGAACTACAGCATGTTTGAAATGTTGGTAAATTTCAAACTGTGCATATGTATGTACATGCCATAGATTTATCAGTCTATTTATTTATTTATTGGGGTGGCGGTAACTCAGGAGGTAGCACAGGTCACCTACTGATTGGAAGGTCGGCGGTTCCTGGCTGTTCCAGGCTGCATGCCAGTGTATCCTTGGGCAGGATACTGAACCCCAAGTTGCTCTCTGATGCAAGCGTTGGAGTGTGAATGTTAGATAATAAAAGCACTTAGCTTAGTTAATCATGGAAGTGCTTGTATGAATGGGTGTGAATGGGGTAAATGTAAACATGTTGTATAAGCGCTTTGAGTGCTCAGACAGAGTAGAAAAGCGCTATATAAGAACTAGTCTATTTACCATTAAATATGATATATGAACAGTTTATTACTGGCTACCCTACTGATCATTCAACCACTTGATTGTTGTACAGTAATCAGCTCAATTATTTCTTAAAAACAAAATCAAAAGGAACATGAGACATATTAATCAAGAGACCTACAGAGACTTCTTATGTAAAGGGCCCAGAGTTCTGTGCTATACCCTCGTTCTATCAACTACTTTTCCTCTTTGAAATATCTCCAGAAATTCTGGAGAACTGTTGCTCAAGACTGCTTTAAATACAATATAAGGAAGTCTGGCTCCTTGCCAGCAAAATAGAGAAACGTGAGGTGCCTCAGGCTTCAAAAACCCAACCCACCTGCTGTTCAAATCCTCTGCTTCTGAGGGGAGACGGGGGGATAGCAAAAAAGGTTTAAAGGGGGGAGGGAATAATAATGGATTGTTTCAAAGGGAGAATGAACTGAAGTGTTGTACCATGGTTTAGATAAAGATAAATAAAGATAAGGATGATGTAAATCATGCAAAATTACTCTAACAGAGTGCAAAATTAAAAATATAGAGCTAGACCTAACACCGAGACCTATGTTACTTTAAGTCACCACATTTTTAACTGATAGTGTGTACTGCAGGTGGTTTAAAATAAGTTATGAGTGCATTTAGAATGTGAAGGGTGGTGTTGAAGAAGTGCTGCTTTATCTAACAGGTCTGTGTGGGCATGCATCTGAGACTTACTGATCCTGATGAGTAGACAACAGTCATGCTGTTGACCTTTCTTTCAACTCACGCTGTTTGTCTTACAGCTGATTAGGCTGGCTTGAATATCTGAAAGACTATTTATTCCCCTTCTCGTTTCATCTCCATCTGAAGTTTCCTGACATGCCAAAGGGGATGTGAATCAACGTAAGATCTGGGGAAGAGCATTACTGCGATAAGTTTATTCCAAAGACATGAAAGGGAATGCCATAATAAGCTGTCTACCCCAAAGTATTTTAGAGTGTGAGAGTGTGGATGAATTTTAATCACACAGCTGTCTTCTCAAGTACATTTAGCTCCCGCCAACAGATGACATCTTGCGTGACAAATGAGAACTTTATGGTGTATCTAGTTTTAATTTGGAGCCAAACATGCATTTTGAAAAATAAACAATGAATACTTAGCTACAACTTGTCTCTCAGCATAAAAGATAAACACCTAAGAATATGATTCCATCCAGTACAGGATGTAAATGGGTTGTCTGGCATGCAGCTTCAGCTGAGGAGTACACGCGTTTATGTCAAGTGTGACGCTTTTAGCACCTTGCTATGAAGAAAGTGTTGGGGTCATCCAGCAGGATAGGTTTTTAGTGGAATGTTATGTGTTTTCTTGTTACTTTCCTTCACACACTGAAACAAAGAACATAAAGCAGTATTGTAATCTCTGGAAAAGCTGCACAAACATGGCATGTCGGGAAACTGGGCCAAATGGCATCCATGCTGGACATTACTGCATTATAAAAGCAGATATCAAACAATTAAAATTCAGCTTAGTTTAGGAGTTAAAGAACCTTGAGCATTACATTAAAAACAAAAAGCAAAAAAACAAAAATAACTCCATGTTTAAATATTTCCAAAGACAATGATGTGTGAAAAAAATCTAATGTTAGAGGGCCATATAAAAACAGATACTCATCTACAATAATACAGTGTGTTTTCACCTATTTTGTCAGTGAAATGTCAATGAAAATAACCAAGCCAAGAATCTGCAAAGCAATTCATTCTGTTGAAAAGTGATTTGCTAATTCCCTGTGACCTTGATACTGATACAGTATTGTGTTCCATGGTGAAATTTGACTTAATCAGAGCATTTAAGTTTCAGTTTTAGATGTAGTCAGAATTTGAATTAATCTGATTTAATATTTCATCCATTCATTTTCTTCCACTTATGTAGGACCAGGATTCGGGGGCAGCAGCCTAAGCAGACAGCATCCACATCACTGCAGCAATTGCCCCAATCTGTCTGTCAATCTCACACTCCCCTCTTCCCTCACTCGTGAGAACAAGACCCAGAGATACTTCAACTTGGGGCACCACCTGGTCCCTGACCTGGAGTGGGCACTCCATCCTTTTTTGGCTGAGAGCCATATATGCATACAGCCCAAGCCATCTTGCACTTCTGTTACTTGTCAGCTGATTTCAAAGTCCCACAAGTTCACCAAGCCTGATGGGACTCCTTCTTCAGCTTGATGGCTCCCTTCACCTCTGGTGTTCACATCTGTCTTGGGGATTACCACCACAATAAGCATAAACCAACTCGTGTGGAACATGGTCAATTCAGACTCAATGTCCTCACTTGATATTGCACCGTCTGTCACTATGGCTTTCTTCCTGTACTTGTCCACCGCTACTATGTCTGGTTGGTTAGCCATCACAAGTTTGTCTGTCTGTATCCCTGTCTGTCTGAGGCCCTTGTAAAAAAAAGTAAAGAAAAGATATTCTGGTTAAACACCGATGTGTTTTCATTTTCAAGTCTAACAATTTTAATTGACTTCTATGTTAACTGTTGTTGTGTATGTGTTTTTATGTTTGCTTTTATGTAATTCTGTATATTACTCCCAGTCTTGGCTAGGACTCCCTTGTAAAAAAGATTATAAATCTCAGTGGGATTTTCCTGGTAAAATAATGGTTAAAAAAAAAAAGAATATATATATATATATATATATATATATATATATATATATATATATATATATATATATATATATATATATTCAATTCAATTCAATTTTATTTATATAGCACCAAATCACAACAAACTGTCGCCTCAAGGCGCTTTGTATTGTGGGTAAAGACCCTACAATAATACAGAGAAAACCCAACAGTCAAAACGACCCCCTATGAGCAAGCACTTGGCGACAGTGGGAAGGAAAAACTCCCTTTTAACAGGAAGAAACCTCCAGCAGAACCAGGCTCAGGGAGGGGGGGTCATCTGCCGCGACCGGTTGGGCTGAGGGGAGAGAAAGACATGCTGTGGAAGAGAGCCAGAGATTAATATTAATTAATGATTAAATGCAGAGTGGAGTATAAACAAAGTAAATAAGGTGAATGAGAAGAAACAGTGCATTATGTGAACCCCCCAGCAGACTAGGCCTATAGCAGCATAACTAAGGGATGGTTCAGGGTCACCTGATCCAGCCCTAACTATAAGCTTTATCATAAAGGAAAGTTTTAAGCCTAATCTTAAAAATAGAGAGGGTGTCTGTGTCCCGAATCCAAGCTGGAAGCTGGTTCCACAGAAGAGGCGCCTGAAAGCTGAAGGCTCTGCCTCCCATTCTACTCTTAAGTATCCAAGGAACCACAAGTAAGCCAGCAGTCTGAGAGCGAAGTGCTCTATTGGGGTGATATGGTACTATGAGGTCTTTGAGATAAGATGGTGCCTGATTATTCAAGACCTTGTATGTGAGGAGAAGAATTTTAAATTCTATTCTGATTTAACAGGGAGCCAATGAAGAGAAGCCAATATGGGAGAAATCTGCTCTCTCTTTCTAGTCCCTGTCAGTACTCTAGCTGCAGCATTTTGGATCAGCTGAAGGCTTTTCAGGGAGCTTTTAGGACAGCCTGATAATAATGAATTACAATAGTCCACCCTAGAAGTAATAAATGCATGAATTAGCTTTTCAGCATCACTCTGAGAAAGGATGTTTCTAATTTTAGAAATATTGCGCAAATGCAAAAAAGCGGTACTACATATTTGTTTAATATGTGCATTGAAGGACATATCCTGGTCAAAAATGACTCCAAGATTTCTCACAGTGTTACTGGAGGCCAAAGTAATGCCATCCAGAGTAAGTATCTGGTTTGACATCATGTTTCTAAGATTTGTGGGGCCGAGAACAAGAATTTCAGTTTTATCTGAATTTAGAAGCAGGAAATAAGAGGTCATCCAGGCCTTAATGTCTTTGAGACATTCCTGCAGTTTAACTAATTGATGTGCGTCATCTGGCTTCATTGATAGGTAAAGCTGAGTATCATCTGCATAACAATGAAAATTGATGCAGTGCTTTCTAATAATACTGCCTAAGGGAAGCATGTATAATGTAAATAAAATTGGTCCTAGCACAGAACCCTGTGGAACTCCATAATTAACCTTAGTGTGTGAAGAAGACTCCCCATTTACATGAACAAATTGGAGTCTATTAGATAAATATGATTCAAACCACTGCAGCGCAGTACCTTTAATACCTATAGCATGCTCTAATCTCTGTAATAAAATGTTATGGTCAACAGTATCAAAAGCTGCACTGAGGTCCAACAGGACAAGCACAGAGATGAGTCCACTGTCAGAGGCTCTAAGAAGATCATTTGTAACCTTCACTAATGCTGTTTCTGTACTGTGATGAATTCTGAAACCTGACTGAAACTCTTCAAATAAACCGTTCCTCTGCAGATGATCAGTTAGCTGTTTTACAACTACTCTTTCAAGAATCTTTGAGAGAAAAGGAAGGTTGGAGATTGGCCTATAATTAGCTAAGACAGCTGGGTCAAGTGGGTAGAGGTTTAATTACAGCCACCTTGAAGGTCTGTGGTACATAGCCAACTAATAAAGACTGATTGATCATTTTTAAGACTGAAGCATCAATAATTGGAAAGACTTCTTTGAACAGTCTAGTAGGAATGGGATCTAACAAACATGTTGCTGGTTTGGAGGAAGTAACTATTGAAGTTAACTCCAAAAGATCAACTGGAGCAAAAGAGTCCAAACAAATACCAGCAGTGCTGAAAGCAGCCGAACATGAAGAATAATCTTTGAGATGGTTATGAATAATTTTTTCTCGAATGTCTAAAATTTTTTTTGTAAAGAAATCCATGAAGTCACTACTAGTTAACGTGAAAGGCATACTCGGCTCTACAGAGCTCTGACTCTTTGTCAGCCTGGCTACAGTGCTGAAAACAAACCTGGGGTTGTTCTTATTTTCTTCAATTAATGATGAATAGTAAGATGTCCTAGCTTTACGGAGGGCTTTTTTATAGAGCAACAAACTCTTTCTCCAGGCTAAATGAGCATCTTCTAATTTAGTGAGACGCCATTCCCTCTCAAGCTTTCAGGTTATCTGCTTTAAGCTGTGCGTTTGTGAATTATACCACGGAGTCAGGCACTTCTGATTTGAAGCTTTCCTTTTCAGAGGAGCCACAGTATCCAAAGTTATACGCAGTGAGGATGTAAAACTATTGACGAGATAATCGACCTCACTGGGAGCAGAGTTTAGGTAGCTGCTCTGTACTGTGTTGGCACATGGCACAGTACATATCTATATCTATATATATCTATATATATATCTATATATATATATATATATATCTATATATATATATATATATATATATATATATATATATATATATATATATATATATATATATATATATATATATATATATTATGGGTGGGACTTTAACGCGTTAATTTCGATTAATTAATTATGGGGAAATTAACGCGTTAAAATTTTTAACGCATTTTAATCGCACTTTGCACCGTGGAACGTTTCTCAGTGCGCGAGTTCCCGGCATACAGATTATATCGACGCACAATGTCCAAATTAGGGGCCGCATCCTGCGAAGGACCCGGCCCACGTCTTTCGCAGCCCACGAACACCACAAAGGCCGGAAGTGAGCAGCTAGCCTTCATATCAGCTGCCGTCACCTCTGCGTAGCTCATGTCGACTAGCAACCGTGAGTGTGAAGCACAGCTGTGTAAAAGCAGCTGTTTAAATGGAGAACGAACTTTTTCTCCTTTTTGTGGTGTAAATTTAAGTCTTTAATTCAAAATAAGCTGTTAAAACAAGCATAACACATTTCAACATCAAGGAATACAGCTGAGAGAATGATTAATTTCCAACTATAACAAGTGAGACATTAATGTTGAATAAAACTATCCAGTTATGATGCTTAACTTTAATTTCAGGAGTTTGCTTATCACAGGAGCACTTCCACCCTTCGTTGGTCTGTGTAGCAGACTGGTGGGAAAATAAACAAAATTTTTAAGTTTAAGTTTATGTATATTGATTCATTCATCAACTAAACTTAAATTAATATTTCTCATGTCAAATATTGAAATGCGATTAAAATGCGATTAATTTCAATTAATTAATTACAAAGCTTGTAATTAATTCGATTAATTTTTTTAATCGAGTCCCACCCCTAATATATATATATATATATATATATATATATATATATATATATATATATATATATATATATATATATATATATATATATATATATATATATATATCACATTAGATAGTTGGACTTCCGGACCTTGGCCTCATGAAATTTTGTCTGACTGGACCTCTTTAAATTTTATTTGAATACCCCTGAAGTAAACTAATGAAACCAGTCAGACTGTTTTAAATTGATGTTTTGGAGTTATAAAATGTTCACAAACATCACACCCACCTCTCAGAAACAATGTAAATGTGTGGGAACCACTGAGAACTGACTTTGACTCACTGAGCATAAAAACTGCTTCATCTTCTGTTTGCATCACATAAATCACTGCTTCATCTGTTAGTCCAGTTTTTAGGAACATGTCTAACACAAACCTCTGGCACTATAGCTCAGGAGGTAGAGCACCCACTAATCAGAAGGTTGGTGGTTCAATACCTGGCTACTCTAGACTGTATGCCAATGTATCCTTGGGCAAGATACCCCAAGTTGCTCTCCAACGCAAGCGTTGGAGTGTGAATGTTAGATAATAAAAAGCGCTTAGTTAATCATGGAAGTGCTTGTATGAACGGGTGTGAATGATGTAAACGTGTTGTATGAGTGCTCAAAACAAAGTAGAAAAGTGCTATATAAGAACTAATCCATTTACCATACCATTACCATAAAGTCCTCCATGCAAATCAGTTTGTTTCTGTGAAACAGCAGTAGCATCATCTTCATGCACAGGGACAGCAGCACACCTTCTTCTATCTGCTGCAGGCTGAAGGCTTTAGGATGTGATCAGTGGCAGCCTGGGAAACATGACTGCACCTGTAACCATACAAGCAGCAACACTTCAGTGAACACTTCCATTGAACACATGAGTTTATACTGTTAGTGTCAGCAGCAGCCTTTAAGCATAAAGTATATCTGATACATAAAAATAAGCATAAAATGCCTGAAACCTTCCACCTATGCATATAATACTTAATAATTTGCTTATTTAATAAATTTGCTGCAAAGAAATCCGTGTGTTTAAGCTCTTATTTGTTGTCAGTAAAATGTGTAATCACTGAACTTGATGATACTATGCACTGCTGTGAAAACTCTGGAAAGCTGTCACAACAAAAAGTTTATTTTTTCTTCCACAATAACAAGTGTAACATAAACAATAAGTCACAGAGTCACCATAAACTGCCTTTAGCCACTGTGTGGAAGGCAGGACCCCACTGCAGACTTGTGAGACAAAACTGAACTTAGAAACACTCAGCTGTTAAACTCATTGAAGGCATACACAATATAAACTTGGACAGGAGCCAGGAATACACTAACCAGGAACAAACTAGGAAACACATGAAAACCCAGTGTAGGGAGGTTGCCACTGATACTACAAAGACCTGAGGAAGTCACAGACAATATACACACAAGAGGATATGAGAGGAGAGTGGAACCTAGGAATTAAACAGAGACAACATGCTCTGAACCATGAGTCTGTTTATCTTAGCTGCTCTGATGCCTGACAGGAGTTTCCATGTTGTGCTGTGGCAGGTTATTGGCTGGTGGTTGGATGGGACTGGTCCTTTCTGGGCATCGTTGGGGATCAGGACTGTGTGGCCTTCAGTCAGCCATTCTGGGTGCGTCTTAGCCTTTAGCAGCTGGTTCATTTATGCTGCCAAGTGCAGGTGAATGATTCCATCAGTGTTGGGCCTCAGGTATCGGGTATATATTGATTCTGCCGCCACCGAGAGCCCCTCTTCCTCGATCGAGGTGTAGATTGCGATTGGGGTGAGGAACTGGTGAGGGAAGGGGTTAGCAAACCAGTGGCCAGAGAGAAGTAGAACCCACCTCTCTTATTCCGGGGTGAACCACAATTTAATCCTTTCACCTCCTTTCAAATGTACGAAGAGCCTTCTGTTGCTCATACAGTTCAGAGTCTGCTGGGTCCATTGTTGTACGGTTGCGTCATTGTGTCATACTCTGTGTGGCGAGCAGAGTAGGACCGAAATGCAGGACTCCAGAGACAAGGAATAAACTCAGAATTTAGCTTTAATGTGGATTGTGCACAGGAACAACAAAACCCCAAAATTTCAGCTGGGAAGGAAATAGGGAAAAGAGCAAAGGAGAACACAGGGCAGGGAGAAACACAGCAATGAGGGATGATGCAATAAGGAGCAGAGGAATACTCAGGCCTTGAATACACACTGGGATAATTTCGAAAAACGAGAAACACAAAGGTACACAGCTGAATGAAACTGGGAGAAAACAAAACAGAGGAAGCAAAACAGAACACAATGCACAGACTTCACATGGAGAACACAAGGAAACCAGGAATTAATTATAGACAAACCAAAACCAACCCAGAAAACTACAACTAAAACCCTGAGAATGTAAATATAACAAAACCAGCCTAGAAAATCCCCAAAAGGATATAAAACTCAAAACTGCATATCTACAATAAATGAAGAATCAAACAGTGAAATTCTATACTAGAAATTAGAAGCCCAAAACTGAAAATGCTGGGTCACAGACCCAGGACCATGACAAGAGATCCCCCAGGACCCAGTGTTGTCAGGCATGCATACAAGCGTGTGACGGCCAAACAAACTACTGAGTACCATTTTGAGTTCCTGCAATAAACTTTCAGCAAAATGGACTAGCCTGCTACATTATTTTTTCAAGTGTCTTTGAATTCAGCCCTCGATAACTCTATGGGTTGATAATTTAAATTTGCATTTCATTCCTAATACATTATCTAGTCCATATCAGTGCAGATATCTAGCATGATTTTTTTTCCATTGAGATCTGATTTGTTTGCAAAGTGCTCCTTTGATTTTTTTGTGCAGTGTATTTATGAGATCATAGATCAAGTGAACATTAGCACTATTTTGTGTTAGACTTCCCTGCTGCCCATTACAAAGATTGATATAGAGCTTTTCTACTCAATTTGAGCACTCAAAGCACTTTTATACTAACTCATTCACACACACATTCATACAAGTACTTTTTTGGTTTCTGTGCTTAAGCACTTTTAACCTTAGGGGCAACTCAGAGTTCAATATCTTGCCAAAGGATACTTCGACATGCAGGTTGAAGGAGCCAGAGATTGAAGCACAGACCTTCCAATTAGTGGACAACCTGCTCTACCTCCTGAGCCGCAGTCGCCCCAAGGAAGAACTCCATTTGAACAGAAGACAACCAGGCATAGGGAGGGGCTGCATCTGCTGAGACTGGTTTGGGGGTGAGGGGGAAAGAGAAGAGAAGAGAAAAAAAAAGAGGAGAAGAGAGAAAAGGGCAAAATAAAAACTATGCAAAAGAAAAAGACAAATTTCTTTCTGTTAAAAGGCAGTTCTTCCACCCCAACATTGCCAAGAGCTCCTCATAAGGGGCTTGTATGATTGTTGGAGTAATGGTATCCCACAGCATAAACAAGTAGCAAATCCAGGTTTGTCAAAACTAGGGCAAAAGCATTATCCATGTTTCCAAACACCCAAAGAAAATGATCACATGCAGAACACATAATCATGATATTCCAAAGAAGCCAATCAAACTGCTCATTAATTAATTTGAAAAACCAGTTGTAATTGAAGTTGAAAACTGTAACTCTGCTAACTTCTAAAACAAACAATTCATGAAATATTATCAATATCATAAAATTGCTATAAGTTCAAGCTTTGATAATGATGAATGCACTTCATATGTTTTTGTAGAGACAGATGGTGAGAGAGCAATTAACTGAAGAATATAACTACGTACCATCCTGTAAATACCACATGTTTTGGTAGACAATCCTTCATTTCATTTCATTTTTTATTTCATTCAATCAACATATAAATAATTTTCATAACCAAAGAGAAAAAATCATGAATGAAAAGGAGCAGAAAGAAGTATAAACTTATAATATCTGCCCCTCATTCACACAAACACACAGACACCAAAAAAAACAAAAACAAAAACAAATAAAAATAAGTTTTAGCTATTCAGCTTGGAAGACTGTTAGTGGCTTACTTCAAATATACAGTTACAGTATACACAACAAAAAAATACAAAACATCAACTTATTCAGTATCCTTTATGTGAAGAAAATAGAAACAGATAATTGCTCCCCTTAGGCTCCATCTCTGAGTTTACTGTTTAACTGGAGACTATGGTGAAAGTAGATATTCCCACTGCATGCTACTTTCTTATGGTTTCTCTTGAAGACATTCCAAAACAGCCGCATGCTGGAGGGGATTCACTGCTGGCTTCAAAATAAAGTTCAAAGTTCATTTCTAAACTCTGGAACAATGTGTGCTACATTCCATCACTTAGCATCTTGGACATGAATATTGGTATCCAGAAGCTTCAAGGCAAAGTTGTTTTTAGAGATTCAAAGCAAAGGGTAAAGGGTCACAAGAATTAGACTTTTTTACTCTTGCATGCAGTCTTCAAACCTTTTCTTTGACAAAGAGTGAAAACAGACCAGCAAAATAGAAGATTACATTTGATTCCAATGTATCTCAATTTCTTCCAGTTTTAATGGAAATTAGAATTTTGTCTGGGACCACTTTGAATTTTTGCTTTCACCTGCTGTTTATTTTTATTTCTACCTCATTTGGTTAAGACACTATAAGGGCAAGACTTTCTAATGGCCTACACTAGTGCAAACCCCTCTTTTTGGAGTAAAAAATACATTTTTTACTAAATAGCTGCAGTGTGAATTTTGTGATGGAAAGGCATGGACACAAAATGTCTGAAGATGGCCTTATTGCTTATGTATTTAAGGGAGGTTCCATTTCAGAGCACTGCATTTTGGGAAGACAGTAAATGAATGATACAAACACCATTTGCTAAGGTTTGTGCTGAAAATTACATTGAAATTAACACGGAAAAAAAACATGTCTTATTTTGCTTCTGATGTGGTTGTTATATTTGCCAGTAGGAATGTGGATTCATTTGGAATACCAGGGGAAAATGTCAGAACAATCGTGGAATTGGTGCAGGTGGATTGCAAAAAGCTGTAAGTGTGTCACCAAAACTTTGTCTATGTCCTTTAATCCTTCACTTTCTCCTCACCCCAAATATTTATATGTGAGCCGTGAGTGTTGTCTGTCCTCAATAATATTGTCATTTTGATGAAACAGAGAAGAACGTCATTTAACTGAACTAACTGAAAGAGAAAGCACTGTTGCTTTTAGTAACATAACACAAAGATCATTCTACATTAAGTTAAACTATTAAAATGTCTATTCTCAGCAGAAGTTAAAAAGATTTGCTCTGTATGTCACATACAGAGCAAATCTTTATTGGGACATAGACCTGAGGTGCTAAAGATTAATATCTGAATCATACAATACAGTGATCAAACATACAATACAATGCAATATTGATTTTAATAAATTCCTGCAGTCTCACACAGGCTGCAGAAAAATGCAAAAGCAATGTGCTCTTTTAAACATATGGCAGTTACTTCATTAATATGCTTATGGGTCAGGATCTGACCAATAAGCATCTCTGTTCTTCTGCACATCCTACATGCTGGTGTTGGGTAGCTAATCCATGCACATGAATTAATTTTTCCTGACTAAAGAGATCACTCCATTGTGCTTGAATGTTAATTAAAAGCCGGTGCTGTAGTTCAGACATTAGCCCTGCTGCTCCGACTGTACTGAACTAAAGGATTTTAAGACCTGAAGTATGCAGCTGACAAAATCATTGGACCTGGCTAGTCACAAAGTAACATCACCATTGCTATAGTTTTAATATGATATAATTACACTGTAAACACAACTGGACTCTTCTTCAGCTCCTGTGCAGAACTGAGATGATCTACAAACAGCAACTGTGTTTCTGTCTCTCTCCACATGTGTCCAGGCAGTAACACTAAAATAAAAAAGCGTGCACTTCAACAACCCCTTATTAAAGGCAGATGGGTGGATTACAATTTTTCTCAATTCCCACAGCAGAAAGTCATTCTCACTACTCTCACTTCTCTGTTCTCAAAACAGCTAAGCCATTTTTCATAACACAGAGTCACCTGTGCAAAAGACAATCAAAACCTTTTTCACATATGTCAAAATATGAAAAGTTATAGTACAGTAAATAGCAGAGTAAAAAGTTATCAGACACAAAAATGAAATGTGAAGGATTTATTTGAAACTTTCCAAAATTGCTGAAAGGAAGAAAAGCAAAATGATACTTGTGAAAGTCTGTGCAGACAAAGAAAATATAAAATATAAATCTGAGAAAATAGCACCAACTACAGTGTAGTGAAGTAAAGTCATGCTACATACGTTCAGCAGCCACTTTATTAGGTAAATCTGTTCAACTGCTTGTTAATGCATATATCTAATCAGCCCATTACATGTCAGCAACTCAAAGCATTTAAGCATGTACACACGGTCAAGACAGTCTGCTGAAGTTTAAACTGAGCATCAGGAAAAGAGTGAGTGAAAGTGGCACGGTTGTTGGTCTGAATGTTTCAGAAACTGCTGACCTACTGGGATTTTCCCACACAACCATCTCTTTACAAAGAATGGCCCCCAAAAAAGGAAATAAATAATAGTCAGTTCCCATTGTGAAAATGCCTTGTTGATGTCAGAGGTCAGAGGAGAATGGGCAGACTACAGCAGTAACTCAATGAATCTCTCCTTACAAACAAAAAAGAAGGATTTCTGAAAGCACAACATATCGGACCTTGAAGCAGTTGGGCTACAGTAACAGAAAACCACACTGGGGGCCACTCCTGGCCACACCAAACAATAGCAGATTGGATAAACAATATACTCCAATGGCCTCCAGAGTCATCAGTTCAATAGAGCATTCTTGTTATGATCCTGGGCTGTTTGCCCAGCTTTTTGTGTTTTTTGCTCTTTGATATTCTGTTAAATATATTATGCTGTGTTTCCTAGTTTGTTGTAGATCATTTTGTGTGTCGGGCTGAGCAGAAGTTTTGTATTACGGTGTTTAGTGTTATCCTCTGTCCTTGTGTCAATATCATGTGTCTTAGTCCTGGTGTTTGTGCTTTGTTACTTCCTGTTTTCTTTTGGTGTGTTTTTGGTCTTTGTGTGGTGTGTCTAGTTTTGCTTCCTGTGTTTCTCTCCCAGCTGTTTCCCCTTGTCTCATTACCTGGTGTGTATATATTCTCTGTGTTCTCATCAGTTCTTTTATGGGTTGTTGTATCCTTAAGCTCCTGGGCTTATATGGGTTGTTTGTTCCGTGCCTTGCCAAGAAGATTTTATGTTTTGGATAATTTGCCTTGTTTTGCCCCAGAAGGATTTTTGCACTTTGTTTTTGTGTCAGCAATGAGTCCTGCTTTTAGGTTCAACTCTGCATGTCACACCACCTGCCATGACAATTCTTGAGATGTGGTAGAAAAGGACATCTGTATGAGCAGCTGACAAATGTGCAGCAACCAACTATGTGATGCTATCATGTTGCTATCTATCTATCTATCTATCTATCTATCTATCTATCTATCTATCTATCTATCTATCTATCTATCTATCTATCTATCTATCTATCTATCTATCTATCTATCTATCTATCTATCTATCTATCTATCTATCTATCTATCTACTATTTGATGAGTTGAGAAGTGCATCAACACAGTAGCAAATAGTCTTAGTAGTGAAGCTTGCTTAGAAACAATAGCAGTGTGTATCAAAACAAGGAGAAAGGCTAATGTGGCTGTGGAAATGTGTCACTGCTTTGAGAACTGCATTAAGAGTAGTCAGAATGACTTTTCTGCTGTGAGAATTGCTCCAAATCGATTGAGAAAAACTGTAACCAAAGAATTACTGAGAGGACTGAAAATGTTCTCACTATATTCTTGGCTGACATAAACTGCGTGTAATAGCAGTTCCAGTTTCTACCTGATATCTTAGTTTGTTGATAACAGCTGATGCCTACAAAATAAAAGAAGTAAAAAAAAAAAAAAAGCAATGCTGAAACCAAATGATGATATTTGGCATGTTAAGTCAAAAAGTTAATGTTATGTTTAAATTATTTCACTCAGGATTTTTTTCAGCACTGACCCTATTTTTATTAGGCTCTATTGTAATCGCTTTGTTTCTTCTTCTTATTTTTAGGATAAACAAATTGTCTTTTGGGGCTCTAAACATGCTCAAAAAAACCATGAAATTATGCACAGGTGTTAGGTCTGGTATGTATGTATTTTAATGGTTTCAGGCATGGATGTTACAAAATGGCTCTATAGCGCAACCTATAAGAAGAAGAGCTCAACTGCTGTGTTTCACACACATATGAAATTTGGTATACATAAATAACATGTCAAGATGCACAAGAAATGCTCTTGGAGTGATGCCCTACACCCAACAGAAAGTCCGTCATTTTGAATTAATTGGGCAATTTTTGCGATTCACAGCCCTCATACTTTTCAAACATTTCCTAGATTTTAATGGCATCAGCTTCATAATTGGTCAGTTTAAAGTGCAGTGCATTGTATAACTTACATCCTTTGAGAGAAATATTATAAAGTATTAATGCACTGCTCAAAAAAATTAAAGGAACAGTTTTTAATCAGAGTACAGCATCAAGTCAATTAAACTTCTGGGATATTGATCTGGTCAGTTAAGGTTGTTAATCAGTTTCAGCTGCTTTGGTGTTAATTAAATTAACTACAGGGGCAACGATGAGACAACCGCCAAAACAGGAATGGTTTTACAGGTGGAGGCCACTAACATTTTTTTCTCTCCTTATTGTTTCTGACCATTTTTTCACTAGTTTTGCATTTAGCTTGGGTCAGCGTCACTACTGGTAGCATGAGGCGATACCTGGACCCTGCACAGAGTCCAACATCAGTACATGCCATTGGCAGAAGGTTTGCTGTGTCTCACAGCACAGTCTGAAGCGCATGGAGGAGATTCCAGGAGACAGACAGTTACTCTAGGAGAGCTTGACAAGGCCATAGAAGGTCTTTTAGTCCCATTAGTAGGGCTGGTGTCAGCTCTTTGTGCAAAGAGGAACAGCATGAACACTGCCACAGCCCTACAAAATGACCTCCATTAGATTAAAAAATCAGAAACAGACTTTACAAGGGTGGTGTAAGCTTGGTGCCCAGCACCACTGAGCCCTACACCATGAAGCCCAGCACCATCACTGGTGCCCTGTGCTATTCACAGATGAGAGCAGGTTCACCCTGAGCACATGTGGCAGACGTTAAAAGCTCTGGATAAGCCCTGGAGAATGTAATGCCGCTTGTAACACCTTTCACTGGTTTGATGGTGGGTCAGTGATGGTCTGGGGAGGCATATCTATGGAGCACAGACTACTACAGGCTAGACAACAACACCCTGACTGCCATTAGGTATCGGAATGAAATCCTTGGACCCACTGTGTAACCCTATGCTGATGCAATGGGTTCTGGGTTCCTCCTGGTGCACAACAATGCCCGGCCTCATGTGATGAGAGTATGCAGATATCCAACATGACTTTTTTCCCCATTGGATCTGATGTTTTGAAAGTGTTCCCTTAATTTTTTTTTTTGGTATGAAGAGCATATATAAATTAGCACTTTTCTCAGTACATGATCTGCCTGATAACCTTTCACCAGCAACTGCATTTTTGTGATTGCAATCGCAAAGTAATTTACTCTACTTAGTAAATCTGTCCCTAAGACTACTTGGTTAGGCCTAGGAAAGATGGTTTGGGTTTAAAATATGCTTGTGTTATACATGGTTTCTTTGTGTGCCCCAGTGTTCAATTTTAGATGACTGATCCCCATAAGGGAACAGGGGGATGATATAGCAGAAGAGTCAAGACTTTAATAGAGGAGACAACTCATTATTATTATTATTTTTTTACTTACTGTTTAAGTCTATCTATAGCTACACACTTGGTTAGTGATAGGAAAAGGTTTTAGTTCGGGTAAAATATACCCTTACACAGTGCTTAACGCCACATATTTATAAATGACACTAAAAGGTAACAAGTGTATCTGTATGTGATGGACCAATCTGGGTTAATAGGCACCCATACTATTGCCTGGAGCTCTTCTGCCATTGCAATTGATGTTGGTGTTGCTTTGACACAGAATTTATGACACTTGACTGCATGTCTGAAGATACAGAACTTATTTTCAAAAAGATTTCATGCATCATTAAATATGGGTAACCTATGAGCTTGTAGAGATTTGGATCCATTGCAACATTTGTAAAGATAGGGAAACCTCCTTACCAACCCAGAGGCATCAAAAGAAATTTAGGGAACTTAACGTGGCTCTTATTGCATGAATAAACGGAATGATTCAGTCAGCATGCTGATAAGAACACCGCTCAAGTGCTGCCCTTTATTTTGACTTTCATTTTCAGCTGTCATCATAAGTCAGTTCACTTAATACCCATAACCTTTTGCCAGCAGTGTAGCTTTGAGCATTTTTTGTTACCTTCCGCCATTAAAATACAATAAAACCTCTAACATACTAAATTAACAATACCAGATTTAAAAAGAGCCAATCGTATATAGTTTTTCTGCAACTGTTCTGGCTCATTGGTGCCTTTATGTGAGTCAGGAGGCAGATTATGTGATACTGAGCCAAAGTCACTGGGAATATCTTAAGAAATGTACAATTGGAAGAGGGTGTGAAAGAAGATTTGCTTCTGGCCTTTTATTCAAACACCCCTATCTATAAACATACATTAAAAATGATCATAAAGTTACTGTAGCCCTCTGGAAAATGGACATTTTGTACTGTAGTGTGAATGTGACGCTTTGAGTTCAGAGACCACCTGGATATCCAGTGTGTGAAGCAGTACCACAGACGTGGGCATGGAGTGACAGACCTTTTGTTGTGACATTTCATACTTTAGTAAATGAGCAGGTCCTGGCCTTTGGGCCTCAGTGTGCCCTGAGAGCCAGTGCCATAGAACAAATTAAAGGCAGCTTAAGGTGATAGGTAGGAAATAGATATAGCCTTTCCAGTAGGCTGTGTTTCACAAGAGTGATACAATCAGCAGGCCAGCAGCGTAGTTTGTGTGCTGCTTATTATATGTTTGTTCTTTCTGATAAGTAGAGTTCTTTACTGAATCACTTTCAACAGTATCTGCCTGCACCTTTGTTCACAGTGTACCTTCAATTATCTATCCCAGCTTTTAACACACATACACACACGCACGCGCGCATGGTGCACGTGTGTGAATGGCCTGTGCCTCGACCCCTGTGGGACATGTTTGTGCCCCACTGGTTGTTGCTGCCCACCTGGGAGATGGGTACCTGGTGGTTCCAGGGTGTGTGGCTGGGTGTTTTGGGATGGTTGTTGGCTCGCTCCTTTGGGGGTTGTAGTTCAGCACAAGGAGGGGGGCTCAGGAATTAACACTCATCTCCTCTCTCTTGGTGGAAATTACCCTCTGGACCTGGAAGAAATCTTTTTATTCCCACAGCTCCCTCAGTACTAACCGCCATCTTTTGTGTGTAAATAAAGACAGTGAAACTTTGATAACTGTCTCTGTTGGTTCTGCTTTTGGGACCACCTTCACTACTCGGGTGAGAGCCTGTGAAAAATTAAGTAATGAAGGAATTACATCTGATTAGTTTTCTAACCAATTAGGCAAATTAATGAAGCAGAAGAAATCTGTCTACATGCTTTAGATGTTTCCTCAGATTTGTCAGACATTTTGATTTTGACAGCATGCTCACAGATGGTAAACAGGCTTTATCCTGTGGAGTAATTTTAGAGCCCTTTTTTGATGCCAGAGGGAAAGAGTATCTTTGTAGCGCTTAAAGTCATTCATCATAATCAACCTTACCATTGTGTTGTCTGGAAAGATTCCAAAAGAAAAAAAGACACACTCCACAATGTGCAAAGCCATAGATTTAATTTAATATATTTGCGTGTTCTTTCACTAAATTTATATATATATATATATAAAAAACATTATATATATAATGTATAAAATATTTATAATTCCCACTCAAATTGTGGGCAACCTTTGTCCTTAAAGCTTGGGTCTGCTACCAGAGGCCCAGGAGCTAAAGGATACTCTGCAGTATTTTAGCTGGTCTTAGGGCTGCGCTCTTCTGGACAGAGATCCTAGATGTCATTCTTGGAATGTGGTGGAACTACTCCCCCACTTTGGGGGTCACTCTCAACCACCCTTAGGGGCGTATCCCATTTTGACCTCAGGATACGATCCTGTATACTATTTTGTATACAGAAACGTTTGGTTATGGTGTTCCATGTATGCCCTGCCTGCTAGCATCTTGCACCCTGCTGTTACGGTATGTGTTGGATTCTTTCAGGGGCATCTCTGCACAGCCTGCACTGGGTCTTGCCTGGTGTAGTAGACCCCTGCCTCTATCGATCTTGTGCTTAGAGCCTGTTCCTGTGGTGCCATGATTAGGGCCTCTGTGCTGTCTTTTAGTCCAGCTTTGTCCAGCCACCACCACCTTGGTAGGATTTTTTGATATCCGCCACTTCTTCAATCTGGTACTTGCCATGCTACCTAACCGGACATGTTAGTGGTGGACTTTGTTATCTCCTTCAGAGTAGGCATCTTCAGCTGGTGATTTACTGATCCAAACAACCAATGATTTATAAAGAAATATCATGAAAATTATCAGGGGTGTCCAAACTTTTGCATACCACTGTCAGTGTCTTATTATGTTTGTTGTTACAAACATTTTTGTCTGGGTTCTGCTACAGTTTACTTTGGTGAACTTTGTGTCCTCTTCTTTCATAATAAAGTGCTCAACCACACACTAATGACATGTTAGTCTGTGGCTGTATGCATGTTGGACATGTATGAAACAGACTGGCTCAAAATTATATATACACTCCTGATCAAAATCTTAAGACCAGATAAAAAATTGCATGAATTTGCATTTTGCACTATTGGATCTTAAGAAGGTTCTAAGTAGAGCTTCACAATGCTAAAAGAAAATGCTAAATGCTAAAAGAAGAAACCCAAACCCCCCCTCAAAACAGAAATCAAAATGTCAATAAAAGGACTCATGGCATGGGTAGCTCCACCATTCTTGTTGATCACTTAAAACAATCGTTTAGGCATGCTTGCTGCTAGTGTTTCCAGGATTCTATTGGGAATGTTGCTCCAAGTGTTGAAGATAGCGTCACGAAGGGCATCCACTGTCTGGAACTGATGTCCATTTTTGTAAACTTCCCTTGCCATCCATCCCCAAATGTTCTCAATTGGATTTAGGTCAGGGGAACATGAAGGATGGTCCAACAGAGTGATGTTATTCTCCTGGAAGAAGTCCTTTGTCAGGCGGGCATTGTAAACTGCAGCATTGTCCCGTTGAAAAACCCAGTCACTGCCACACAGACGAGGGCCCTCAGTCATGAGGGATGCCCGCTGCAACATCTCCACGTAGCCAGCTGCTGTTTGACGCCTCTGCACAACTTGAAGCTCTATTGTTCCATTGAAGGAAAACGCACCCCAAATCATGATTGCCCCCCCCATCCCCACTGTGCTGTGTAGAAACCATCTCAGGTGGGATCTCCTTGTCATGCCAGTAACGTTGGAAGCCATCAGGACCATGAAGGTTAAATTGTATCTCATCAGAGAAGACAACTTTCTTCCACCTTTCAGTGTCCCATGGTTGGTGCACCTTTGCAAAGTCCAAACGGGCAATTTTGTGGCGTTGAAGAAGACGTGGCCTTTGAAGACGTTTTTTGTTTCTGAAGCCCTTCCCTCGCAGATGCCGTCTGATGGCTATTGGGCTGCAGTCAGCACCAGTAATGGCCTTAATTTGGGTAGAGGATCGTCTTGACGGACAGCCAATCGGATCCTGCGGCTCAGCGCTGGTGAAATTTTTTTTGGGTCTACCACTTGACTTTTTTGTTCCATAACCTTCAGGATCATTTAAAAAATGCAAAATGACTGTCTTACTGCATCTGACCTCAGCAGCGATGACACGTTGTGAGAGGCCTTGCTTATGCAGCTCAACAATCCTACCACGTTCAAAGTCAGTGAGCTTTTTTGCTTTTGCCATCAGGAGGTCTTGACAGTGTAAAGACTTGACAGAAAATGACATGGAATCCAAATTTTTGCACAGCTTTTGGCTTTTAAAGGCTGTGATCTTAAACTTTTGATCAGATGAAAAAATCATGTTTGAATGTAAATGCAGTTTTCAAAAATTCCCTGCTCCAAAATTTTTTGTCTCTTGCGCTGATTTCTTCTTTTAGCATTGTGAAGCTCTACTTAGAACATTCTTAAGATCCAATAGTGCAAAATGCAAATTCTTGCAATTTTTTAACTGGTCTTAAGATTTTGATCAGGAGTGTATATGTGAGACTGACTGGCCAGGTCTGTGGGCTAAATTCACAAAACTTCACAGGGTCCAAAACTCAGGGACCACGACACTGAGTAAATGTGGTTATCCCAGCTAGACATTTGTTAAGGCTGGGAAGGGACCTAAAGAATGCTCCAGGTGATCCAGGAGAGGACAAGCACTGCCTAAACAAAAACCTTTGGTGATCCCTTAAGTATGTGTCAGGAGTATCAGAACAGCTGAAAAACATTTTCTCAAGTGTCAAGAAGAATGTGGTGAATTACACACTGGGAAACCACACAACTTCTGGCTAAGTGGATGGCACAACACAGAAGAGCTACCTCATCAGGCCTAGACGCCACAGTCTATTTACACCTGCAGGCCACTGGCCACTCTTTGAAAAATCAGAATGTACACATTATGGACAGGGAGGAATGCTGGTTTGAGTGGGCAGTCATGGAGACCATTTATGTGACAAGGGAACGACTATCTCTGGAGTGAGGAGGAGGCCTTAGACTACATCTTTCACCATCTTACAATGCGGTGATTGCAGCCATTCTCCAACTCTTTGTGAATGGTACTCATGGCCATTGATCAGTGATCATGACAATTTGCATACTATCATGAAACTGTACTCGACCCATTTGTTAGTCAGTGGTGCTAGTTTCGGTCATTATGCAAATGTACTGTTTATAAGGTTGGAGAAACTTGCAGTCTGCTGAAATTGAAGAAGTCACTTGGATGAGTTACAAAACATTTCTCCCACCAAAAATGCTACGTCCAGTTAAACAGAATCCACTTTCTGTGTGTATTTCAGCTCATTTAACCTCTGTGAACTATTGGTGTGCGATTGTAACCTTCTTGCACAAAGAGTTTGTGTGTGAAGATGGAAAACAACTAAATGTAAGTTGTGTTGGAGGTCACGAGGCACTTTCTGTGTCTTTGTATCAGGCAGGTGCTTTTCTTTGAGTGGAAAACTCGCTACATCTGATCAGACAAAGTTTGTATCCACACAATGGATGGACATAAAGGAGATGTTACTTTTTGTATCAATGCTGGTATGAAGCCCTTTGTGAATGTTTCTTTAAATAAATCTCGGAAAATCAGTTTGGTTTCAACACTCTATTTGTTTTCCCACAACAATCTTGACAGCAAGGAATGGGTTTCTCAAGTGATTTCTCAGCTTTTGTGTTGATTCAGGAAAACCTATATGAGTCTGACAGAGCACTTACCTGTTAGGCAATTGTTGAGGAGACAAATACCTGACAACCAGGAGTAGACAGAGTTACCACCAAAATCCCAATTGATAAAGAACGTAAAGTGAACAACACTTAAGACCAACTTGAATCTCTGATTGCGTTGTAATTTTTAAGGACAAATAATTTGGTTTAAGAAATTTGACATTTTGTTTTGTGTTTGGTAAGAAGGTCCACTATTAAGAGGAAAGTTCTATAAACACAGTTGATTTGGGCTGAGCACCATAGGCAGATGCAAGTAAACAGCTTTGTGAGTTACATAAGTGATGACTTACTGGGGCTCAATCCACAGGTAGAAAAAAGGTAGTTTTGTCATTGAAAATCTAGAGATTCATTCTCTGTTGAATAGCGCTAGGAAGGTTTAAAAAAAAAAAAAAAAAAAGCTGGGTAAAATTAAATACCAAATAGTTCAAATGTCCAATTTAAAGTGTGAATAAATGAACCAGGGTTTCCAGAAGAAGGGTATTTCATTATGAGACAAAAGCACGAAATCAATCGCCACGTATGTGGGGCAGGTGCAGAGCCAAATAAATATAAAACCATAGAAAAGAATTAATGGTTCACACACTACAGAACTCAAATATACCTGATGGCAGTGTAAGACCTCTTATTAAGGCCTCTTTTTTTGATAGTGTATGTTTGTATATATACTTTCACATTTTCTTATATAATATCTACTGTATGTGACACATTGTGGTTTTAAGTTTTATATCTGTCTTTTTTTATTGTTAGATATTGCTTGAAATATGTATATTTTCTATTTTCTTTGCTTTTGTGTTTGTAGTGATAATCTCTATTTGTTAGTTGTTTTTCTTTCCTTTCATGCTTGTCATATACTTACTTTTCTTACTTATGCCAGGGCAATGTGTATGATTTGTGCATTGTTTGTTGGCTGTTTGTCCTGATTGGATGTTGTTGCCCTTGTTCATGGTCATGTGACCTATCACGGGTGAATTAAGATGGCACCGCCCGGTGTTTCACTGTCTGATGATGAGCAGGTGTGCTCAAAGCATCATATGCTGTTAGATGCAGTAAACAAGAATATTGGAGTTCTGCAGTGTTGGAACTGCTAATTCAGTAGGAGACAAATGAAGAAAGAACAAAAGAAATTACTGGAAAAAACAAAAACTGAAGACAAGGAAAAAGTGAAGGAATTAAAAGGAAAATACAGAATGAAGTTTGTGCCATTTCATGCAGACTGGAAAGCATATTTCTTGTGTCTCAGTGTGTCCAAGGAGCAGAGTAGACCCTGACCTGGAAGAACCTCTGCCCTGAGCACACAGGCTGGAGCAAAATGACAAACTTGGCTAAACTTGGTTTGCGTCCAGCCTATTCTGACTGCAGCAAACAAGCCCCTCCCCAGCCCATACAAGACACTTCCAGCACAACTGCATTCCCATCCCCATATCAGTAGATCAGGAAAAGAACAGATTATTACTTTGGATGACAGTATCATCACGATACCCATGGCTGTGGTCATAGGCCAAGATGAAAATATTGCTTTGGTTCACCGACCATGGCCTGAAAATGATATGAGAGAAGCTGCAAAACACAGCACAGTGAGGACTTTGTGGCCCAGATCTGCTTCTTTCTAGTGGAATTTAAACCAACAGCAACTGCAATAAGAGAGTGGCTATTTTAAAGCGGAGACAAAGTGTTTGGCCAAGAGTCAGTGATGGGTGGCCAAACAACAACATTGCCCCCAACCACACTGGGGGACCAGCAGCATTTTGTTAGACCACCAGTTCCCCCTGTACAGGAACTGCAGCCAGGCTCTCCATTTAAAGGATTTGAGTTCCTGCTCCTGAAGGGTCTTACCCTAAGACATTGCTAGGGAATTGTTTACGCTGGTGATGGGGATGCCAAGCTTTAACTGCCCCAATGCTGACCCTGCACACATCTGATGATGTATTCACTGAATAGCCCTTACAGTTAAGTACACCAACCACACTCAGTGACAGCTCTCCCCTTAATGATCAGTGAGCAGTTGTTTTTTTTGGCCTGGGCTGTAGGTCCCAAGGATCTGTTAATTTTGTGGTCCAGAACAATCTGTAAGAACCATTTAAAATATGTAACTGTAATACACAAGTCTTAACCTTTACTGTTAACAAAGAATCCAAAAAGTGACTGTCTGCAATTTAGGCTTTAAATGCAGATAGGATATTTAATGCAGTAATTAAACAGGGGCAAAGCATGCAGTTCAATCAATAAATCATTAAAGCACAAAAATCAGTTGGTATAATCTCAAAACACTAAATGAATCAAAAAATTATACTAAATAACGGCTGCCAGTTTGAGAGATAATAAGCAGAGAGAGGAATCTTGCCTAGCCAACAAACAAATCCTTTTCCCACCCAAGAATAATGAAAACCAGATGTGAAAGTAGTGACTCCATCCAAAGTCCCCTAAATCTCTTAAGGTCTTTATTCCAACATGGCAATATGAGCAGAATAGAAAAGATTTAAATTCAATAACAACCAAACAACTAACTGCACTTTTTTTGTAAGTCCTTCTCTCAGGCTTGAACTCCTCCCCAATCCAATTAGTCTACATCCTAGTAGGACTTCTTCACCCTGTTGACTCATACATACTAGTACTTTTCTATTTTCTACCACACCCAAAATCAAGAAAGCCAGCGCAATAAAAACACACCCACACAATGAAGACCAGATTACACTCACAAATGTGACTGCATCACACATCACTGCTAAAACTGAAAAGCCTGATGGACAAACCACTTGCTACAATTAAGAACAGGAGGAACATGCAAACTCCACACAGAAAGACC
This sequence comes from Archocentrus centrarchus, assembly GCF_007364275.1. Classification (NCBI taxonomy): domain Eukaryota; kingdom Metazoa; phylum Chordata; class Actinopteri; order Cichliformes; family Cichlidae; genus Archocentrus; species Archocentrus centrarchus. The sequence goes on along the minus strand of NC_044369.1, from coordinate 31,269,955 downwards.
CAGGCCAAGGTGGATTTGAACCCAGACCTTCTAGTTGTGAGGCAACAGTGCTAACTAGTGATGTTTCATTCTGTGTAAAGGATTCAAAGCGTGTATCAAGTAATTGAAGGAGACTTTTGTGAAGCACGTATTGAGGCTTGTGTCATCACGTGCTAAGCTTTGCAAGCCGGCTGTACCACGTGAGTGATTCAGGAAACAATTCATGGGTTTGGTGTGCGATTCGAAATATAACGGGCAGTGAAATGCAACGGATCCCCCCCTCACAGATAGTGGTATTGGCGACTGTTGCGCATTGGTTTGCGATCTATTTGAGCTGCTTCGTTTTTGGTGATGGAATCAGCCAGAAAGAGGAGATTTTCCCTGTTTGGGAACATTTTTAGCTGATCTCTCCTAATAATGTGTGCGCATAGTAATAAAATTATGTCAGTGTGTAACAACACGCTTTATAGTGGTAATGAGGTGGGTAGTCATCAACCAGTTCATCAGACACCTGGCAGCAACTTGATAGGAAACACAGTTTTAAAGGTGTTAGTGGGGCCCTGGACGGCTCCAATATATGGAACATTCTTCTGATGTGCCCAGTCCGGGTGGACACACCTGTGATACCTTCTGGAAGTCTGTGGCTGTCATGGTCGTGGCCAGGAGGCATCCGAGTTCAGGCATAGTGGCTTGAGCTTCTTGCAAAATGCCACTAGGGTAGCAGCAAACTTGTTGCCACTATCTTTATGATTCAGTAGGTGCTTGGCAACTACTTCAATGTCATCTTTGGACCAGGGGCAGTGCACTAACAGAGGGCTGTCTGAACCTGCTACCTCAACCAAGGGCAGGGTGTACATGTCATCCCCAAAGGGATTATTCCAAGTCTTACTGGTGGGCAACAGGGAGCTGGTTTTAGGAAATGGGACGCCAGAGTGTCTGAGTGGGTTAACTTTCATTTGGCACAATGTAACACAAAGCCCCCCACAAGTCAAGCTCATGAAAAGAGCGTTAAACTAAACACCCCCCAGCATTCAACATAGAGTCAAATACCCAGAATCTCAGCACCAGTCTTGCATCCAACATGTTGAATACTCATGATAATCAGCATCAGTCGTGAGTTCAAAGGTAATCACTCATGATGATTTGTACCAGTCATCAAGTTAAATACTCATCGGGTACTATATCAATCTTGATACAAGTGAAAGCCAAAGGTACTTATTAAACAAAAAATTCTCACCAAATAAAATGTGCTTCCTTTCTTTTTGTTTCCACTAAACCAATTCTGATAATGTGTTCACATTTGCTTTCTGTTGAAGGGCAGTTTCATTACTAGCACTGACAGTGTGTGACTGGCCTTGCTCTATCATATTTGAAAAATTTTGAAGTAATTTGGTTGAAAGTACTAATGCAGAGCTAGATAATAAAAAGGAAAGTGAGAGACCTAGAGCTCTGACTGTTTTGATGAGTTGTGATATTCAGATGAGAAGTTCATCAACACAATAAAAAATAACTTTATAGTGAAGCATGTACAGAAACAACAGCAGTCTATACAAACACAATGAGAAAGGCTAATGTGTAATGTGTGAGAATTGCACCAAAGCAATTGAAAAAAACTGTAATATAATTTCTCATTATTCAGTTATAATTAAAAACAAAGATCTGCTGGAAAAAACTTGAAATTTTATTGTATCTACATATTTTCCTTAAAACAGGTGAGGGGATTTGGGGCATTGGCTTTAAATGTGATTAGTTGAAGTTTTTTGAAATAATTAAGAAAAGTTAAAGTCCAAAATTATTACCTCCTGGATAATTTCACCTCCCATATTTACAGTTTTTCTCAGTCATTTGGCACAATTCTCAAAGTAGGGATATGTCATTGTAACCACTCTTAATGCCGTTCTCAGAAGAGTTAAATAATTTTTCATAACACAAACTCACCTGTGCAAAAGATATCAAATTGTTTTTTTACTTTTATCAAAACCTTACTGAAAAATTTTTTTCCGACACAAAAAATGAAATGTGAAGGATTTATTTGAAACTTTACAAAATTCCTGAACTGAAAAATGCAAAATGAGTCTTCTGAAACTATATGCATCAGAAAACAGACAAATATATACAATCTCAGAACATAGCACCAACTACTGTACTGACCATCAGGAAGAAAGGTGAGTGAAAGTGGCATGGTTCTTGGTCTGAGTATTTCAGAAACTGCTGACCTACTGGGATTTTCTCATACAGCCAAACAAGGTATCCAAGCAAGGTACACTGAAGAGTATTTCTGAAAGCACAACACATCAGACCTTAAAGCAGATGGGCTACAGCAGCAGAACACAACACTGGAGGCCACTGTCAGCTAAGAACAGACTCACAATAGAACATTGGGAAAACACTGTATGCCAATGGCCTCCACAGTCACCAGATCTCAGTCCAGTACAACATCCTTCAACATCCTTGAGGGTATATATATATATATATATATATATATATATATATATATATATATATATATATATATATATATATATATATATATATATATATATGCACACCACACAGTTGCCACAGACATACTGACTATAGGTGGGACACTGGAACAAGGTTATGGTATAGGTCGAGGTAAACTGAATGTCCGAGCAGCTGAGCTGAAAGAGAAGATCATGGCTAAGCTGGAAACCTGGAACCTCCAAGACACCAAGACTATAATAGGTAACCTCTCAAAGTGTACTAGAAGATGTGACTGCAGCGTTACAGACAATCCCTAGAAACCAATCAACAGGAAGTATTTACAGAATACTGTCACAAAAACAGTCCACTTTGAATTTTCCCAGACTGCAGGATTTCTTGTTGTAATGGTTGTTGTTCAGCTGTCATGCATTATTTCCATCACAGTGAAACTTCTGTCACCTCTTAAAGATCAGGTGTGATCTCTCATGATATTCACTATACCCCTCATCTCAGCATGTCTGTAGAAATTGAATACCACTGATGAAATCATTTAAAAAAGTGTTAAAAAAAAAATAAAAATATGCAACCTAGAGTATATTAATAGAGTATATTATAAAACTGGTGCAGACTTTGTGACATCATTGAATTTATAATAAACTTTAACTTAAAAATATCTATGAGACTATGAAACACTTTGAAACATTTTGAAGCAATGACGCATGAAGTGAGGTAGCGATATCGTCTAAAGCTTCAGAAGTAATTAGTCACGTGACAGTATTTTGAGACAAGCTCCGACACAGTGTTTCGAATCACCCAGCTTCAGGTCAGTGACACAAGCTCTGTATCATTTGCTGATCATTTGTGAATTATTGGACAGCAGAAAGCAACATATAGCCCCACCTTCCCATAAGCCTCAAGTTATCCTTCAGTCTTTTTGGGTTAAAATCTAGGTTTAGTCCCAATTAAATGATGGCCTCATGTCTTGATAATCCTCTGCTCCCCTGGGACTGGGTTCTTTTTGTTGTTGAGAACCAACTGTTTGGGTGTCTTCAAACTAAGATGGAATTGCAGTTATTTTTAAATATAGCAAACCTTCTTCATCCTGAGGACTCCCATGTTCACAACATCTAGCCAGAAAAGCAAAGTCATAATGTGTGCTGCTTCAAGGGGGAAAGAGCCAGCTGCAACGTTGGTCTCACACTTATCATATCTCAGCAGTGACATTTTTATGGCAATATCTGTTTGAGGATCTGAAAATCCCTCGTGTGATCATAACACATTGAGAATCAAGCCTGCTACAATATTGTGTCATCAGAGCTGTTATTTTAAAAATGGCATCATGCTAAGGAAAGTAATGGCGCCCCATCCCTAGATTAATTTCCTGTAAGTTGTTAATATTGCTGTACTAATAAATTTATGTCTTTGGCTGCATTCCCAAACAGGGTCAGCCACAATCACTTAGAGGAATGTATTGTCACAACACAGGCTGGCATTGATTTTCAGTCACTAATCACTGAGTGTAATACCACTGCCAAGGCTCTCCATTATGAGAATATAAATCTCCTGCATTAATAAAGTGTTGCAAAGTGGCTTATTGGCTATATCTAAAAGGTCAGCTGGATCCAAAGTCACATCCACTAACCCCTGTGTGAACAATTAGATGTGAACATAAGCATAATACAAAATATACTGGAGGCTGGTAGCAGACTATGACTCTGACAAGACCTCTTTTTTTATGAACACAGCTATCAATGGTTAGGGTTTCTGTGTCTCTAGAAAACATTTGCATATGAATCATTTGCAACAAAGAATACAGCTTTAGGCACAAATAGGACTTTCCACTCAAAGTTATTTGCATAATTAAAGATTAAGGAATAAATATTTATTTGTGAAATTGTGTGATTCTGCTACACTTGCACATACACTACAGAAACAAATATGCCAGAAATATGTGGTGCTCTGTTCTAAACATTTAGCGTGATGACTCACTGAAAAGCTGCTGTAGGGGAGGGGCCAAAGATTTGGTGCTGGGCTTGCAACTATGGGGAATCCCCCTGTGCAATCCACACAGTGGAGTTTTAAATAAATTAAGTTATAGAGGCAGCAATTGTTATCATACATGCTAACTTTTGGCATTTCTCAATGACTACAGTAAGTTGTCTGCCACTAATCTTAGTATTTCATTTTTGTGTGATTATTTTTAATACTCTTCTCCACAAATATCCTGTGAAAGGGACACTCCAAATGGAACAACAGAAACATTTCCCACAGTAAAGTGCCCAATCTAATGCTACAGTAGTTATTTGTTTATTTATAGGTGCAAAACTTGCATATGCTGACAGGTAGAAAAGAATTAACACGTCATTAGCATTCAACCCAATTTTTGCACTGGTTTACCCTGCAACCATACACACAGCTCTCCCAGCCCCCACAGCCCACAATTTTCAAGCCTCCATCAGAAGCATTAGAGAGAATAATGGACAGAAAAGATTCTTAGATTTTGAGAATGTTAATATCAAAATAATCCTTTAAAATAACTTTAGCTGTAGGACAAAACCAAAATGAGGGATTGCTACTTTTCCCATTTTGGTGCTTGTTGCTCACTGACATATCATTTTCAGTACAGTGTCACTTTTTCACCTCTTAATGAGCGAGTGTGAAATGAGAGCCTTCCTCTTACCTGCAGACAAAAAGAAAAAGAAGAAAAAAAAAAAGACTTTTGACGTCAGCTAATGTTTTCCCCTTATAAATTCCAACAACTTGATGATTTTACCTTAAAACCTGCTTATATTGCAGTTATTTTTTAAATCTTTACATACTCTATTAACAAACTGGGCCAAAACTCATACAAATTTAGCAAACAACAAAGTGATATACAATTATTTACATTAAAATGCATGCAATGCCTTTTCTACAACTATTTACAGAACAATATGGTGTCACAATACCATGCCACACAACATATTTGATGTGCCCCTCTGTCCACCACAAGACAGAGGGGCACATCACAGGCCTGACACTACCAGGTGTCCCTTCTCCTGTTGTATACCTGGCGACAGTGTTTACGTCTGCTTTTGGTGGCTTTTAGACTATGTTCTCTACACAACTAGGCACTCCACACACGGTAAAATCTCTCAAATTTCAAAACTTGCTATCGATATCACTCAACACCGTCAGTCACTGTCAGTCAACACTGTCAGTCACTGTCAGCTTTCAGCTGTTCCTCAGCAACCAAATGTCATGCGTTGTCATATAATTTTTTGATTGGTTGTGTGGTGCATTTTCCATCTATAGGAAAGGGGATAATGTGATGTTTTCTTTTTGTTTGTGTTTTTTTTGGAGGGGGTGTTCTGTGCTGCTAGCAAATATCCCATAAATATCCTTTCTTCCTGCAGCAATGCACAGAAAAAAGCATGGCATAAGTTATTGATCATAGCTCTGATTTAATTTAGTCTATCAACACAATCTAAAAGCTGGTACATTCATTTGAAGTCCACACTCTTGACTCAAGTGCATCATCCTACTGCTATCTCATCTTAAATCAACTATACCAGTTGGACTCCAGCGGGTTAATATAATCACAGATTTTTCTGACCAAAAATTGAATATCAAGTTGGAAAACCTTACATTTACAGAATTTCACTAGATGCTATTTTATTGGTTGTCTTCTAATGTCCCGTTTTTTGGAAGGCACCGTGAGGTTTGCACATTCCCGTAAACCTCATCCCAGTCCCCACAAAACATAGTTGAAATGGTTGATCTGAGATACACACCCCACCCACATCCATCAAGTTAACACTGCACTTTAAATTGCATGGTTCACTTATTATTCAGTACTGTGCAAAATTCTTGAGCTGTTACCAACTTATATTTTACAGGAAATAGGTGCAGCCATTCATTGAAACATACAAACTGACATGGAAATACAGTTTTAGAGGTTAAAACAGAGCTTTAAGGGCAATATTTGATATCAACACCTTTATTCTTCATTACAGCCTGAACTCTCTTAGGCAGCTTTCTTGTAATTTCTTTAAGTACGCCCCAATCTAGAAATAAAGGGTGCAACACAAGGTTTGGAAGGGTGTCTCTGCCCCAGCCCCCAAAACCACAAACTCAATTTACAAGGCCAGGCCAGTTTTATGGCCACCTTTTCTCATATAATGAATGTCAAACAAAAAAAAAAAAAAAAAAAAAAAAGAGAGAAAAACTAGAAGCATAGGTTACTTTTTTTTGACATTTTGCTCCCCTCCAATTAAGAGGAGTTAGCGAAATGTCAAAAAAGTAACTTAAAGGGCCAAATTGTCATGTTTTTGACATCAAATCGCGGACCGGAAGTAGGGGGCGTGGCCGGATGCGGCCCGCGGACCGCGAGTTTGAGACCCCTGGTTTAAAGTATGATGAGCAAAAGAATTCTTAAAAGTCTATTTGTTGTTGGTCATGAATAATGTTCCCAATAAATACAATAATTTATTTAGAATAAATAGTTTTTACTTTATTTAGCTTTAACTGGTTAGCAAGGAATGTTCCAGATTTATTTCTATGTTCAAAGTTCTCCAAACAGAGCTTTTGCACCAGAAATTGTGTCTTATCAATTATTTCCTTTAATTACAGTTTCAGTTTTCTCATGTTGCTAATTATATGGTCTTGTGGTTAAGCAGCATAGACAGCTTCTACAGATCAAATGTTTTCTAATTCTAATACTTGTTTTTTTGTTTAATGTGAACAGTAAGATATTATTTTGCCCCGCATTACTACCATTCCTGCTCCCCAAAGAACACACAGCAATTTTTCTGGCAGGTCATTATTTTCTAAGCATGTTACCCACTCCTTTTTGAGATAATTAATGAAATCTTGTTCTTTAAATAATGATGTATTAAATCCCCAACTCTTAATTGGTAGTGTCACTCTTTTCTGCGTCAGAGAGGTAAACACCAGTGAATGATCATTGATAGTGACAGGATGAATCTATGTCTGTGATATCAATCATAATGGAGTTGCTAACTAAAAGGTACTCTAAGCAAGAGTGTGAGTGTTGTACTGGTGAAACGAAGGTGTGATCCCTGAGAGTTGGGGGACGTGAACACCATACATCACAAAGACCAAAATCATTCATGTATTGTTTAAGAATGTCTGTAGTCTGCCAGTTCCTTTGACTCACTGCTGTACCTAGCCTTTCATTATCTGGATTAAATACCAGGGTAAGTGTGGTGTCAGAGTGATCAGAAAGTGAAGAGGTATGAAAAAGGAGGGGTCATCAACATTTGGTCCATATATGCAACAATACATAAATCCATATTTTAAATAGATAAATTAAGAACGATAAATCTATTTTCTGGATCTATTATAGTGTTGCTAATGGTGAAGTTTATTTTTTTGTCAGTCAATATGGCAAACACCTCTTTGTTTTGAGTTGTAGCAGGCTGAGTACATTTGAGGGAACTCTGGAAAGGTGAGTGTGTGTACAGATACATGCATAATTACCATACACAGGGAGTGCATGGCATTTATTAGGAGTGCTCTTTATTAACAGTGCTCTTAAGTATGGTATTTAAACCCTTCAATTTTCGTTAATCAGCTTTGAAGCAGTTAAGGAGGACATTAAAAGCTTAGTATAAGGAGTGTTTATAGTCTGTATGCTGCTGTTGTGGTTTTAATCCATAATGAATGAACCCTCCAGCATGGGGATTCAGGAAAAAGACTGGTGACAGCAAACAATAAATTTCATTTTCCAGTTTCAAAGATTTTATGTCATTTTTTGAGGAGGTCTGAATTAATCTCATTTCAGTGAGGATCACTATAAGCAAATAAATATTGATATTTACATTTACAGTAATTTATTTTTGGTGGAATTTATCTTTTCTGTGACCTCCCAGCCCTTCCACTAGTGCACCCTATGGATTAGTGGAATCCATAAGGTGGAAAAAGCACACTTTCCACCTTCCCATCAAAGACACCAATCACGACCCAATTGGGTGACATGCAGAATTAAAGGCAGAGGAGGGACTGGGTGTGGGTTGCAAAGAGGTTTGCAGACTCTGGGCTGAGAAGCAGAATCAAGAATGTCAGCTGAGCTGTCAGCTGATGTGGAATAGCATTGACATCTGAGCTTGACTCCGTGACCTGCATGAACTACCATAATTCTTTGTTGGATGTCAGTCATCTATTTTGTTAGATTCTTAAAAGATCACCTGATGGTTGCACATGAAATGTGAGGAGATCACTGGAGTTGCTACAATTTTTTCCCAAGGGGAAAAAGATTGTCTGACTGCTAGAATGGTTAGAGACATTAAAGTTAAAGCATGAGGTAATGTGGATGGAATTCACATTAAAAAAACAAATTCATAAAAAGCTACACTACTAACCTGAGATCTTCTGGAAAGTTCCACAGAGGCCCAGTGCGGCCATGATTCAATGCAAAGCTTCACCTACCAAGATATGATAAACGTACACTTAGAGCAAAAGCTAGTCATGTAGAACAGTTTACAAACAGGTGAAGGGGGCACTAACAAAAGACATATTGAAGAAAGTGGGTGTCATGACTGAAAAGGGGTTGAAAAGTGGTCCACAGACAGACTCAGCACACTGCAGTTTAAAAGGATTTATTGAACAGGAGTGGAAACTGCCTACTGGTGCAAAACCGGAAACTCTGTTGGAGAGGAGAGAGGGAATTAGTGTTAGCCAAAGTGAATTCAGATGAGTCTTCAGATTTGTGCAGTTGGACTGTAAAACCTTACTTGAGAGGTGCCAGACATGAAGCTCAGAGGGCTTTATGGAAGGGCAGGCAGGTTTCTAAAGAGGTTGATATTGGTGGAGAGTGGGTAGACAGGTGAGTTTGGCTGGAGCTCCTTGGAAATGCGGGCAATCCAGAAACTGCATTTGCTGAGTGGATACAGAACAGGCAACTAGGAGGGTGATGGAGAGGCAAGGTTAGTGAATGCAGGTAAATAGAATACAAATGGAGCCTAATTACGATGGTGGAAAATTTGTATTTCAATTCATTTAACCTCTGTGCACTATTCCTTTTGTACAAAGAGTGTGTGTGTGCAAAAACAACTAACAGTAAGTTGTGCTCAAGGTTTTAAGGTACTTTGTGTTGCTTTGTTATCAGGCAGATGCCTACATGAACATAGGAAGAAAACTGCCCACAGCTCATATAGACAAAGATTGTATCCACATATAGTATAAATGAGGTGTTACTTTTCTTTTCTGGCATCAATGCTGGTGCGAAGACTGTTCATGGTGAATTTATCCCTTTGCTAAGGTTTCTTTCTATAAATCTCAGAAAATCAGTTTGATTTGTTTTTCCACAACAATTGCCACCGTTGGTTGGCATAACAATCTGGTGGAGATCTGCAGTTCCTCCAGCCACTAAATACCCCAGCTGATGAGGAGACTCTGGAGAGGTGTGGAAGGATGTCCGAGAGACGGTCCTGCCCAAAGTTGGACTCAGACGAGCACGATCCCACAGCTCCACCTAAACCGAGAATGGACTTAGGAAAAAATGAGTGAGAGGAGAAAAAAGAGGAAACAAATCTCCCAAGCCTGCCAAACTATGACAATGGAAAGCAAGTTAATAGCCATGCAGGTGCACATGTAACTATAGTTAGAATTAATAATAATAATAAACAATAATAATAACAATAATAACAAAAAGAAGAAGACGCATTAAAGAATTAAATAGGATGTTGAGGTGCTATGGGCTGGGGTCTGGCTTGTTTAATTTTGTGGCTTGCCATACTAACCCATATTAATCAATGAATTACTAAATGTTCTTAATCTTTAAAACCCCAGGAACAAAACAGAAAAAAATTGCTGGTGTTTCCACTTAGAATAAAACTTATTAGCATTACATCCTACTAGGAAATAATGTTTTTTGTACTACTTACTGCTTTAAACACCTTTCTCTTTTAACCATTCAAGAACTCAAAACATCTTAAATGAATTATAAATGTGACTCACACATAATACTTGTAGCCCAAATTAATACATTTTAATTATATGAAATAATATGTAAAATACCTCTAGCCAAAGAAAATTAAAATAAAAACTGAATAAATGTACTAAACAGATCTCAAATGCAAAATGCTGTGCAATTCACTTTTAAACTATCCAAGTTACTAGGGTAATTCTTTAAAATCTCAAAACCTTATCTTAGAAACCAAATTACACATACTTACTCTGGAACCACAGATGAAGTCTTTTAAAATAAATACACAGATGAAACATCGCAGGCCTGTGCCAGTGCTTCTAGGTGTTGTAGTCTAAAATGTTGTGAGCCTGTCACTTACAAAGCAAGCAAGAAAAGTCCAAAAAAAAAAAAACTTAATAAGCATATACAACAGTTTCACTCATGATGTAATGTTGTAATAGCGCTTTGAGTGCTCATACTGAGTAGAAAAGCGCTATATAAGAGCTAGTCCATTTACCATTTACCTCCTGAGTAGTTTTTTTTTTTTATTTGCAAGCAGAATCACAGTCTGAATGCACTGTTGTCCCAAACACATTTGCTTTGCCAAGGGAATGTCTATAAACTCTCTATAGGCTTCTGTTTCATTTATTTATTTATTCATTTATTATATCCAAATGTTATAATATGGGCAATCTAGCAATGCCAAAGCTAACAGGTGGGGAGAGGTAGAAGTGATAAAAAAAGAAAGCGTGTGACAGGAGAAAAGATAAAAATCAAAGGACAAAGCACAAGTAGTAAAATGTAATGGGTCACAAACTGCTGCATCTGTAAAAACACACATGCAAAAAACAAACAGCCCCCCCCCCACAAAAAAAAACAAAAAAACAAACAAAAAAAAAAACGGATACAGAAAGCATCATACAATCTTGCTGTGCTGTGTGTGTATGTGTGTCTTTGTCACAAAAAATACTTGATGATGATGAGGGTAAGAAGCAATAACACCCCCCCACCCCCACCCAGGAGTCAGAGACAGTTAGAGAAGGAACAAGGAGACCTGGGCAGCCTTTTGCTGCCAAAGAGTACTGAACCTCCAAGGCCACACATCCCAATGACAACCAGAGCCACTATGGCCATAGGGCAAGAGCCCCAGAGAACCAGACACAAAGGGAACCTGACCCCGCCAGAGGCCAGCCACTTCGCTGGGAACCACTCAGCACCTGGCACAGACAGAATGCAGTGAAGAAGTGAGTGAGGCTTCCTATGCAACCCCACCTACCTCTGGGTGATGTACCTGCCCCCTAACACACAATGTGTATAGTGATTTGTTGTAAGCCATAATGACTGCAGTGTAATTAAAAAAGAGGGGCATTTGGCCACACACGGACACAGCGAACAAAGCTACAGTACATGAATGGTTGTGGCCTACTCAGCCACAGCCGTCCAGCCCCAAGAAACCACTAGACTTCCATGCCCCCTCCTGCAAGGCACACAGGGATGTGAGACCACACATGGCCACCCCCACTAAGTTACTTAGTGGGAATGAAATTTACCCAATTGGTCAGAGGAGGTAGACATTCTCTGCAGACTAATGTCATCTAGAAGTAAATATATATATATATATATATATATATATATATATATATATATATATATATATATATATATATATATATATATATATATATATATATATATATTAAAATGAGAGTCTGAATATATTGAATGAAAGTCTGAATATATGGAACGAAACTTGAATATATGGAATGAACTCTGAATATATTGAATGAAAGTCTGAATATATGGAATGAAAACTGACGTCACGGAAGCTCTTGCGCCATCTAGTGTTTTCGTTACGTAAAGCACATAATGTCGCTACAAGAAATGACACTATGAGTCAATCTGCAGGGAATTTAGTGGCAGAAATCCTAAATAATGAGTAGCTAATTAACACCCTGGCAAATGCATGAACTGGCCAACATAATGCTAGCAGCAGTGTTCCTAATCATGCTACTGATGAAGAGTTTTATTCAGTGAATCTCTCAGGTCAGACAGGTCCTGCGTATCAAGCTAACAATAAGCATATATATATATATATATATATATATATATATATATATATACACATACTGCTTGTATACTTGCTGCGAAACACTCCAGTGTAAGCTGGAAGCCACCACATGATGATGCCAACAGGACCACATCATCCAGACAAAGACCAAGCACTTGGTGACAGTAGGAAGGAAAACTGCCGTTTAACAGGTAGAAACCTCGGGCAGAATCAGGCTCAGGAAGGGGCAGCCATCTGCCACGACTGGTTGGGGGCGTATGGGGGGAAGACAGGACAAAAGACACACTGTGGAAGAGAACCAGAGATTAATAATAACTAACAACCTAGACCTAAGGGATGGTTCAGGATCACCTGATCAGCCCCAACTATGAGTTTGATAAAAAAAGGAAAGTTTTAAGCTTAATCTTAAAAATAGAGAGGGTGTCTGTCTCCCAAATCCAAACTGGGAGCTGGTGCCACAGAAGAGGGTCCTGAAAGCTGAAGGTTCTGCCTCCCATTCTACTTTCAAATACCCTAGGAACCACAAGTAAGCCAGCAGTCTGAGAGCGAAGTGTTTTATTAGGGTGAAATGGTCTTTACGATATGATGGGGGGCTGATTATTCTAGACTTTATATGTGAAAATAAGGATTTTTGATTCATTTCTGGATCTAACAGGGAGCCAGTGAAAAGTAGCCAAAATGGGAGAAATATGCTCTCTCTTTCTAGTCCCTGTCAGTACTCTTGCTGCAGCAATTTGGATCAACTAAAAGCTTTTCAGGACAGCCTGATAATAATGAATGTTAATAGTCCAGCCTAGAAGTAATAAATGTATGAACTAGTTTTTCAGCATCACACAGATGCAAGAAAGCAGTCCTACATATAGTACCAGTCAAAGGTTTGGACACACTTATCCATTCACATGAAAGGGTGAGCATGTCCAAACTTTTGACTGGTACTGTATTTGTTTAATATGTGCATTGAAGGACATATCCTGGTCAAAATGACTCCAAGATTCCTCATAGTGTTACTGGAGTCCAGGGCAATGCCATCCAGAGTAAGTATCTGGTTAGACACAATATCAAATAGTAAATTTGATATTTTGACCCACATGTACAAAGGTGCTTTGAGTAAAGGTTTGCTCATCCTTTCAAGTAAGTTGCTTACTTAGAAGCTTTTTTTTTAATCCAATTGCACCAATAGTTTAAACAAAAATCAGGTGAAACACAGGCGTGTTATACAAAGTGTCTAACTTAAGGAAGTACACTCAGTGACTACACAGTCATGATTCCTTTGTGTTTAGGGGGAAACAGCTAATACACAGTACTCCAAGCTGTTAGTTAACTGTCTGCCTGTGGGTTTTGCCAAGCTTAGAGTAAGCAAAACAGGAAAGCATTATAAAGTACTAATCTTTGTAGTACAGGTATGAAGCTATACATGTAGTTTATTTGATGAATACAAAAAAAGGTTTACACTTGACAAACAATGCATTCTCATTTACCAACACACTATACTTGTACACACTACAAGTACTAGACTGATAGTATTGTGCTTTTATAAAAAGGATTTAGAAGAGAAAGGGCCCTTTTTGCAAATTGATTTAGGTTATAGGTCATATAGACTTCAGTGTTGTTCATCCAGTGTTGTTTGGATGAATGTTTGTCTCACAGTCCACAGCAGCTGTGCCCCCCCCCCACACACTTACTTATTTAAATGCAATGATATATGCATTTCTTGTTTAACAGTTTATTCAAACTCAGTAAAAACAAATAATAATGGTTTAAGGACATTTCTCAATCACAGAGGATTTCATAATCATCTGCAGTTCATATTATGGCTCAGTAAAAGAGGTACTACATTAAATCAGAAGATGCAGAAATTATGAATACAGACTCTGTATTCATAAATGTTTTTGACAACTTTCAGGATTGTACCAAATAAATCATGTTTTAAACAGTTTGAATAATCAGCATTGGTAAAAATGTATGTAGTGTAGGCAGTAATAGACATGCTTACCTGTCTGACATTGCTCTCCTGTAACGTACAAGCAAAATCAGCCAGAACCCAAAACGCAGCCAAGACCAGAGTTGGTTCACAAAATGTCTTTATTACCAAAATAAAGGTAAGGGGCTAGCAGGGAGTAGTCAGGCTAGTGGGTCAGGACGGGGGAGGTCCACTGGGGTCGGGGATCCAGCCAGGGAGGGGTCAGGTGGATGGGCAAAGGGAAAACTAGAGGGCTCAGGGGACAAACAGACGACAGGGACAAATTCCACCAACCAGAGGCTGAGTCAGGGGGGCAATCCAGGTCCATTCACAGGAGGCAGGCAATGAAGATCCAGAAATCAGAAAAACATGAGACAAGGTCAGAGTCAGGCAGGGTCCATCAGCAGTAAGTCAGAAATCCTCCAGCAGCGAAGGGAAAAGGCAAATCTGTGGTCAAAAACAGGCAGGATCAGAAAACCAAAAAAACTAGGAAACATGAGACACGGCTTGAAAGCTGAGACTGGAGCAACAGACGATCTCGCACTGAGCTGGTGACGAGCAGCTGTTTAAATAGGGAGCAGCACAGTGCAGGTGAGGGTAATGAGTAATCAGCACTCTCAGGGTAGGGCTGCAATCATGACATCACCCCCCCCTCAAGGGGCGGCTCGCGACGCCCCTCTGGGCTGGTCCGGATGCCGGCGGTGGAAGGCGCGGATGAGGGCCCTGTCCAAGATCAGGCGAGAAGGCAGCCAGGACCGCTCCTCAGGACCATAGCCCCGCCAATCCACCAGATACTGGATGCCACGGCCCCAACGGCGGGAACGCAGCAACCGCCTCACAGTAAAGGCAGGGGCACCATCAATGAGCCGGGGGGGTGGAGGGGGTCGGGCCGGAGGGCAAAACCTGGAGGACATCAATGGTTTGACCTTGGAGACATGGAAGGTGGGGTGTACACGCAACGAAGGCGGCAGTTTGAGACGCACAGCTACTGGGTTGACAACCCTAGCAACAGGGAATGGGCCCACAAAACGGGGTGCCAACTTGCGGTTCTCTACCTTGATGGGCAGGTCCTTGGTGGATAACCACACCCTCTGACCGACCAGGTATCTAGGGGCTTGGGATCTGTGGCGATTGGCATTCCGGGCATAAACAGCAGAGGTCTTGCAGAGTGTAGCTCTGGCCCTTCTCCAGACTCTGAGACAGCGACGCGCTGATAAACGGGCAGCAGGAACCTGAGTAGCTCCCCCCTGAACTGAGAGAATGGGCGGCTGGTAGCCATACACAACATGAAATGGTGACAGACCCGTGGCGCTTGATGGTAATCCGTTGATGGCATACTCCACCCAAGGTAAGTTCTGGGACCAGCGACTAGGAGCATCCATGCAAAGGATGCGCAACTTGGACTCAATCTCCTGATTCATCCTCTCTGTCTGGCCATCAGTCTGAGGGTGAAAACCTGAAGAGAGACTGACATCAATACCAAGAAGGGTGCAAAACTCACCCCAAAAACGGGAAATAAATTGTGGTCCTCTGTCCGACACGATGTTGCGGGGAATGCCATGAAGTCTGAACACCTCTCGAGCCATCACATTAGCGAGATCAGGTGCTGATGGTAACTTGTGTAACGGAATGAGGTGGGTCATCTTGGAGAACCTGTCAACCACAGTGAGGAGTACCGTGTTACCTTGAGAGGGAGGTAGTCCGGTGACAAAATCCATCGAAATGTGGGACCACGGTCGATGAGGAATCGGCAGAGGCCTCAGTAGACCGGCTGGGGAGCGTCTGGAGGGTTTTACTCTGGAGCAGGTGACACATGCTGACACAAACTCTCGTGTGTCCTTTCTCAGAGTGGGCCACCAGAACCCTGACTGGACCACTGCTAGCGTCTTTGTTATACCTGGATGACAGAAAAGTTTAGAGCCATGACAGAACTGAAGGACCTTAGATACCATTTCTTCAGGGACAAACAGAAGACCCTTAGGGCATTGTGCTGGGGGTGGTTGTTTAAGATGACTCTTCTTGAGCAAGGTCTCTATTCTGGTTATAGCTAACCTGGTCTTGGAGGGAAGGATGTAGTCATGGTCAACAGAATCTGAAGAACAGGCAGAAGACTGATGAAGTCTTGAAAGGGCATCTGGTTTGATGTTCTTGCTGCCAGGTCGATAGGCCAGAATGAAGTCGAATCTGCTAAAAAACAGTGCCCATCTAGCCTGTCGTGGGTTCAGTCTCTTGGCAGACTTGAGGTATTCCAAGTTCTTATGATCTGTCCACACAGTAAAAGGAAGTGTGGACCCCTCCAGCCAGTGCCTCCATTCCTCCAATGCTAGTTTAATAGCTAACAGCTCTCTGTCTCCCACGTCGTAATTCCTCTCGGAGTCAGAGAGCCGGCGAGAAAAAAAGGCACAAGGATGTAACCTGGCA
This sequence comes from Archocentrus centrarchus, assembly GCF_007364275.1. NCBI lineage: Eukaryota > Metazoa > Chordata > Actinopteri > Cichliformes > Cichlidae > Archocentrus > Archocentrus centrarchus. Next base: position 31,253,173 of record NC_044369.1, on the reverse strand, counting down.
TCATCTGCAAAGCGTTGAGATAGAACTGCCCCTACCCCAGTGTCTGAGGCATCAACCTCCACCACAAAAGGGTTAGACGAATCAGGAAAATGGAGAATGGGAGCTGAAGTGAAAAGACGTTTCAGCTTACCAAAAGCATGCCTCGCCTCAGGCGACCACTTGAACTGAGTCTTGGTTGAAGTGAGTTGATGAAGAGGGGCAGCCACAGAGCTGTAACCCCTGATAAAACGACGATAAAAGTTGGCAAACCCAAGGAACCGTTGAAGCTCCTTCAAACTGGATGGTTCGGGCCACTCCAAGACGGCTGCCACCTTAGATGGATCAATCATGACATCTCCATGATCTGGGCCCCCAAGTTCCATGTGGGGATCTGCCGCACTTCCTCTGTAGGGGAGTGAGGGGTCGAGGTGGGATTGGGGAGTGAAAAAGACACATTCTCTTTACTACTTGCAGCTCTCAGTACAGTGGTTTTATACTTCAAGCTGTGTCTGGTTTGTTGTCTTCCTGTGAACAAGGCCATCATTATCAATCTATCTTTCTCATTCATGCAGTAGACACTTGCTTTGGATACTGAATGTATTAAGTTCATGTCTTGATGGCTTTTTATTCTTCATTTTGCACTGTATTATCATGCTAATGTTTTCCTTGTTATGCTGTGCTTGTCTAATCTCTGTAACTGAGAATGGTGTGTGTGTGTGTGTGTGTGTGTGTGTGTGTGTGTTTGCTCACTGCTATACTCTGGAGAAGGGTAAATACTGGGCAAACCTTTGGTGAGTTAGTCTCAGCAGCTTAGGTTACTGCTGCCACACAATCAGATCCCACTTCCTCTATGCACTGCACAATAATTTTGTCTATAATAACAGGCATTTTTGACAAGCTGTCAGTACCCACAATTTCTTTACCTGGATGATGTTGGATGGTAAAATGGAAGTCTGCAACCTCTGTCATCCATCTACCTTCCTTTGCATTAAGCTTGGCATTTGACAGGAGGATTACTGCCAGTGAAAACAGTGAAAGTGCAGGAAGGGAAATAATTATTTCTTACACTGCTTAATTTAGAAGTCTGCTGTCACAAAGAAGTGGACAGTCTTTAATTTTCACGGTAGTTTTATTTTAATGGAGAAAGAAAGAATATCAACCAAAATTCAAGAAAAAAATACATTACATAAAAGTTATAAACTGATTTGCATATCACGGAGTGAAATAGGTATTTGATCCCCAACCAAAACATGACTCAGCACTTGGCGGAGAAACCCTTGCAGGGAAGCACAGTGGTAAAACGTTTCTTGTCATTGGTCACCAGGTTTGCACATATCTCAGGTGGGATTTTGTATCATTCCTCTTTACAGAGGAATGAGACAACTATGTGCGTCGCCATCTAGAGGCCTGTAGCCTCTAGACCACTTCCACACCTGGGTCAGTCCGATCACCTGTCCCTGCATTTAATCCCTGCTTATGCCCCCTTCAGGAAAACTGCTCCAATCATCACAAGAACCATCAAATCGTGGCCCGAGGATGCCTCACAGCAGCTGCAGGACTGTTTCAGCAGGACAAACTGGGATGTCTGTGAGCACCAGGACCTGGAGGTGTTCACAGACAGTGTATTGTACTACATCAAGAACTGCATAGATACTGTAGCTGTGGAAAAACGCATCCGGGTCTTCCCCAGCCAGAAGCCCTGGATGACTCGGGAGGTCCAGCTACTGCTAAAGGTTAGGAATATCGCCTTCAGGTCTGGGGACAGGACCATCTACAGAACTGCCCGAGCTAACCTGAAGAGAGGCATCAGAGTGGCTAAATCTGATTACAGGAGAAGGATAGAGGGATATCTCGACAGTAACAACAGCAGGCAGGTGTGGCAGGGAATCCAGCATCTCACCAACTACAGGGCCAACCTTGCAGCTGCGGAAAGTGATGCCTCGCTGGCAGAGGAGCTGAACCGCTTTTTTGCTCGCTTCGAGGTGAAGCCAACAGAGGCAGCCACACTACACCAAGCGACCCACAACACTGTAACCCTCATTGTAGAGGAGCACGAGGTGAGGCGCGCACTGCGGGCCGTTAACCCAAGGAAGGCTGCCGGACCTGACGGTGTCCCTGGTCGTGTTCTGAAGGACTGCGCTGACCAGCTGGCTGGAGTCTTCACCAGGATCTTCAATAAGTCCCTTGCCCTGTCCACCATCCCATCCTGTCTGAAATCCTCCACCATAGTCCCCCTACCCAAGAAACCTCACATCTCAAGCCTTAACAATTACCGGCCAGTGGCACTCACCCGGTGGTGATGAAGTGTTTTGAAAAACTGGTCCAGAATAGAGCTCATCTTGAAATAGCAAATATGTTTGGCACAACAATGCATTCAGATCACAGTTCTGTTTGCAAGATCTGCCAGACATGACAGGCTAAAAAAAAAAACTGGTCCAGGGTCACATCACAGCACTTCTACCTCCTGGCTTTGACCCACACCAGTTTGCCTACGGAACCAACAGGTCCACAGAGGATGCAGTAACCACAGCCCTCCATGCTGCACTGCAACACCTGGAACAGCAGGGGAGCTATGTGCAGATGCTCTTCGTAGACTACAGCTCTGCTTTTATTACTATCCTCCCTCACAGACTGGTGAACAAACTGGGGGATCTGGGTCTTCCTCACTCCACCTGCACATGGATTATGAGCTTCCTGACTGGCCGACAGTAGAGAGTTAGGGTGGGAAAACACATCCACTGCCCTCAGCCTCAGTACTGGCTCTCCACAGGGCTGTGTGCTCAGTCCCCTGCTCTATTCTCTGTGCACACATGACTGCACCCCTGCCCACCACAGCAACACCATCATCAAGTTTGCTGATGATACTACAGTGGTGGGGCTCATCTCAGGAGGCGACGAGTCCGCTTACAGGGGTGAGGTGGAGCGGCTGCTAGTGTGGTCCTCAACACCTCAAAGCCAAAAGAGCTGGTAATAGACTACAGGAGGAACAAAACGGACATTACACCACTGACCATCAGGGGAGTCTGTGTGGGAAGGGTGGCTGACTTCCGTTTCCTGGGGGTTCGCATTGAGCAGGGCCTCACCTGGAGCACAAACACATTTGAGCTGACAAAAAAGGCCCAGCAAAGAATGTACTTCCTGAGGGTTCTCAAGAGGAACAATATCAAGCAAAATCTGCTGATATCCTTCTACAAGTGCTCCATAGAGAGCATACTAACATACTGTATTTGTGCATGGTATAACAGCAGTACTGCAGCTCAAAGAAAAGCTCTCCAAAGGGTTGTGAATACAGCCCAAATAATCATCGGCTGCCCTCTCCCCTCACTGGAGGACTTGCACAGCGACCGCTGTATTAAAAAAGCACAAAATATCACAAAAGACAATTCTCACCCCGGACACTCTTTGTTTGCACTGTTGCCTTCAGGTAGAAGATACAGAGCATTAAGAACAAAAATGAACCAACTCAGAGACAGTTTCTACCCCACAGCAATAACTAAACTAAATGCAATTTCAAACAAACCACAAAATCGACATGTAAGATGTGTGTGAGAATGTTATTTGTTATTTATTTGATATTTTACGTGTAAATGATTAGTCACTATAGCTACTATTTTATTATTATAGCTATTATTTTATTTATTTATTTTTAGGCACCGACTGATGGCACTTTTAATTTTGTTGTTCTTGTAACAATGACAATAAAGAAATATTTCTATCTATCTATCTATCTATCTATCTATCTATCTATCTATCTATCTATCTATCTATCTATCTATCTATCTATCTATCTATCTATCTATCTATCTATCTATCTAAAGTGGGCAGTGTGGGCCCAATGCAGCACCTTGGACCGGACTGAGGTGGGTACGTACATTCGGTTGGCGGGACCGGTCCCGGGATCCGGTTCGTCCCGTTGCGCAGCCCGGATCAAAGACTCCAGTTCCCAGGTTAAAGCCCCAATCACCTGGGACACTGGGAGGATAGTTTCTTCTGGCGTAGGGAGCTCAGGATCAGAAAACAGACGAGAAAGGGGGCCAGGTTTGCCGTTACGGGAGCCAGGGCGGTAAGAGATGGTGAAGTTAAACCTGGTGAAGAACAGTGACCACCTGGCTTGACGTGCATTTAATCTCTTGGCCTTTTGAATGTTTGAGAGATTTTTATGGTCCGTCCAGACAATAAAGGGTTGTTCAGCTCCCTCAAGCCAGTGATGCCATTCCTCCAGTGCCAGCTTCACAGCCAGGAGCTCCCGGTCACCGATGTCATAGTTCCGCTCTGCAGGAGAAAGACGGCGAGAGAAGAATGCGCATGGATGTAATTTATCATTCTTTCGCTGGGATATTACAGCTCCTACCCCAGCATCTGAGGAGTCCACCTCCACAATGAACGGTTGTGACAAATCTGGTTGTATCAGAATAGGAGCGGTAGGTAGCAAAGAGATCCTTGAGATGATCAAACGTCTCTTGAGCATGAGGAGTCCAGCGAAAGGGCTGCTTAGGGGAAGTGACAGCGGTTAATGGGGACACAACATGACTATAGTCTCTGATGAACCGATGATAGAAATTGGCAAACCCTAAAAAACTCTGCAACTGTTTCCAGGTGGAAGGTGTGGGCCAATCCACCACAGTTTTTACCTTAGCAGGGTCCAGTTGAATGCTGTCAGGTGCGATGACAAATCCCAGGAAAGACACTGTTTGGACATGGAACTCACATTTCTCCCCTTTAACGAATAACTGATTTTCCAGCAGTCTCTGCAGGACTTGGCGAACGTGTTCCTGGTGCTGCTGCAGGGTTCTTGAAAAAATTAAGATGTCATCCAGATATACAAACACAAAACGATTCAGAAAATCTCAGAGGACATCATTTACCAATTCCTGAAAGACAGCAGGAGCATCACCAAATATTCAAAATGGCCTAGATGGGTGTTAAACGCCGTTTTCCACTCATCCCCCTCACGGATGCGAACCAGGTGGTAGGCATTTCAGAGATCTAGTTTGGTAAATACAGAGGCCCCCTGCAACAGTTCAAAGGCTGAGGACAGAAGTAAAGGATATTTGTTATGCACCGTGATCTGGTTTAGTCCCCGAAAATCAATGCAAGGCCTAAGAGTCTTGTCCTTCTTCTCCACAAAAAAGAAACCTTCAGCTAATGGAGAGGAGGAAGGACGGATTATCCCAGATTTTAGAGAGTTATGAATATATGTCTCCATCACTTCCCTTTCAGGTTTAGACAAACTGTATAGTCGGCTAGCTGGGAGTGGAGCTCCAGGAAACAACTCTATCACACAGTCGTAAGGGCGATGGGGAGGCAAAGATAATGCTAGGTCTTTGCGGAACACATCTGCCAGATCATGGTAACAAACAGGTATATTAGAGAGATTGGGAACCTCAGAACCAGGGGTTTCAGACGGGGCAGAGGATGGAGGCTGGGCTGACAGAAGACACTGTTTGTGACAATCCTGGCTCCAGGTGGAAATTTTGTTTTGTGACCAGTCGATCACAGGGTTGTGTTTTTGTAACCAGGGATGTCCCAGGACCAGAGGGGAGGAGAATGAATGATGAAAAAGGAGAGGTACTCACGGTGATTGCAAGAAATGAGTAGTGGAATGGGTTCAGTTCGAAGTGTAACTTCCGCCAGCCAGTGGCCATCAAGAGCTTTGACCTGCAGAGGTTGTGGGAGGTGAACAAGAGGTAGTTTCAATTGTTGAGCAAGAGCAGAATCCAGAAAGTTTTGTTCAGCACCGGAGTCCACCAATGCCGGCAGGGCGAAATCATCATCATTAACAAACAGATTAACCGGCACCATTAGACTTGGTAGGGAGGAGGACTCACCCGCCAGCACCCCTACTTGCCCAATGTAATGCCCTTCCTCTCATTAGTGTGGTCATGTATGCAATCTTAGCACTGTCCCTAGCATATGTCCTCCGGAGCTGTCACAAGTGAACACTGCATCAGGAAGCCAGGAGCCTCTTCTAACTCACCGGAGAAGAGAGCAGAAGAGGGAAGAGCTCGTTCCGGGGGCTCCAGGGAACTTGAGGAAGCGGCGGCGCCCTCCAGAGAATGCACAGTGACAGGCTGCGAGGTGCTCCCTTCCAGAGGAGAAGCTGTAGGGGAGGCACGACTGGGTGAGCATAGCATTTGCAACACATTTCCAATTTCGTCCATCTTACGAGTCACCGCTGCTTGATCTGCCATTAGATGCCGGAGTACTTGATTGTGTTTCTGCAGCTGCTCTCCGAGAGATGAGAGCACTCCCTGCAGTGGCGCTGCTTCCGCTGGGTCCAGCTGGCCAGATTCTTCTGTCATGGCGTGCAGGAAAAGGAAGGACCCAATTGAAGAGGCAGATGTAAAATGTTTAGAGTATTTATTTGTACAAATGCAACAACGTTTTTGAGGGGGGAGGTCCGGGAATAGGCAGGCTCGTCTCCAACACTCTGTTGTCTGAGAATGCGTTCACTGGCCCTCGGAATCCTTGGCTCACATACAAACAGACCCCGGCTCAGCTCTGCACACAAACAGTGATTAATCCACAAGGCACAGAGAACGTGACACAGCACAAAAATAAGGCGCATAGTTTGGCTACCTGGTAGGGGCAACGATCCAGCAAGGACTGAAGACTTCCTTTGTTTAAATATCCATCAAGTGAGCCTCAGGGAAAACAGGTGAGTAATAAGTGATAGAGAACAGGTGTGCAGCACACGGCTGGAAGACGCTGGCCAGAGGGTGGAACAAATGTCGAGCCTGCCCAAAGAACAAAAACACACCCACACAACACACTGCCAGCCCGGAGAGGGCGGGGACCATGACATTTTTACTTTCATACTTATACTTAAGTTAATAAGTACAAATAAAGACATACACAAGCACTTGTACTGATTATATATATATATATAAATATATATATATATATATATATATATATATATATATATATATATATATATATATATATATATATATATTAGGGGTGGGACTCGATTAAAAAAATTAATCGAATTAATTACAAGCTTTGTAATTAATTAATCGCATTTTAATCGCATTTCAATATTTAACATGATAAATATTAATTTAAGTTTAGTTGATGAATGAATCAATATACATAAGCTTAAACTTCAAGATTTTGTTTATTTTCCCACCAGTCTACTACACAGACCAGTGAAGGGTGGAAGTGCTCCTGTGATAAGCAAACACCTGAAATTAAAGTTAAGCATCATAACTGGATAGTTTTATTCAACATTAATGTCTCACTTGTTATAGTTGGAAATTAATCATTCTCTCAGCTGTATTCCTTGATGTTGAAATGTGTTATGCTTGTTTTAACAGCTTATTTTGAATTAAAGACTTAAAATTAAACCACAAAAAGGAGAAAAAGTTCGTTCTCTGTTTAACAGCTGCTTTTACACAGCTGTGCTTCGCACTCACGGTTGCTAGGTGTCATGAGCTACGCAGAGGTGACGGCAGCTGATATGAAGGCTAGCTGCTCACTTCCGGCCTTTGTGGGCTGCGAAAGACGTGGGCCGGGTCCTTCGCAGGATGCAGCCCCTAATTTGGACATTGTGTGTCGATATAATCTGTATGCCGGGAACTCGCGCACTGAGAAACGTTCCACAGTGCAAAGTGCGATTAAAATGCGTTAAAAATTTTAACGCGTTAATTTCCCTGTAATTAATTAATCGAAATTAACGCGTTAAAGTCCCACCCCTAATATATATATATATATATATATATATATATATAGTACAAGTGTATATATAGTATAGTATATATATTAGTACAAGTGCTTGTGTTAGTACATAACACAGTGCCCCCCCGCTGAGGTGACAGAAACAACAGTGGCCCCCAGGTCATTTGAGTATGAGACCCCTGATTTAGATGTTCACTAGCAGACTTAAGACATTCATGTGCCTTCTTGAGCAGAGGGACCTTGTAGGCAAGGCACCTTATAGTAACTGCGTGATTGTAAGACTGGTGCTATTGTCCTAATTACCACATCAACTGTTTCCATCAACTGTTTTAGGAACTCTTTTGCTGGTGCCTTCCTGATAATCTTTCTTTTCACATGTAAGGTCTAGAATTATCAGGCCCATCTTAGACTTCATGGTACCATATCACCCCAATAGAACAGTTCACTCTCAGACTGCTGGCTTACTTGTGGTTCCTAGGATACTTAAGAGTAGAATGGGAGGCAGAGCCTTCAGCTTTCAGGCGCGTCTTCTGTGGAACCAGCTTCCAGTTTGGATTCAGGAGACAGACTCTCTCTACTTTAAAGATTAGACTTAAAACCTTCCTTTTTGATCAAACTTATACTTAGGGCTGGCTCAGATGACCCTGAACCCTTCGTTAGTTATGCTGCAATAGGCCTAGGCTGCTGGGGGCTTCCTATGATGCACTGAATGTTTCTTCTTTACTCACCTCTTGTCACTGTTTATACACTACTCTGCACTTAATTAGTTATTATTAATTTCTGGTGCTATTCCACAGCATGTCCTTTGTCCCTTCTCCCTCCCCCATGGCAGATGGCTTCTCCTCCCTGAGTCTGGTTCTGCTGGAGGTTTCATCCTGTTAAAAGGGAGTTTTGCCTTCCCACTGTTGCCAAGTGCTCATATGCAGTCATTTGATTGTTGGGGTTTTCTCTTATTATCATAGGGAATAAAGTACCTTGAGGTGACTGTTGTTGTGATTTGATGCTATATAAATAAAAATAAACTGAGTTGAATTTAATTGAATTGCATTGCTGTACACTAGACTGGAAATGGTAAGCTTGTTGTTTTGGTCCAGCTGACCAATCTGGCCGGATATTTTTAATTCTGTGCCCCACTGTAATGATGGATATGGCTGTGTGTGTGTGTGTGTGTGTGTGTGTGAGATTAGCACTGTTGTCCTCCCCTCACTGACTGTTTGGCTCCACTAACTTGGTTTGTTATCTCCGGTCATGATAATGCTAAAGCTAACTGGAGTTTCTCTGTCTCTTTTTTCAACCACTCACTGCTGAATGAGCCATTCTTGCACCTAATCTTTCTGGTTAGAGTCTGAGCTTACGTGTTCCAGTGTACTATCCTAAGCAGCTTGTTGCAACTCAACAAATTTATCTTTCAAAATCAGTAGCTCTGCCAAAACCTGATCCTCAAGCTCCCCTCTTTCTAAGTGCCTTATGATATATGAGATGAAAGATAGAAAATCACAAATTTCAATCAAAGTTTCTCTCATCAATGTGTGCAAAGCACCAGCAACTTATAATTTAAATTCCTCTAAATCTGAAGAATCCAATTCGATCTCCGGTTTGTGGAAAATATTATTGTGATTCAGGACCTCCTCTTTGCAGAATAGTCAGTGCACTCCCCTGGCACCAGTAGATAGCCTCAGGTTGCAGGTCCTTCTGCACAGTCACTGAACCACAACACTGTATCTTCCACCCTGGCTGTAGATGTGAAAGGTTGAACGATAACCAGGGTGTCCATCTGAGACAACAGGTCTGCATCACATTCAACCTAGTCGTGCCTCCAAAATATTACACTCCGAAAAGGGGTAAGTCAATAAAGATGCTTGGACACGATGCTTCACTTTCAACAGCTTCACTGAACAGGAAGCATCTTGGCTAGAGCCCCCCCCCCCGCTTTGTGGCAGCTGCAGGCATAACAGTTACATGCATAATAATAGACATAGATATAGACTTTATTGTCATTCAAATTACACCATACAGTGTGCAATGAAATTACATTGCTATAGGCTTGGAGTAGATTTGGTGGAACAGCAGCAGTGCAGAGTACAAATAAGACTACAAGAAAATAATCAATAAAATTAAAATAAAGTGTGCATGTACACACACACACACACACACACACACACACACACACACGCACACACACACCTATACAGACACACACACTCGCACACATATACATACATATATATGTATACATACACACACACACACACACACACGTATGCACATATATCTATATCTATATACATAGTATAAATATATATGTCGTTAATAACTATCTAAAATATATTGCACAAAAAAGTGTTGCACTGGAGGAATAGACTGAATCACAGCAAGTGTTACTTTTACATCTTTCTGAATTCCATGATGAACTGCTTCATGGGACTTTTTTTGTACCTTTGTTTATAAATTTACATTTTTCTTAATAAATTCACTTTTGTCCAGCTGCATTACATGATGGAACATAGCAGGTGTATTATTCATATCAAATCCCATTCCTGTATACTGCATGAAGTGATCAGGAGTGGAAAATGCTGAAACCATTCCTGGTCCTGATCCTGGTCCTGCTTATGGGCCGGTGATCTAGTTAAAACACTGCGAGGAAACACATCAGGGTGCTGCTGGGCCAAAACATCAGCTCCAGGTTCTGAAATAGGAACTTTGATAACTTCAGGGTCAGGGTCAGCCTTTCCTCCCACTATGTCATTAACATGATGAAGTCCCCAGCATCAATAGGAAAAACATGAGTGGATAGCACTGGAAAAGAATCATTTATTAATTTGGTCTAGACTCAGGTGTAGTGGAGGGGGAGCAGGCACAAAACTTATCCCAATCAGTCCCACCCCTTTTGGCTAAAAGCAAAAGAAACTTTTGTTTTTGGTCTTGTTTTTTGCATTTACTCTTGGGGCCTGTGTAGTTGGTGTGTTGTTAGCTTTCAGTGGGAATTCATGCTGGTCACATTTAGCAAATGTAGTCATCTGAGTCAAGGCAAACTCATCAGCCAGTGTGGCAGCTTGTTGCAATGATGACAGCTTCTCCTCATTAAGGTATTCTACAATACACAGTGGCATACAGTTCTTAACGTCCTCTATAAGCACTAACTCACATACTGAAGGTAAATCTGTATAGCCTTGCAAGTCATACACCACTGGTCAAAAAGAACACCTGTCTCCCTTTCAAAATCAAGGTAGGACTGGCTGGATGCCTTCTTTGGGCCCCCAACACCCTGCCTATTCTCCTCCCTAGCTCTAGCCACGTCTTAAATGTTTGGAGTTCTTTTGTAAGAAAGAGTTTGAATAGAACGCAAATTCCCTCTCACACTCCTCCTCCACCAGCTAGGTGTGTGCTAGACGCATCTTCAGCCAAGCATCTAACTTTGAGGCAGACGAGGACTCTGCAGCCAGTGGGTCACAGTGAGGTAGTTCGTCCTCAATTAGATCATGTACAGAAGAGAGCAGAAACAGACAGTGATATAGTCTATCCTGTCAATGGGGAATGGTTAGGGAGTTAGACATCGATGCCATACCATCACTTGCTAGGGCAGGAGATTCTATGGATGCTGCAAATTAAGAATCCTCCTCTATGCCAAACCAGACACTGGGGCTACATTTAGCTCACATTTGTGAAGAGTAGTTGAAATACTGACCTCACAGAATGATGCCACCTCATACAAGTCTTTAATTCTACAATGAAGGATTGATTACAAATGTATTCAAAATGTAGACATGTTAGAGAAACACCACCAAACAAAACCACATACAAGTCAGGTGACCTAGAGCTAAAACCCTGCTGATATTTATTAGCAGGCTAATAAGCTAAGGTGAAATACTTCACACTCAAAAGTTACAAACACAGTGAACTTTTGTTGCTGCATGCAAACACCAAACTAAACAACCAAAGAACTTTTCCCCAGAACCTACCTAACAGCAACTGAACCTACTTATCTTCTGGAGAGACAGGTTGCCTGCCTCAAGGTGATCTGTGCAATCACCTTGAGACCAAACATTGTCACCCAGAGGTTGAGAGTGCTGTATGCTCAACCTCTTGGTGACCAGTTGGTCACTGCAACTACTTGCAATCGGTCCCAGACAGCAAAAAAATAAAATAAAATCACTGCCAAACACTGTTTTTTCATGGTCACACAGTGTTTGTTGTCCTATTTTTACTTTAGAGTGACTGAGACCTTTGTGGTGCAAATTAACTAACAAATTGACAAATAGCTATAACAAAAAAAATTGCAGTGGGCTAGTAACCCACTTTCCTCAATTAGTAAGTCAATCTAACCCTTCATAAATTTCATACAAATATTTATCTTTTAACTCTTGGCATGTTTCTGTTGCTATCTGAATTTTACACCAGGCAGCAACAGATATCTAATCTCTTCTTATTATTAAATATTTCTATAGTATTTCTATAGTATGTGCAACATACTATAGAAATATTTAATAATAAGAACAGATATCTAATCTCTTCTTATTATTAAATATTTCTATAGTATGTTGCACATGAATCGCTATTATACTTTGAAGGCCCTTATTTGAATTGTAAGCAGTTGGCAAGTGAATGACCGTTTGTTGAAATCTAGTCCTTCTTGCTTCGTAGCAATTTTTATCTGCTTGATGCTTCAAATCAACAACTTGTCACTTGCAATATTATTTGATGACATGTTTAGTCATATTTTAGCTGCAAAAGCATTTTGATGCTAGATAAAGACTCAGCCATATTGTTTTCCTACCTTGGCCATCAGAAACCATTTTTCTCCAGACAAAACTGTATTGTGATTGTGCAAAATGAAGAAATAAGCTCTCTCTCTAAAATGCCACATGCCAAATGGATTTGACTGACACAGATTGCAAAGGATAAGGTTTCAGACCACAAATTTCCACCCTGACATACTCAGCAAATCTGGCTTACCAGTGAGGCATAAAGAGCTGTCGTGTTCTCTCACAGAGGTTTACTTTGGAGAAAACTTTGTCTGTCAGACCTTTTGACAGAATTCCTGTCTCAACTTTTTCTTAATTTATGACAGAATGTGTACTATTGTCAAGACTTGTCTTTCCAGTATACTCTTTCAGTGATTGTTTATTAGTTATGAATCCGATGTTCTACATTGCCTCTTCTTGTATTCATCTTGCACTGTATTAAAAGCACTTACATTTAATTAATACAGTTGCTGCTTTTAGTCATCATTCTTCTTCCATTTCTTGTTTTGCACACCAGCAACTACACGCTTGCTTCATGTCATTACAATATCAGGCAAAAGTTTGAACACACTTATGTCCAAACTGTCCATAAACCTGCGAATTTAATTAGAAACAAAATTCATTTGGTGAATCATACAAATATCACATATTTAAGCATTTACACACAGATATTTTAGTTTGTAGAATTTCAGGACATTCTCTTCTGGAAATGCTTCTCTAGTTAAGAAAAATCACATAAATCACATACATGCAGTTATATCTTACAAAAATGGTCAAACTATAACATTTAAAAAATGATATGAATAGGTGAAAAACACAGCAGAAAAATAAAAACAAAGCACAAGCTAATTTCAACACCATAACTGCAGCCAAAGCAGTGGTGTGTGACATTGTGTGATAGGAAAAAGTACTGTAGAGTAAACATTACTCTTCATTGTGGCACCTGTTAATGTTTGGGACAAAGGCACTTTGTTGTTTTGCCTCTGTACACCCCCACAGTGTATTTTAAACCAAAAGATCAATATATGATTGAACTACAGACTTTCAACTTTAATTTGAGGGCTTTAACAAAAGTTTTGCCTGAATTGTTTAAGAATTAGAGCCATTTTTAAACATAGTCCCCTGTTTTCAGAGATTCAAAACCAATGGGACAAACTAACATAAATTTAAATAAAGATAACAAAGACCCTTTTCAATACTTGGGTGAAAAAAAATTTGCAGCCAATGTCTGCCTGAAGTCTAGAACCCATGAACATCACCAAATGGTGTGTGTCCTCCCTTGAGTTGCTCTACTAGACCTTTACTGCAGCCACCTTCAGTTGCTGCTTGTTTGTGGGTCTCTCTACCTTCAGTTTTGTCTTCAGCTGCAGGGCTGAGGTCAGGTGACTGTCTTGGTCATTGAAGAATATCCAATTTCTTTTTCCTTGAAAAACTTATGGGTTGCTTTTGCAGTTTGTGTTGAGTCATTCTCTATTCGCACTGTGATGCTCTGTCTCATCAGTTTTGCAGCATCTCTCTTAGCAGAGAGTATAGTCCTGTACTCTTCACTCTTCATCCTGGTGGTTCTGTCAGCAGTCACACCATAAATAAACACCTGTGACCCAGTTCCACTGGCAGCCATGCCATAACCCTGCCTCTACCATGTTAGACAAATGATGCAGTATGCCTCAGATCATGAGCTGTTTTTCCAACAGTGTGTTTTCTGCCAATATCTAAACTGACCTTCCTGTTCTTTAATCTAATCAGTGTTTTTCAGCTTGTAAACCCTCTGTGTTGTGCTCCTGTCTTGGCTAGATGTTGTGAAGTGTGTTTTCTTAGCCATGGAAATAATTCTGTCCTCATGCACTTTAGTTGTCCTCTGTTATCTATCAGGCATTTTGGTGTTGCTGAGCTGGTCAATTCATTTGCTTCTTTTCAACAATGAACCAGATTCTTGATTTGGTTGCTTCTAAACCTCTCCCTCTGACTGGTTTATTTAAGTTTTTGAGTCTAATGGTGGTCGCCCTCACTTGCACTAAGATCTCTTTGGGCGTCATAATTAAAATTACATTAAAATTACAGTGACATGCTTTTAAACACAAATTCAACACTTTGAGTCAACTTCATTTGTCATGAAATAATAAGGGAGCATACCTGACCTGACAATGAAACTGCTTGTCAGTCAGTTGTCCCATTTGTTTCCCGTTTTGAACCTCTAAAAATCCACTGTGGTGGTGGTGGTGGTGTACGAAGACAAAACTACAAAAATTGTATCTTTGTTCCAAATATGATGGAGAGGGAGGAAGTGAACATTTTGTCCTCAAACTTGATTTATTAGAAACAGGAAAAATGGGGAAGCTTAAGGATTTGAATGAGTTTGACAAGGGCCAAATTGTGATGGTTAGAAGAGTGGGTCAGAGCATCTCCAAAATTGTAGCTCTTGTGGGGTGTTCCCAATCTGCAATGGTCAGTATCTCTCAAAAATGGTCCCAGGAAGGAACAATGATGAACCAGTGGCAGGATCACTGGTTACCAAGGCTCACTGATGCATTTGGGAGCAGAGGCTGGCCCATGTGGTCCAATCCAACAGACAAAAGTTAATGCTGGTTCTGATAAGAAGGCGTCAGAATACACAATGCACTGCAGTTTGTTGTGTATGGGGTTGCATAGCTGTATATATATATATACATATATATATATACACAGAACAAGACATCAGGCCCATAGACACGTTCAGGTGTCACAGGTTGCTGCATTTAGAAAAACATACGAAAGGTAAATAAACCATAGAATGAGTATAACTTATTACAAGACGGTATACATCAATACTATAGCACAAATGCTATGTGAGAATTGTGGAAATATTCAGTCCTATATATCAAAAAGGGTTCCTATGTTTTGACAAAAAACATCATCCTTATAGTGAAACCATGTCAAATAATAAATACAGACAAAATTGAGTTCATGCTATTGTATCTTGGAGGGGATTTTTTCAGTTATCCAATTCAGGAGAATGCATTTTCTAGCACAAAAAGTCAGCATTTCGTAGAGCTTTCTTTTATATTTGTCACTGATAACAGGATCAGTTATTCCAAGTAACAAAAATAAAGATTAGATCAGATTAGATTAGATAAAACTTTATTAATCCCTTTAGGAAGGTTTTGTCAGGGAAATTAAAGTTCTAGTAGTACCTTTCACAGATAAAATAGGCACACAAACAAAGCAGAAGTAAACAAACATATGAACAAATAAATAATAAAACAGACAAGTATTTCATTGTTATGCTGCATATGCTGCGTAGTGGTCAAGGTCAGGAGGAGCTGTTGATGACACTTAGCAGAACCATCAGGACTTTTCCCAACCAGAAGCCATGTGTGGATAAATCTCTCCACAGTGCTCTGAGGTCCTGCAACGCTGCCTACAACTCCGGCCTTGCCTCTGGGAACATGGAGGACTACAAGGCTGTGTCATACAATGTCCGCAGAGTGGTGAAAGAGGCTAAACATCGCTACAGCTGTGGACTGGAACAACAACTACAACAGTCTGACTCCAGGGGAGTGTGGCAGGGACTACGCACAATCACGGACTACAAAGCACCACACACACCCCGGTGAGTGCCGATGCTTCTCTGGCTGTTGAACTTAACAACTTCTTGGTGCACTTTGAGTCGGGAAGCCAACGGCCCGCTGCACTCCCAGCCGGAGGGGCAGGGACACTCAGTGTGATGGCACCAGGGTTATAATAGTTTTGGATTTTACATTATAGTTTAGTTTTAGTTAGTTTTTACTTTTTTTTCTCTAATTCAGTTAGTTTTAATTAGTTTTCAGAGTGGTTTTGCTCGTTTTTATTAGTTTTTATTTTTGGTTTCATGCTTAGTTTTAGTTAGTTTCAGTTAGTTTCAGTATTAGTTTTAGTATTTTCATACCTGATCAGGTGCAAGATTCAAGGTGCAAAAGTGACTATTGTGTAATGAAAACTTGACAAAAGATACAGTTTAAAGAAATATAGTCAACAACCAACTGTTCACAAGACATGCTAAATGTGTGTAATATTAAGGACACACATGAACATCAACAGGGAGAAACAAAGAAAAACATGAACTCCCAAACTCAATAAATTCTACAATAAACTCCACAAAAAACTTCAGCATCAGTGCAGCAGATTAATAACGCCTACATGTGGTGTTAAACAAAAACAAACTCTTTGAAGGAGTCAAAGGTCAAATCCATCTGCATCCTGATGTTCTCACCACCTGAAGCTGCTTCTGTTTTGGAGCTAGCTTGGTTAGATGCTGCTAATTAAACCTGCAGGGTCTTTGTATATAACCTACGGAAGTGTCCGACCTCATGTCCGCATTTATGCTTGTGTAGCTGGATTGTGTGTGTTAATTACCTTGTGGTCGAGTGCAGGTGTTTGTACTCAAAGAGCCTCTATACGGGACTCTGCCGCTTTCTCTGCAGACCGCAGCCATTACTTTGCGGACCAGCGCGGTGAGCGCACGCACATGCGCACTCACACAGTTGTCCTGTGGCGCTCCCAGCTTAAACTCGGAGAGCGGAAACAATGATTTCATATCAATCCACAAGGCTTAAAAAAAAAAACCCAAAAAAACAAGTAAATGAAAGTCAGTTTATCGATAATTTCAGTTAGTTTTAGTTAGTTTTGTAAACTCACAATTCAGTTTTAATTAGTTATCGTTTTTTCCTTTTAATTATAGTTTTTATTTATTTCAGTTAACGACAATGTTTTTTCAATTTCAGTTTTCGTTATTTCGTTCGTTTTCGTTAACTATAATAACCCTGGATGGCACATGATGTGAGGAGGGAGTTTAGCAGTGTAAACACCAGGAAAGCGGCTGGACCAGATGGTATTACCAGATGTGTCCTTGGGACCTGCACTGAACAGCTGGCACCTGTGTTTACAGTGATATCCAACCTTTCACTGAAACCGTGTCTCCTTCAAAGAGTCCATTATAGTCCCTGTCTCAAAGAAACCACACTCCAGCAGCTCCAATGACTTTAGGCCCATAGTACTCACCTCTGTGGTGATGAAATGTTTTGAGAGACTCATCAAGACATTCATCACCTCCTCTCTGCCCACCATCCTCGACCCACTACAGTTTGCATACCGGCCAGACAGATCCACAGATGACGCCATAAGACCCTTTCACACATAGACACTGGTAAGGGGAACTATGTGAGAGTGCTGTTTGTAGCTTACAGCTCTGCATTTAACACCATAGTCCCCTCCAGGCTGGTCTCTAAACTGTTAGACCTGGGCCTGGTGGGTTTACAGCATCCTGACCAGCAGACCACAGGTGGTATGAGTGAGTCACCTCACCTCATCCTCCCTCACCCTCAACACCAGATCCCCCCAGGGCTGTGTGCTCAGCCCTCTGCTGTATTCGCTGTACACCCATGACTGCGAGGCCACGTCAGAGTCCAACGTCATCACAAAGTTTGCTGATAATTCCCACACGGCTGTTGTGGGATTAATCTCCCACAATAAAGAAACAGGAGGAAGGTCTTCCATCTGGAGAACTGGTGCCAGGAGAACCACCTTCTGCTTAATGTAAGCAAAACAAAGGAACTGATCGTGGACTTCAGCAGGAAGCAGCAGAGGGGCTACCATCCACTTCTCATCAGTGGTGCTGAGGTGGAAAGAGTGGACACTTTCAAATATCGGAGAGTGACCATCTCTTGGGACCTGTCCTGGACTCATCACATTGGTAACATCATTAGCAACACTTTGAAGAAGGCCAGACAGTGTCTCTACTTCCTCAGGTGGCTGAGAGACTTCAAGCTCCCACTCAGAGTGCTCAGAAACTTTTACACCTGCACCATCGAGAGCATTATGAGTGGGAGCATCACCACCTGGATGGGAAACTGCATTAAACAGGACTTCATGGCCCTTAAAAGGGTGGTTCATTCAGCTGAACAGACTATCAGAACCACCTTCCCCAACCTTCAGGACATTTACACCAAGCAGTGCAGGTTAAAGGCTACAAAGATCCTTAAACAGCCCAACCACCCCAGACACGCTCTCTTCTCCCTGCTCCCATCAGGCCGGCGTTACCGCTGCCTGAGGACTAAGATGACTTATCCATAAGCCATCCGTCTGCTCAACTCTGAGCCCTAAACTGCACTATTATTGCACAATGTAAATTATTCTATTATTCTATTCTGTGTAGTGTGAATCTTCTTCTTATTTACATAGTTTTACTACTTATTATTGGCTGCAGGTACAAAATAAATGTCACTGTGCATTGTACTGTGTGTGCATGTGACAAATAAACCTTACCTTATCTTTTCTTATCTTAAGTCTGCAGTGTACAGGGTGAAGAGGAGAGGGGCCAGCACCATCCCCTGGGGTGCTCCAGTGTTGCTGATCACAGTGTCACTGGTTTTTTTGGGTTTTTTTCTCCTTTTCTTTTCTTTCTGGAATGCTATAAAAATGATAATAATTTTCTGTATCTACAAAGGTGTAAATAAAAATGAATTACAAATAATTTTTGAACAAGAATGGAGCAATTTCTTTGATGCTGCCAGTTAATGGTGCTTTCAAAAAGGCCAGAATGCATCTCTATTTTCTCAGACTGGCTCTAAGATTCCATCTGAGGGCCTTTATTTTGCAGACTGTCACTGTAGCACCTCAGGTAATTGCTCAATAGATCTCTGCCAGACGGTGACCCTCTGCCAGTGATGTAGTAATGGAGACTGGACTCTTGTAGGTTAATTTTCTCTGGCTCTGCAAGAGAATTTCCAGGATCCTCCTCACTCTTTGATATAGTTTAAAATCCTTGTTCTCAGCCCTCGCCCCTGGGCACTGTTTGTGTCATTGAGGCAGACCAATTTTCAGTTTCAAATCTTTATAGAATTTGTCATGTTAGCTGCATGTGGTTTCAGCTGCAGCCTTTGAAATGATGACAAACTGTCCTTATAGACAGACCCAACAACTGTTTACTATCTCATCTATATTCTGCATCTGCATGTCCTTCTTTTAGTTACAGCTTTTTACCCCACTTTCCACCCCAGCACATCTTTGTATCATCATTACAGAAAGGCAGTTGTTTTAACTTCCATATTGCAAACAAAACATCCACATGCACTCAGTAAAGTATATCCATTTTACTGAAGGTAATATTTCACCTGTCGGGCACTCTGTCCCACAACATGTCTGCACAGTACGATCACTTTTCCTGAAGGAGTTAATGGCATCTACTGTGTGTGTGCTGTATGTGCTTTGTGTTTTTTTTGTTCCATGATGTTGTGTTAATATATTATGTTTTCTTATGATGGGCTCCACTTTTTGATTTCTGGCATATTTTTTTGGTTGTGGGTTATTTTTGTGTTTCAGGTTGTGCTGGTGTCTCATATTTGTGTTTGTTGTTCATCCTCTGCCCTTGTGTCAAGTTCATGCGTCCTAGTCCTGGTCTTTGTGTCTAGTTACTTCCTATTTTATTTTGGTGTGTCATTGGTCCTTGTGCAGTGTGTCTAATTTTGCTTCCTGTGTTTCCCTCCCAGGTGTTCCCTATTGTCTCGTTACCTGTGTGTGTGTATATTTTGCCTCAGTCTCTCTTTGTTCCTTGTCGTGTTGTTTTTTCCATCATGGTGGAGTGTCTGTTTTTTTTTCCCATGTCTCGTGTTGAAGGTTCCATGTCTTGCCCCCAGAAGGATTAATTTACTTTTGTTTTTGACATTTCAATAAAGTCCCTTTAGTTCATGTCCGTCTACAGAGTCCTGCTTTTGGGTCAATTCTGCCTGTCACTCTGCTCGCCTTGACAGAACAGAATGCACTTTCCCAGTATATTCCCCATGGTGTTAAGTCAAAATCATATTACTCCAAATACCCAAATTAAGGCACAATTTTTTAGGAAAATTTCACCACTTTATTTTGGACATGTCAATAAACATTTTAGCCTTGTAGATTTTAGCAACAGAAAGAGTAACGGGAACAAACTTGAGATCATATCATTTATGTACAGCATTTTCACAGACGATTACCTTAAAGAACAAATTGGTAATTAACTTCCTGATCTCAAATACATGTTTTTGATAATATGGCATATATTAAAAACAAAGTAACATGACTGAGATTAGTAAACATACTGCATTTCTATACTTTATATAAATGTGTTAAGAGGAAACATTTTAAATAAAAGAAAATCCGAGGAAAACTGTAATGTGTATAAACTTGAGTTATCATGCCAGTTTAGTTGTATTTATATACAGTAGCACCAAATCACAACAGTCACCTCAAGGCACTTTATATTGTAAGGTAAAGACCATACAATAAGTGCAGAAACTCCCTTTTAACAGGAAGAAACATCTGGCCAGGCTCAGGGAGGGGCAGTCAGCTGCCGCGACCAGTTGGGGGTGAGGGGACAGGACAAAAGACACACTGTGGAAAAGAGCCAGAGATTAATAATGATGATTCAATGCAGAGTGAAAAGAGGTGAATGAAAAACAAATACTCAATGCATCATGGGAACTCCCCCAACAGCCTAGGCCTATTGCAGCATAATAGACGTAATAGCTGGAGGGTTCCGGGTCACCTGATCAGACCTAACTATAAGTTTGATCATAAAGTAAATTTTTAAGCTTAATCTTAAAAGTAGAGAGGGTATCTGACTCCTGAATCCAAACTGGGAGCTGGTTCCACAGAAGAGTGGACAGAAAGTTGAAGGCTCTGCCTCCCATTCAACTCTTAAAGTATCCTAGAAACCACGAGCCTGCAGTCTGAAAGCAAAGTGCTGATTGGGGTGATATAATACTACGAGGTCTTTAAGATAAGATGGGGCCTGTTTATTCAAGGCTTTGCATGTCTAAAGAACAATCCTAAATTCAATTCTAGATTTAACAGGGAGCCAATGAAGAGAAGCCAAAATGGGAGAAATATGTGGTCTCTTTCTAGTCCCCGTCAGTACTCTTGCTGCAGCATTTTGTAACAGCTGAAGGCTTTTCAAGGGAGCTTTTAGGACAGCCTGATAGTAATGAATGCATGAATTGTGCTTTCAGCATCACTCTGAGACAGGATATTTCTTATTTTAGAGACATTATGTGAACTATGTGGGGAACTATGTGAGAGTGCTATTACAGCTCAGCATTCAACACCATAGTTCCCTCCAGGCTGGTCTCTAAGCTGCTGGACCTGGGCCTGGGCCCATCACTGTGCAGGTGGGTTCACAGCTTCCTGACCAGCAGACCACAGGTGGTACGAGTGGGTCACCTCACCTCATCCTCCCTCACCTTCAACACCGGTTCCCCCCAAGGCTGTGTGCTCAGCCCTCTGCTGTACTCACTGTACACCCATGACTCCGAGGCCACGTCAGAGTCCAACGTCATCATCAAGTTTGCTGACGACACTGCTGTTGTGGGACTAATCTCTCACAATGAGGAGACAGCCTACAGGAGAGAGGTCTCCCACCTGGAGAACTGGTGCCAGGAGAACCACCTCCTGCTCAACGTCAGCAAAACAAAGGAACTGATCGTGGACTTCAGCAGGAAGCAGCAGAGGGACTACCATCCACTTCTCATCAGTGGTGGAAAGAGTGGACACTTTCAAATACCTGGGAGTGACCATCTCACAGGACCTGTCCTGGACTCATCACATTAACATCACTGTGAAGAAGGCCAGACAGCGTCTCTACCTCCTCAGGCGGCTGAGAGACTTCAAGCTCCCACTCAAGGTGCTCAGGAACTTTTACTGTACATCTGCACCATCGAGAGCATCGTGCGTGGGAGCATCACTACCTGAATGGGAAACTGCACCAAGCAGGATTTCATGACCCTAAAAAGGGTGGTTCGTTCAGCTGAACGGACCATCAGAACCACCCTCCCCAACCTGCAGGACATTTACACCAAGCAGTGCAGGCTGAGGGCCATGAAGATCCTAAAACAGCCCAGCCACCCCGGACACTCTCTCTTCTCCCTGCTCCCATCAGGCCGGCGTTACCGCTGCCTGAGGACTAAGACTGAAAGGTTGAAGAAGAGTTTTTACCCACAAGCCATCCGTCTGCTCAACTCTGAGCCCTAACTGGACTATTATTGCACTATGTAAATATTATAATATTCTATAATTCCATGTAAAAGTGTGTATAGTGTATAGTATATAGTGTATAGTGTGAATTACTTATTTTTATTATTATTATTCTTATTTATATGTGTGTGTATATATGGTTGCAGGTACAAAATACATTTCACTGTGCATTGTAGTGTGCATAACAGTGCATGTGACAAATAAACACTATCTTATCTTATCTTACGTTACACAAATGCAAAAAGCAGTCATATTTACATATACCTATTTAATATGTGAATTGTAGGACATATCCTGGTGAAAAAATTACTCCAAGATTCTTCACATTGTTACTGGAGAATGAGGCAATGCCATCCAGAATAGGTATCTTGTTACACACTGTGTTTCTAAGATTTTTAGGGCCGTGTACAATAACTTAGCTGAATTATGAAGTAGGAAACTAGAGGTAATCTGGGCCTTTATGCCTTCAAGACATTCCTGCAGTTTAACTAATTTTTGTGTGTCATCTGGCTTCATGGATAGATAAAGCTGGGTATCATTTGCATAACAATGAAAATGTATGCAATGGTTTCTAATAATAGCGCCTAAGGGAAGCAAATAGTGTAAATAGAATTAGTTCTAGCACAGAACCCTGTGGAACTCCATAGTTAACCTTAGTGTGTGAAGAAGACTCCCCATTTACATAAACATAAATATAATTCAAACCACTGCAGTGCATTACCTGTAATACCTATGGCATCCTTTAATCTCCATAATAAAATATTATGGTCAACACAGTATCGAATGGTGCACTGAGGTTTAGCATGACAAGCACAAAACAGCTAACTGATCATCAGCAGAGGAATTTTTTTTTTTTGAAGAGTTTCAGTCAAGTTTCAGAATTAATCACATTATAGAAAGAGCATTAGTGAAGGTGATAGTATTCTTTAAGCAGTTTTGTTGGAATGGGGTCTAAAAGATATGTTGATGGCTTGGAGGAAATAACTACTGGAGATAACTCTAAAAGATCAATTGGAGAGAAAGTTTCAAACAACAGCTCCTACTGAAATAAACTGAGTTTATACTGCTTAAACATCTGTCATTTCGCAACATTACTTAATAATTCTGAGTAGACTGTACTTTTAAATGGTCTATCTTATTGTAATCATGTGTTCGAGTTCACCCACTAAATAGTTTATAAAGGTTTTAAAAGAGCAGTGCTGCCTCACAGCTAGAAAGAGACCTAGAAGGTCTGGGCTCAATTCCACCTTGGCCCAGAGTTTGGAGTTTGCATGTTCTCCCTGTGTCTGCGTGGGTTTTCTCTGGGTACTCCGGTTTCCTCCCACAGTCCAAAGACATGCACTTACTGGGGTTAGGTTAATTGGAAACTCTAAATTGCCCATAGGTATGAATGAGAGCGTGAATGTGAGTGTGGATGTCTCTCTGTGTTGGCCCTGCGACAGGCTGGCGATCTGTACAGGGTGTACCCTGCCTCTCGCCCTATGTCAGCTGGGATGGGCTCCAGCCCCCCGTGATCCTAAACAGGAAAAGCGGAAGTGAATGGATGGATGGATTCTTTGTTTTTTGTTCACCCTCTCTGCTTGTCCAGTTTTTCATTGTTCCATGGAAAAATGTTATTTGTAAATGTTAATGTACCAGTGTTCAGCAGGGCTGAGTTTTATCATGTTTGTTTATTTACCAAATTTAAACAGACACAGTTCAACATTGTAAAAAAAAATTTTTGCTGAGTACAGCTGAGTTAAATAAATGGGTGGTGAATGATTGCTTAAACTAAGTATCTTCAGCAGCTTTTATTAACAGTGGAGAGTGACAGGAAATTGGGAGGAGAGATACAGGGGAGGTAATGGTGACAGGCCGGGACTCGCACCGCACCGCCCACACAGCACACTCATGTGGTCTCCTGCTCAACCTCCGAGCAACCCCGGCGCCCCCCATCAAATATGCTTTTGACCGAGGGTGATACACAAAACACAACTGTTATTGCAAATACTGACAAAAGAGTCCTATGTAATGATTAATGTGGTGAATGCGTCATTAATATTTATTTAATAAATACCTCTGAATGCACTTTTCATATTTTTTTTAATGCATCTAAAAATGCAGAAATATTTTAAATGAATGTTTCAGTGCCTAAATTATGGAGATCAAAAATAGCATGTATATTGCCAAACAAACTAAATTGCAGAATTTACATTCATTAAATAAAAGATTAATACATTTTTTTTAAGTGATGTGTCATGGTCCTGGGCTGTATGCCCAGCATTTTGTGTTTTGTTCTTTTAGGTTCTGTTTTCATTTGAGATTCTTCTGTTGTGTTTCCCAGTTTGCATATTGTTATAATTGTAAGTCCTGTTATTAGTTGTAGTTATTCTTGGTGAATTCTTGTTTCCCTTTGTTCTTGTCTTCCCCAGTTCTGCCCTCCAGTGTCCCTTGCCTCTTGTGTTTTTGTATTCAGTTTTATTCCGAGTGTTGTGTCACATCTGTGTCTGTCTTAGTACTCAGTTTCCTGTTTTACTTTGTTAGTCTTGGGCTTGTTTGTCTTGTATTTAATTTACTTCCTGGTCTTGTCCTATTTAATTGTCACCCAGCCAACATACAGTTAGGTCAGTTGTTGTTGGACAATGACACAGTGTTTGTAATTTTGCCTCTGTACACCATCACAGTAGATTTTAAATCAACTCAAACAAATCAAATGAGAAAGAAAATGTGTTTGAAGTGCTGACTTTCAGCTTCAGTTCAAGAGGTTTAACAAAAGTACTGCATTAACAGTCATGTTTCCAAATAGACCCCCACTTTCAGAGGCTCAAAATTGGACATACAATATCATCTGTACAATTAAGAGGATGTCGGACTGTTAGTCTGACTTCCACCATGAAGACAAATGGAGTTATTTACCTTTTGGCTTACACTGACTCCTCACAATTATGGTGCACAACAGCAACTAAGGGATCAAAATCCAAAAGTGCACTTTAACTAGTTTGACCTGGCCACTGGCTATAATTGGCCTGGATGGCCTTTTGAGATGTAAGATATACATGAATTAAACGATACTTAATTGCATCATTCAGAACACACAGTAGCCTTGGGCTTTTTTTTTTTTCTGTCCTAACCTCATCAAGAATTTTTTAAACCACTACATACTCCCGTAAGAGGAATTTATGCACTAATTACCTTCAAAAATGTATTTCAGAGGAAATAAGCACTATCATCACGACATCACCAGGATAGCTGCATACTGTATCCATTAAATCTTCATATATTTTTTAACAAGAACTGTTCCCAAACAGTGCACTAATGCAAATACAAATAAAATATACCTTTCACCAAGATGAGAGTCATTCCTGTTATTAAAATCATAATTAGCAGCTAGCTTGCTGAGTGTATAGAAGAAATGTGTTATGTTGTATACTACCAACCACTCTCCTCGCCACTAACTATGTTTCAAAGAACACTTACAATCACAAGATATGGGAAGTGGTTTGTTTTTAATTTTATTATCAGTGTCTCCTTTTCCTCACCCTATAAAGGAAGACAGATGTGTAACAAGAGAATACATGGACATGCTGCTCACACAGTTGGCTGCGGCTGGTGCTTCTGTGGATTAGCCTTATGAGACACTCACTGCCTCCCTAAACAATGCTGCCCTCCAAGCCCTATGTGGATTATAATGAAGACAAAATATCCATACATCCATGGACCTGTTGGCCCCTTCACTCATCAAGCCTATTTCATCTGTCCAAAACACAGCAAGTTGGGAGGCTGCCTTAATCACTCTCTCCAGAGGCACCAGATGAAGGCAAGAGCAAGTACCAAGAGTTGCATTTTCTTTTCTTCTTTTTTTTTTTTTTTCTATCATCATGGTGCTGTGACAGAGACAGCAGCAGCAGTAGTTATCCCTGGGTGTTTCACAGCTGGCAGTTTTCACAAATCAGGAGATGAAAGGCAACAGATTTTTGAATACTAATGTGATATGACAGCCCTACACTATGCAGTATTAGAATTTCTTTTGTCATTAGCTTTATAGCTAAATGCGGACAGGGTTTAACATACAAGTATGCATGCTTAAACCATCATCCTCAAGTTTGTCCACTGAATGTTTCACGTCCCTCAATTGCATTTCCAGTGCTAAAAATCAGGTATTTATAGAAAAACGTTGCCATAGCTTTGTTCAACTCAGGGGAATGTCCAACTGCATTAATATTTTTGGATTTCAAGCAGGCAGAAACACAGAATATCTGCTGAATTCATTTCTCCAGCCAAGTAACCCAGCCAGATGATGAACACTGGAGGTGAAGGGAGCCATCAAGCTGGAGTAGTTCTGTTGGGCTTGGTTAGCCTGTGGGACTTCAGAGGCAGCTGATAAGTACTGGCAGGCACTGGCTGAAGCAAAAACTGCCTCCAAGCAATTCTGGCAAACTATCAGGCAACTCAGGAGGGAAAACACTGCTCTACTCACATGATGTATAGCGCAGGTGGGGCGCTGCTGACTTCAACTGAGGGTATAGGCGAGCGGTGTCAGCAATACTTTGAGGACCTCCTTAATCTCATTGGTGCATCTTCTGAGGAACAGAATCTGGGGACAAGGGGAGTAGCTTACCTATCATTGGGAGTAGTTAAACAACTCCTTGGTGGCAGGGCCTTGGGGTGGATGAGATTCTCCCAAAGTTCCTGAAGGCTCTGGATGTTGTAAGACTGTCTTGGGTGACACACCTCTGCAGCATCACGTGGAGATCTGAGTGAGTGCCACTAGATTGGCAGACTGGGGTGGTGGTTCCCATCTTCATGAGGGGGACCGGAGGATGTGCTCCAACTGTCGGGGGGGAATCACACTCCTCGGCCCCCCCACCCCCAGGAAGGTCTATGCCAGGTTGCTGGAAAGGAGAGTCCATCTATTCATCAAACCTCAGATTCAAGAGGAACAATATGGCTTTTGTCCTAGCTGTGGAACGCTGGACCAGTTCTTTATCCTCTTAAGGATATTCAAGTGTGGGTGGGAGTTAGTCCATCCAGTATACATGTGTTTTGTGGACCTGGTGAAGGCATTTGGCCATGTCCCTTGAGGTATCCTATGGGGGGTGCTGCTCCAAATCTGAGCCCTTGATTCTTTTCTAGAATAGGGTGGAGTGCACACTCAAGATCTTTGATTTGTTGCCTTGTTTCTCAGAGCAGTAATTGCTAATGAGTTGGGATGAGTTGCTGCACCATGTGAAGGAGTTTAAGTATCTCAGGGTCTTGTTTATGAGTGAGGGAAGAGGGGAGTGGGAGATGACAGACAGATTGGGGCTGCAGCTGCAGTGATGCAGATGCTGCATTAGTCTGTTGTGGTGTAATAGCAAAGCTGTCGATAAACTGGTCAGTCTACGTCCCATCCCCTGCCTATGGTTACAAGCTTTGGGTAGTGACAGAAATAATATGATTGCGGATGTAAGGGTCCGAGTACGGTCTGTGTACTTTGTGGTCTTTCATTTTTCCATTTTGAAAACCGATATTGAAAAATGAAAAATTGATTGGTTATTCATTTTCTGTTTTCAAAACAAAAAATGGGTCATTTTTAAAATTTTCATCTTATTACTCCAAATCCATACAATGTAAAATTAATTATATTTCTTTTATTCCATTTGAAATCAAAACATACATTTACAAAGAAAAGAATAGTAAACAGAAAAATGGTCTGTCTTTATTTTATTTTCTCAAACCAGAAAAAAAATAATAAAAAAATTATATATATATATATATATATATATATATATATATATATATATATATATATATATATATATATATATATATATATATATATATATATATATATATATATATATATAATAATATCACCAACTTAAATTAGTCTTGTGATCGTATAGTGGAGCAGTAAAAGTTACAAAATAAAATGCAACAGCCTATAAAATTATTTTAAAATGGAAACCATTTATCTGTCACTTTTATGCCTTTTCCTTCTTATATCTAACACTAAAGGCAACTCATGTAAAAAACAAAAGAACAAGATTCTATCAGAATTATCACAGAACATTTGTATGACATTCCCAAATTGTACACAGTAACATACCTGCACAAAATATCACAGCAAATCAGTTGTTGTGGATAGAGATCGTGTGGACACTTAGCATGAGCTCTGTTTTGCCTGGAAAACAGCACCACTGTTAGCTGCTAGCTCAGTTGATAAAATCATGGCAGATACAAAGACATCTAACAATATCTATCAGCAAAACATGGTGAAAACAAAACAAGGAGCATAGTACACAACATAAAATAGTTAGCTTTTAGCTCTCAAGTACTCTGGGATGGCTCAAATATTATGTTTTGTCCACACATATTCGCGGCCATGTTACCTCGTCTCAAGCAGTTCAGCCACCCCAAGCCTAATGTCCCATTAGGCTTGGGGTGGCTGTAGCTCAGTAGGTAGAGCAGGTCACCTACTGATCGGAAGGTCAGCGGTTCGAATCCTGGCTACTCTAGGCTACGTGCCAATGTATCCTTGGGCAAGATATTTAACCCCAAGTGGCTCTCCGACCGTTCTGTCGGAGTATGTATGCGTGTGAATGTTAGTTAATTAAAAGCACTTAGCTTCGTAAAAATGGAAGTGCTTGTATGAATGGGAGTGCATGGGTGAATGCAAACAGGTTGTATAAGCGCTTTGAGTGCTCATACTGAGTAGAAAAGCGCTATATAAGAACTAGTCCATTTACCATTTATGCAGTGAGGCCGATCCACAGTTCCCACGACTGCTATACAGGCAAGCTTATTTTACCTATTTTACATATATATATATATATATATATATATATATATATATATATATATATATATATATATATATATATAATTTTTTTTTTTTTTTTTTTTTTTTTTGTGGCATCAGAGAAACTTTCCCATCAACCACTATAAAGTTGCTGCAAGAAAGAGCAGTGCATTTTTTTTCAGAACAGCAAACGCTTGTCTCTCAGGCTTTTGACACCTCTGCCTGCAGATATGCATTGGGGAGTCCACTCAAGTCATTCTGTATACAAAATATACTGATGCTCCTCGGGGAGAACCCCATTTCTTCTCCATAGCAATGTAAAATAACCACAGAGATTACTGTAAAAGACAATCCCCTTCTTGCCATGTCTACAGTTGCTTCTGAATATGGTTGTTAAGCCATCCTAAGTAACAGCTCTGGAAACCATAAACTGACAAAAGCAAGTGTCAAATAGGCTTCTTGCATTTCTTCCATTTTGAGAAAATAAAAGAGATGGGCCAGTTTTCCTTTTCCTATTCTTTGCAAATTTATGTTTTGATTTCAAATGGAAAAAAGAAATATAATTCTTTCTACAATGTATGGATTTGGAGTATGAAAATTAAAAAAATGACCCCTTATTTGTTTTTCAGTATCTGTTTTGTTTTTTTTGTTTTTTAAGCCTGTCAAGTCTGGCAGTTTTCGCAATCAGAATATGATCCGAATACGCTGGTGTACCAAACATATTTGCTTTCCCAAGAATAGCTCTGTAAGTTTTACAATAGGCTACTCTTGTTAGTATGTATTTAGTTTGTACTTTTATTTTATTTTATTTATTTATACCAATTCAATTCAATTCAATTCAATTCAATTCAATTTTATTTATATAGCGCCAAATCACAACAAACTGTCGCCTCAAGGCGCTTTGTATTGTGGGTAAAGACCCAACAATAATACAGAGAAAACCCAACAGTCAAAACGACTGTACCAGGCGTGACAGGCAGAAAGGAAAGGGTAGGAAAAGGAGTGAGAAAGAGAAAAGAAAAAAAAGAAAAGAGAAAAAAACAAAACAAAAAAACAAAATAAAAAAAACAAACAAAAAAACAAAAACAAAAATAAAACAAAGGTGAGAAAAAAGAATGATCAAAGAATGATATCCACACATATATACATACACATCCACATATCTACACATGCACATACATACCCACATACGCACACACACACACAATCCTGCTGTTGCTTGCAAATAATGTG
Organism: Archocentrus centrarchus; assembly: GCF_007364275.1. Classification (NCBI taxonomy): domain Eukaryota; kingdom Metazoa; phylum Chordata; class Actinopteri; order Cichliformes; family Cichlidae; genus Archocentrus; species Archocentrus centrarchus. The sequence continues at coordinate 31,222,762 of NC_044369.1, read as the reverse complement.
TGTATGTGCCTCTGTCATAGAATGTACTCATCAATGGGGGCAAGAAACTGCAATCATGCCCCCCGTGATCCAGAGGCAAACAGGGAAGGACCCAGGGGACGCGTCCTATCCACGGCCCACCAGGACATCAGAAGACGAGAGGCCACACATCTCGATGGTAACTGCGCACACACCCCAGAGGAGGAAGGAGGGAGACCCCAGATGGACCCCCCCACGGCCAAACGGCAAGAGTCCAGATAGCCAGAGGCAATGAGTAGCCAACCCCTGCCGCAGGCCGGCATCCCCCGCACGAGCCGCGAATGTGGCCCCAAGGCCCCAGGCGCCCGAGAACCGCCCGACACCCAGCAGAGCCCCCCCCCCCAGGCCACAACAGCCAAGGGAGCGGGTCAAGAGCCACGCCAAGACATCCGGCCATGAACCCCGGGACCCACGAGCACCCAACACCCCAGGGGCAGCAGTGGCAACCAGCAGGAAGCAGCAGGGTGATCAGAGTTTATGTTTGGAGAGACCGTGTGACTGCTCTGAATTTGAGCCACCATTCTGAGAAAAGAGGGTTTTAGCACAGACCAAAATTCTTTATAAAACTCTGCTGGAAAACCATCTGGGCCTGGGGCTTTATTATTTGGGAGATGCTGTACTGCTTCATAAAATTCAGATGGTGAGAAAGGTGAATCAAGAGTCGCAGCCTGTTCATCATTTAATTTAGGTAGATTTACGTTATTGAGATATTCTTCAATTTCAGCATCAGATGGATTAATCTGTGATGAGTATAAGGCTTCATAGAAGTCTTTAAAAGAGTTATTTATTTGTTGTGGGTCATGAGTAATATTACCAGTCGAGTCTTTAATGGAATGGATAGCTGTTTTTTCTTTATTTAATTTTGACTCGTTTCCATGTTCGAAGTTTTCTAAACACAGCCTCTGCAACATGAATTGCATCCTTTTATCAATTATTTCATTTAAATCCAGTTTTAGTTTCCTCAGGTTGTTAATTATATGTTCTTGTGGTGAGGCAGCATAGGCAGTTTCTAAAGATTTAATTTTCTGTTCTAATTCTAACACAAGTGTGTTTTCTTTATTATTCTTATGTGAGTAGTAAGATATTATTTTGCCCCGCATTACTGCCTTTCCTGCTTCCCAAAGAACACATGGTGATATTTCAGGAAGATCATTATATTCTAAATATGCTGACCACTCCTTTTTGAAATAATTAATAAAATCTTGTTCTTTAAGTAATGATGTATTTAATCTCCAGTTCCTGATTGGTGGTGTGACTCTTTTCTGTGTCAGAGACATAGACACTGGTGCATGATCACTGATAGTGATAGGATGAATCTGAGTGTCTGTGATATCCATCATCATGGAGCTGCTAACTAAAAGTAATCTAAGCGGGAGTGAGAGTGGTGTACTGGTGAGAAAAAACTATAATCCCTCAGAGTGGGGTGATGTGAACACCAAGCATCACAAAGACCAAAATCCTTCATGTACTGTTTGAGAATGTCTGCAGACTGCCAGTTCCTTTGACTCACTGCTGTACTGAGCCTGTCAATATCTGCATTAAGTACCAGGTTGAAGTCTCCTCCTATTATAATTGTGGTGTCAGAGTGATCAGAGAGTGAGGTGAAGAAGGTGTGAAAGAAGGAAGGGTCATCAACATTTGGTCCATATATGCTAGTGATACATAAATCTGTATTCTGAATAGATAAATTAAGTATTATAAATCTACCTTCTGGGTCTGATGTAGTATTTCTAATAGTGAAATTTATCTTATTGTTAATCAATATAGCTACACCTCTTTGTCTGGAGTACGTGTGAGGGAACTGTGGAGAAGAGAGAGTGTGCGCAGATGTTCTGGACACATGTGTCTCCTGTAGAAACACAACGTCAGCCTGTAAATCGGACGGCGTTTTCCGCAGCAAGCGTTTCCACCTGCTGCCTGAAACTCCTTATGGAGAATTTCCAGGATGGAAAGGTGAGCGTCGAAACTGGACAGTTTCTTGTCTATGGACTCCAAAATATCCACCACTTCGCTGGAATGTGAAGAACCGGCCTCTGGGGAAACTTGGGCGACTCCTCTTGGTGGATGGAGTTCCTTTGTTGCTTCGTGGAGGGAGGACGGGAGTCGGCGTCTTGTCTGGTTTACCCATGACAACTCGCTGGAAACACACGTCAATATAAATCTGCAGACTGTCCAGGTCCTCTTCGCCATTCTCCAGTGCGCTTCAGTTAGTGACTATTTACCTAATATAAATTTTATAGCCTTTAAAGTTGTTTATAACTAAGCTGGCTAAGAAAATTACTCACTAAAGTGTCTAACAATCACTGACCTGCAGTCTTGCGCGAAACTGCCGGGATTCGCGTTGAAGTCTCGCGTGACTACAGCATAGTCTCTCTGTCTGTATCTGTTTTTAAAATGGAAAAACGAATGACCAAAACGTACCATGTAAGCAGCAGAATTTAGCTTCCTCAATCATTTGAGGGCTTAAAGTAGAGCTGCTACTCCTCCACATTGAATAGAGGTAGTTAAGGTGGTGCAGGCATCTGACTAGATCCCTCCTGAGCACCTCTTGTGTGAGATGTTCTGGGTATGTTCTACTGGGAGGAGGCCCCAGGTCAGACCCAGGACATGATGGAGAAATTAAATCTCTCAGCTGACTTGGGAATGCCTCGGTTTCCCCCCGGGTACGCTGGAGGAGGTGGCTGGTAAGAGGGAGGTCTGGGACTCTTTTTTTTTTTTAGGCTGCTGCCTCGCAAATTGGTCCCGGATAAGTGAAAGAAAATGGATGGATGGATAAATGGATGATGGATGTTGATCTCACTTTATGGAAAAGGATAAGGAACCATCAGACCTTTGTGTCATGCCTTTGTCATGACATGGATCGTCAGATGTGGTAGTCTGGTCACTTTGGTCTACATCTATAATACGTGATTAGGAGATTTTTCAGTGATTTTACTGCAAGTGGATTAGCCTTTAAAAAGAAAATAATATTCAAGACAAAAAAATGATAGCTATAGCACAGAGTTGTATACATCCAGCACAGCTGAGATGCCCAGTAGCAATTTGAAGATTTTCTTGTTATTACTCATTTGCATACATACCATTGACTGAACATGCAGGGGACAGGCTAAAGAATCTACCTGAGTTGAGGTCTTAGGGAAAGCGAGGGCAGCGGGGGGTGGGGATTGGCGTATCAGCCCGTAAATCGGAAGATCCCAGCTTTCTGCAAGCCAATTGTTTCACTGTGGAGCACCAGCCAGAAACCAGGAATTCTGAAGTGAAGACAAAAAAAACAAGCCTATTCACAGCTGCAGTGGCAGCTTATTAACAATCACGTCACATTGGAGATTTAAGCTTTAAGGTTTAAACTTGTTGGAGCAACTTAAAAAAAAAATCAAAACAATTTTTTTGGCACATTAAGATGAGCCACTGGTATTCATTAAAATTCATATAAAAATTATTCTAAAAAGAAAGATGAACTCTATGCACCTGTGATAGAGTGCACTCTATCACCATAACTAACAAATGATGCAAATAAGTGAACTGTGCTTTTGATGATATTATGGCATTACTGATTAATGCATCCTTCTATGCTATTGTGGTTAAAAAAAAACTCTTTCACTTTATCACAGCTCCAGCTAATTGTGTTCTCATGTAACATGATTTCCTACAAATTAGAGTATAAGGAAGATGGGGATTATGCATCAGAAGATACACTGTCTTCCTTTAAATGTCCCATTAGGCTTGAACTAAAGGATTATGAGAGTCCTCATTAGTTAGCTTATTCCTCACCCTGACACGGTATCTCTTATGAAGACAAAGGCTCTCAGAATTTGTGTTTAAACAAGTTAAGGGCCTCGTGGAAGTGGGAAAAGTGCTGCCAGTTTCTCTGTTTTTAAAACACAAACTGAAAGCCTTACATGAATCATTCTTATCAAAAAGAGGTGTACATCTTGATATTAGTTTTGAAGAATCTGATGGGGAACACTAATGTAGAAGATATTGGGCAGGATGTTCAGGCTTATGTGCAGCCCTTTGCTCTAATACAGATGATGTGCACATACAGTGGCTTGCAAACGTATTCATACCCCTTGAACGTTTCCATATTTTGTCACATTACAACCACAAACAAATATATTTCACTGGAATTTAATGTGAAAGACCAACACATAGTGGTACATAATTGTGAAGTGGAAAGAAAATTATACATGATCCAAAACATTTTTTACAAATAAAAAACTGAAAAGTGCGGTATGCAAAAGTATTGAGCCCCCCTGAGTCAATACTTTGTGGAACCACCTTTTGATGCAGTTACAGCTGCAAGTCTTTTAGGGTATGTCTCCACCAGCTTTGCACATCTAGTGACTGAAATTTTTGCCCATTCTTCTTTAAAAAACAGCTCAAGCTCAGTCAGATTAGCTGGGGAGCATTTGTGAACAGCAGTTTTCAGATCTTGCCACAAATTCTCGATTGGGTTTAGGTCTGGACTTTGACTGGGCCATTCTAACACATGAATATGTTTGGTTTGAAACCGTTCCATTGTAGCCCTGGCTTTATGTTTAGGGTCGTTGTCCTGCTGGAAGGTGAACCTCCGCCCCAGTCTCAAGTCTTTTGCAGACTCCAACAGGTTTTCCTCCAAGATTGCCCTGTATTTGGCTCCATCCATCTTCCCATCAACTCTGACCAACTTCCCTGTCCCTGCTGAAGAGAAGCAGCCCCAGAGCATGATGCTGCCACCACCATATTTGACAGTGGGGATGGTGTGTTCAGAGTGATGAGCAGTGTTTTTAAGAGAAGTATCATGGTCAGCACTGACACGTGTTCATATTCCTCGGTTCTCTGGATTAAAATGGAGGATCTCCTCTTTATTGAGCCGTTGCCATGGTGAATCCTGGTATCAGTGCTCCATTGATGATGGCTTTCTTTCCTTACGCACCTGCTTAACTCAGGGTGAACATACTCAGAGATAATTGAATCAACTCTGATCAGCTGTTCTAGAACAGGAAACTCAGAGTTGATCAACTCAGAGTTTGTATTCCTGGTAACTGAATTAGAGCTGAAATTAACTGTTTATGTTTCCTCATCTCAGTGTTTCCTAGAAAACGTCCATTGTTATCTTTCTTCAGTTCAGTTTTCAGCTTGTTTTCCAGTGTCATGTTTTAGTTCCATTGGGTTCCACAGGCTGACACAGGCAGGACTGATTCCCACTGTTACCCAATTTTTTTTTTCTGCTTCTGTTCACAAGGTCTGAGGACGTGAAATGCTTATTCAACTGAAGTGTCTCATCATTCCACTTCAGTGATCCCCACAGCTTTTTGTGTCATCAAGGCTAGTAAAAGAATACTTGATTTGTGTCCTGGTCCTGGATCTTTTGACCCAGTGTTTTGAGATTGTTGTTCTTAGTCCTTATTTAAGAGTTTTCTTATTTATGATTTTCTATATTCATGTAGTTCTGTTTTTGGATTATGTGTTTCAGTTTTTAGTTTCTTTGTAGGTTATATGTACCGTAAGTGAGTTTTCAGCTTATCCTGCTTTCCCTGTGTTTCTGAATCTTAAGTCTCCATTTGTGTAAAGTGTTTTCATGTTCAACTTATTTCCTGTTTTATTTTGTTAGTCTTTTGTCTCTTGTGCTTTTTGTAGTTTTTACTTCCTTTATCTTGTTTCCTTTGATTGCGGCACCTGTTCGTTTACCCACCTGTTCCCAATTCCCCTAATCAACTTGTATTTATTGCCTCCGTTTTCCCTTTGCTTTTTGTTGTAATGCCTGTTACTCTTCCACTGTGTTTCTGTTTTCATCCCCAGTGTAACTTCTGTTGTGTTACACTGTGTTTTGTTTTCAACTGCCTTTTTGGACTTCCTTTATGCTGAAATAAATGTTTGTTTTTTGTTTGTTAATTCAGTCTTGGAGTCTGTATTTTCATCACAATTTGTAGCTCAGCATGTCAGTGATGTCTTCCTTTTATCACTTGTACTGCTGTTTCTTCAAGGTTATATTATACCTGCTACCAAATGAAGAACACTTGTGTTGCTCTCAGTATCACCTCTGTGTGGGTCGGACAATGGGGTGTGTGTTTCTACTAACAGCTAACAGGAAGTATATTTTAAATTGATAATAGTGATGAAGATTTTGGGCAAAAGGTCAGTGTATTAAGTATAATTAATTTGCAGTTGCTGAACTATGCCTGTTTTATTGTCAGTTTGGAAGATGTGCAACAGAAATCAATGCACTGAAGCATTGGCCTGTTTCATTGTGCATTTGGTATAATAAAAACTGTACAAGTTTAACAAAAACTGGAAAAACAGGCAGCTTGGGTTCAAAGTAAATGTTGTGTTTTGAAACACACAACATGTGGGCAACATCCACTGCAACTAGTTGGGAGTGAGGGGAAAGAGAAGAGAACAGAGAGAGAATGACAAAAGATACACTATGAGAGAGAGACCAAGAGTTTAATAATAACTTACTTACTTATTAATGCAGTAGTGGTGTATAAACATTGAAAAGAGGTGAATGAAGAAGAAATGTGCTGTGAATCATGGGAACCCCCCCCCAGCAGCCTAGGCCAATTGCAGCACAACTTATCCAGCCCTTCATATAAACTCACTATAAAACAGGGTGTCTGTCTCCCAAATCCAAACTGTGAGTTTGCTCCATAGTAGAGGGCCCTGGTAGCTAAAGGCTCTGCCTCCCATTCTACTACTGAAAACCTTAAGAGAACCACAAGTAAACCTGAAGTGTGAACACAAAGTGCTTATTGTGATTCCTGGGCGCCTCTTGGGTGAGGTGTTCTGGGCATGTCCTAGCGGGAGGAGGCCCTGGGGTAAACCCAGGACATGCTGGAGAGATTATATCTCTCAGCTGGCCTGGAAATGCCTTGCGGTCCCCCCGGATGAGCTGGTGGAGGTGGCTGGGGAGAGGGAAGTCTGGGCTTTTTTGCTTAGGCTGCTGCCCCCACGATCCAGCCCCAGATAAGCAGAAGAAAATTGATGGATGGATGGATGGATTTAGTATGAAATGGCTCAATCAGAATTTTTTATTTCTATAATCGCAGTAGGATTCCAGGCAAGAATTCCAGGCCAGGCAAACAGCTCTTTTCGGTCCAGCACCACTTCATTGAAACCAAAAATGTATTTCAAAGATTCATGTGCTCATCCAGACGGCCCATCAACTGTAGCAACATGTATGCAATATGTTTTCAGCTGTGATAATATTTGGCAAAACTTAAATTTCTTTGTAATTTGGACTCATAGTTTCTTAGTGGATTGACTTTTTTTTAAATTTTGTAATACAGTAGCAAACAAAAAAACAAAACAATAGAAAGAAAAGGAAGGCAGGACATGATGGGTGGCATTAACATTTCATTTTAATGTAATTCTTTTATTAATAAGATCTTGAAACATCATTGCTTATTTGATTGCTTGATTGAGTGATTGAAAGTGCATTATCCTAATATCTGACTGGCAGACTTTTCAATTCAATTCAATTCAATTCAATTCAATTCAATTCAATTCAATTCAATTCAATTCAATTCAATTCAATTCAATTTTATTTATATAGCGCCAAATCACAACAAACTGTTGCCTCAAGGCGCTTTGTATTGTGGGTAAAGACCCTACAATAATACAGAGAAAACCCAACAGTCAAAACGACCCCCTATGAGCAGCACTTGGCGACAGTGGAAAGGAAAAACTCCCTTTTAACAGGAAGAAACCTCCAGCAGAACCAGGCTCAGGGAGGGGCAGTCATCTGCCGCGACCGGTTGGGCTGAGGGGAGAGAAAGACATGCTGTGGAAGAAAGCCAGAGATTAATATCAATTAATGATTAAATGCAGAGTGGAGTATAAACAAAGTAAATAAGGTGAATGAGAAACAGTGCATTATGTGAACCCCCCAGCAGACTAGGCCTATAGCAGCATAACTAAGGGATGGTTCAGGGTCACCTGATCCAGCCCTAACTATAAGCTTTATCAGAAAGGAAAGTTTTAAGCCTAATCTTAAAAATAGAGAGGGTGTCTGTCTCCCGAATACAAGCTGGGAGCTGGTTCCACAGAAGAGGCGCCTGAAAGCTGAAGGCTCTGCCTCCCATTCTACTCTTAAGTATCCTAGGTATCCTAGGTTTTCCTTGTTTTATATTTTATGGACTTTCTTTTTATACCACTAATTTGTTCAAAAGGAGCAGCTGTTACTTTAAAGGAAAGCTGTCTCTCTTTTCAGCACCGAAGTTGGATAATGGAACAAGCTGATGTTTTGCTGTGCAGAATTGTATTGCAGATCTGCTTCCAAAGTGACTATAAGAGAGACAGTTTTCACATCATTTTTCAGCATTGGTGGTTGTATGTCACAATTTGCATTTGGATTAGAAAAAGTTGAACAATTAAAAAAGGAAAGCCCCCCCCCCCCCCCCCCCCCCAAACAAACAAACAAATAAACAAGCTAGCATTTGTCATTAAACAACTTTTAAAAAAGTTCATTATTTTACTTTTTATATGGACTGCAAAGCAGGCAAATTCAAAAGATGTAGATGCTGCTGGCAGAGCAGTCCCGGCTTCTTCAGGTAACAATTACAGTACTGCAGCAGGTGCAGTGTCAAAGGAACAAAGTGAAGCTAGAAATAAGACACATGCATCTGTCTGGTGGGCTAACAATCAAAGACACTCACCTGGGGATATAAAAGAGTAAATTATTGAGTACACGATTGCACAATGTGACTGAGCGAGCAAACACCAAATAATCATTGCTGCTCTGACGAAGTCCCAGTCAACAAGACTCACCCCAATTATTGCTGGTATGAGGTTCAGCAGAACAGAACAGAAATGATAGCTTGGGCCAGTTGTCAGAAGTAAATTAGGCTGCCTCATAATTGCTAGTGGTATCAACTTAATGTTTTTTAACCAGGCCACTTTTTAAAATCATTGGACCACAAATAAATCATGAGGAGCATAATTGAATCTCTCAAACTTTGTGTCATTATTGTTATTGGTGATGTGTGATAATCAACTTGCAGTCCCACTGTGGTTGTTATTCTGAGTATAGAGTGGAGAAGTGAGGTGCCTTATTTTAGTCATTGTGTTGAGAGATTTGGGGATAAAGGGGTGAATTATTACTGCATCACACCAGAGACATTATAGTGTAATGAATAATTTCCCAGAGCTCCAACATGGTGATGGCCCCCAAGAAGCAATTTCTTTTGTGTCTGACCCAGTCCAGATAAAAATAGTTTGTTTCCAGAAACAATCATCATATTGGTGGTGATGACTTAATTCTGAGAAAGCTTTCAGACAATAATTATTTAAAAAAAAGAAAAAGTGAAGTTAGTGCTAATGTCTGCTGGATGGGGCTGTCGGAAATGAGTTGTAGCCATTTTTTAACTATGATTTCTTTTTCTCCTACTTTTTGCAACTGATGCTTTAAATTTGCATGCATCATGCCAATATTTAATAGAAGTAGACAACAGTTAACATTTTAAGTTACCATTATCAAAACAATTTCTCTTGTTTATACATTCTCCAGAATTAGTGAAACAGAATGTGTTGCCAAAAGAGTCCAGACACTAAATTATTAAGGGAAACAAAGAAAACCCTTTTTCCAAAGGGTATAGATAAGGGCTTGCTAAACCTCTTCTTAGACCACACTCCCAATATCGTCACAGAATTTGAAATTGACCATTTTCCCTCTTTTTCCCACCATTTTTAAACGGACTGGTTCTTATATAGTGCTTTTCTACTCTACATTGAGCACTCAAAACGCTTTCCACAACATGCATCATTCACCCATTCACACATATTCATGCAAGCACTTCTTTCTACACTTCAGTGCTTTCCATCTAACATTCACACACAATCATACTCCAGTTGCATTGGAGAGCAACTTGGGGTTGCTTGCCCAAAGATGCTTTGGCACACAGAGTGGAACAGCCAGGGATCAAACTGCCAACCTTCTGATTAGTAGGTGACCTCTACCACCTGAGCTACAGCCACCCCGAGCGCATGCCTAAAGTGGCACCTTCTGGATTTTGTGTGTATTTTTTCCTTTGCATAGCAGAGTTTGAACTGGTATTTGTGGATGCCAAGTTGTGTTCACTGACAGTGGTTTCTGAGTCCATGCAGTGACTTTAGTCAGCTCTGTACCTACACTGGATGGACAACTATTGGGCCACACCTCTTAATCTTTGAATTCAGGTGTTTTCAGTCCCATTGACTGAAAACACCTGAATGTTGTTTAATCAAGTGAGTTTCCAGACAGTTGGGTGGTTTTGAGGTTAATCTTCCTGGCTAAAATTATTGTTGGGCTAAAATTTGGGCAGTTTTGGAGCTTGGCAGTTTTTCAAACATATACATTTTATGGGATAATTTGAAACAAGAGTGCATGTATTACACCCACTCAGATGTTATGACCTTAAAGAAAGTCACATCCACTTCACACACTGTGTTGACGTGCACTACTGCAATTTAGTTAAATACACAGTACCAGTCAAACTCGGTCACTGACCCACCTTAATCATCTTGAAATGCTTGTCACTGGCACTCTCATCTCTCTCTCTCAGAAATAAATATCTGGAACAGCATAATGTACAGTACAAGCTGTTTGGCAGCCGAACAACAGCGCTGATTATTCAAAAATAATTAGTGTCAATGCTGTACTTATGTCAACCCAGTACAACTCCAGACTGACCACAGTGGCTGTGGCATGATGAAGGTGATATGTGGCCTCTTTCAGGAGTCATACACCGATACTTTGGTTACTATCGTCCACCTGGTCCTTACGCAAAGTTTATGTCTGATTTCTCAGACTTTTTAACTGAATTAGTGCACGGTTCATATAGTGGGTGATTTTAACATCCATGTACAGTAGATGTTGAAAATGACAGCCTCAATCCTGCATTTAGTCTATTATTAGACTCAGTTGGCTTCTCTGAAAAAGTAAATGAGCCCACCCACCACATTAACCACACTCTGGATCTTGTTCTGCCATATGGTATAAAAATTTAAGACTTTAACAATATTTCCTGAAAACCCACCTCCTGTCTGATCATTTCTTAATTACATTTATTTTAATGTATTACACAGCAGTGGGGAATAAGTTTTATTACAGTAGAAGTCTTTCTGAAAGTGCTGTAACTAAGTTCCTCCATTATTTTGCTCTTCAGTGCCATGTGCCACCACAGTGCAGAGCAGCTACCTAAACTCTGCTCCCAGTGAGGTCGATTATCTTGTCAGTAGTTTTACATGATCACTGCGTACGACTATGGATACTGTGGCACCTCTGAGAAAGAAAGGCTGGAAAATCCCTTGTTGTTATCTATTGTCCACCTCGTCTGAAATCAGAGTTATCTGATTTCTCAGACTTTTTAAACTACTCCAACAGAGGTTGATTATCTCTTTAGTTTTACATTCGCACTGCGTACAACTGGACAATGTGGGTCCTCTGAAAAAGAGAGCCTCAAATCAGAAGGGCCTGACTCCCTGGTACAGTATAACTCACAAACATGCAGCTTAAAGCAGGAAATGGTGTGTCACTAATTTAGAAGATCTTCATTTATCCTGGAAAAAAGTTTGTTGCTCTATATAAAAAATTTTGAAAAAGCTGTCCATAAAGCTAGGACATCTGATTATTCATCACTGACTGACAAAAATAAGAACAACCCCAGGTTTCTTTTCAGCACTGTAGCCAGACAAAGAGTCAGAGCTCTGTTGAGCTGAGTATTCCTTTTTGATTGTTGTAACTTGTCGCTATATAAGTAAAATTGAATTGTTGCTTCACTGCAGAAGATTCTAGGTTGTAACCTGTTGGTCATTGTTTGCATGTTCAATTTAATTTATATAGCGCAAATTCACAACAGGTTCCTCCAGGTCCTTTATATTGTACGGTAAAGACCAGTAATTACAGAAAAAATACAACAATCAAAACGACCCCTATGAGCACGCACTTGGCGACAGTGGGAAGGAAAAACTCTCTTTAAACAAGTCGAAACCTTAGACAGAACCAGGCTCAGGGAGGAGCAGTCATCTGCTGCAATCGGTTGGGGGTGACGGGAGGGAGAGAAAAAAAAAGAGACATGCATTTTCCTTGTATGTCAGCCTTCATTCTCTTTGGCTGCTCCGTTTTCCTCCCACAGTCCCAATTACAAACTATGATTACAAATTGGCTATAAATCTGGATGAGAGTGAATGTCTGTGTCCACCACGTCCATTACTTCTCCTTGTAGGATAAGTAGTTAAGATAATGGATAGATGGTGTTTTCTCTCAAGGAAGACGCTCTAAGTTTCACTTTGTATTTTCACAGCATTCTTAGAAATGAGGGCTCAGATATTTAATATGAAATGCTTAAGAATAATTATGAAGTATGCTCAAAGGGTGGGGAAGTTGCACTTATTTATCTTGAGTGATATTTGTGTAAATATAGTGTATGCTCATTACTGAATGTACTGGACACAAGAACACTGAGATTGGGAGTGGCTATGGTTCACGAGGATGCGGTTGTCTATTAATCTGAAGGTTGATGGTTTGATCCCTGGCTTCTCCAACACGTGTGCTGAAGTATCCTTGGGCAAGATAGTAAACCAAGAGTTTCCACTGGACTGTGTGTGAACTGTAGGTTAAATGTCCTTCGGCATAGAATCTATGAACGTGTGGGTGAATGAGGGTTGTTTTTTTTTTCAGAAGTTTCTACCAGCAGAGAAGGTCATGTTGACTTAAGACCATGGGTGAAATTAGTTTTAAATTCTTGCCGGTACTATGACAAAAACTCCATATGTGTGCATATATATATATATATATATATATATATATATATATATATATATATATATATATATATAAACTTTACTGTTGCTTACCTGTATAAGGCAGAAATTAGAAGCACTTGACAATGTGGAATATATCTTTTCAATTGTTAAGGAACTGGGATGTTTGTACACACTGTACACTTAACACAATTGATGACCACCTCCACGCATTCTGGCTCTGGCCACCAATACAAAACGTCTGGAAAGAAATAATCACCAAACTTCCTAAAACCTCAATCCCGTTGGCAACCACTGTGTTCTGGTGATAAATGCGCTGTTGTGTAGCGTAAATAAAATCTCTGGTCATAAGCAGTGTTTTCGAACTGTGCTGGGTTGTTGAAATTGAGCAGAAAAACATCAAACACAATTCATTACTCTCTCATTGCTTTTAATTGGGATATTTTGTATCGCAGACAGATACAAAACACAACCTGTTAACTGGCCGCACCAAAATCACCTGAAAAAACCATGTGATGCCCTGGCTCTGGAAAACCCGTGTCGTAGCCTGTTAACTGGCCATGCCCTGTCCGCGGGACATATGTAGTGTGTTTTATATGGCAGGCTTGACCCTCCCATTTCGACTGAAACCTCATTCGGCCAGTCGTGTTAAAAATGGGTTTTCCAGAGCCAACAATAACCAGAGGGTGATGATTTTGGTACGGCCAGTTACATGATTATTAAGTGATTATGTCGTGTTTTAAATTGCTTATTGCTAGCAGATCTATTCAGACCCAAAGTGCAGCCATGACTGGTTCTGAATGACGGCTTTACAGCAGACAGCCGCTCCCCCACTTCCAGGTAGTGCATACTGGCGCAGTGGTACACAGTACCGGACCGTACCGGCTTACTTTCACCCCTGCTTAAGACAATACAAGCTCCCTTGAAATACAGCTGTTTGCAGAAAACATATCCTCACTGAAGGGGGAACCATTTAGTCTGATGCGAAAACTTTGATGTTGCAGCTGTAAACCATGCATATTTGGTATCAGCCATTTCTGCTGAACATGGTATGGTACAGAAAGGTATTCCTGGGAATCTGCAAATCTGCTTGGTGAACCTTAAAAGCACACGAATAGAGCAATTAAATTCTGCAAGATGAAATTACCCCCGCTGAAATGTTGTGCTCTATTCCCTTGTCAAAGAGACATTGCCTCTCCACAGTAATCCAGCATTAATAGGATGGGTTCAACCAGAGTGTCAAGAGCAGCCAAAAGCTGGGGATTTTCAAAGCTGTGTGACAACTAACCTACTTCCAAAAACCACTCCATAATCGCTGGGATAATGAAGCCAGAAAGCATAATGCTGAAGCACAGTGATCCAAACAATTACACTTCTTGCTATGTTATAAGTAGTGCTCAGGGTTCAGGGAAAGTGATGTTTTTCATGTACTCATGAATTGGGTAAGGGAACACACTGTAACAGTATAAGACAAGCTGTTTCTGCTTTGGCCTTGTAGTTAGACTGTGTGTGTGTGTGTGTGTGTGTGTGTGTGTGTGTGTGTGTGTGTCTGTGTGTGTGTGTGTATGTGTGTGTGTGTGTGTGTGTGTGTGTGTGTGTATCTCAGCCTAGTAACTGTGTAAGTGGAGAATCCTCGTTTTCCTTCCTTCTCTTTCTTTTCCCACAGCTGATAATGTAAAAACTGCCACTTGTCAAAAGCATGCCAAAATAATATATTCCATGGAAATGGGTATAAGATAAAAATATGTAGGTATTCATAATTCCTACCTTACATTCACTATTGTTGTCAACAGATTTTGCTATTTACTTGAAATAAACTGGCATCAATATCTATATTATCATGAAATATTTTGCATATTATTATTAGTGAATTTTATTTTTTAATGTAATCATTTTCAAAACCCACCCCAAAGCATATAATAGGGGGCCAAGAGAGTATATTAAGTCTATATTATTATTAAATCTGCCTCTCTTATTGTAAGGAGTCATAAAAATAGCATTTCACATGTCTTACTCTATTGTTAAATGTTATATACTCTTGGCGTTGCAAAAAAAGCAAAAACAAAAAAAAAAACACATAAGATGCAAAGACCCGGTCATGTTAGGTTACAAGTAGGCAGGATTTCGTTTGTACTGATTAGAAATTGTTAGAATTATATCAGCAGCGCTCTGCAAAAATGGCATCCATGGGAGATTTCCAAGGTGAAAACCATTGCTGACAAAAAAGAACACAAAGGCTCATCTTGCATTTGCGAGAAAAAAATCTTGATGATCCCCCAGAGGAAATATATGGGGAAATATGCTGTGGACTGGCGAGACAAAAGTTTAACTTTTTGGAATGTCTGTGTCCCACTGCATCTGGCATATAAATAACAACATTTCATGAGAAGAACATCATGCCAACAGTCAAACATGGTGGTGACAGACCAAGACAACTTGATGTGATTGATGGAACCATGAAATTTGCTCTGTCTTTGTCATTTAGAAAAAAAGAGAATGTCCAGCCACCAGTTCATACCCTGAAGGTCACGCACACTTTGGTTTTGGAGCAGAACGATGATCTAAAACACAGACTAGTTAGTCCACTTCTGAATGACTCAAAAACAAAACAAGAGTTTGACTAAATGGACTAGTTCTTATATAGTGCTTTTCTTCACTTACTGAACACTCAAAGGGCTTATTTGCATTCACCCATGCACTTCCATCTGTATGTAAGCTAAGTGCTTTTACTATCTACCATGCACACACATTCACACTCCAACACTTGCGTCAGAGAGCAACTTGGGGTTTAGTATCTTGCCCAAGGATACTTTGCATGCAGCCCAGAATCGAACCGCCAACCTCCCGATTAATAGGTGACCTGCTCTACCTCCTGAGCCACAGCCATCCTGCTAGCGGCCTACTCAAACTCTGGACTCAAATTACATTGATTCTTTAGCATGATTTTAAACAGGCCATTCTTCCTCATAAACCTTCCAATGTGGCTGAATTAAAACAATTCTGCAAAGAAAAATGGGCTAAAATTTCCAGTGGTGTGAAAGGCTCATGGTCAGTCATTGTAAACACTTGACTGCAGTTCTTGCTGCCAAGGGTGGTTTTGGGGGCAGTTATTTTTTCACAGAGGGCTGGGTGGCTTTCGTTAACTTTTTTTACTTAATAAATGAAATCATGATTCAAAAACTGCATATTGTATTTGGTCAGGTTATCTTTGACTAATATAAAAATTTGTTTGATGATCTGAAACACATGTGACAAATATGCAAAAAAATAAGAAATCAGGTTGTTTGCAAATGCTTTTTCACAGCATTATATATTTTGTGAGTCATTTAAGGATTTTTTTAACCAGTCCGAAAGAGCACAATGTTATCTTTGATCAATTTGCTAGTGGACAATTCCATTCATTTTATTTCAGGCGCTGCAAACCAGGTAGCCCAGCTGTTCGTGTGTTGTGTCAGCTGGCTTCTTGGCTAGGTTGTGATTCCAGCTGTCCTCTACTGTATATCATTCGGCCACTTACTCAAAACAGAATCTCTTGTAACAGTTGGACACCAAGCTCACTGAAGCTATAGAGCCAAACAAAGACTATTCTTGCCAGCTGCAGTCTGAGATGTGGAGATGAAATTCATCCTCACTGGAGAAGCAGCTGACTATATTGCTCAGTTATTTATGTATCACAAATACAAGTATTTGTAAAGGAGAAATTTTGTATGGAAGACACTTATCTGAAGGCCTTTGTCAGTGCACATGTGCACATATTATACCACCTCCCCCCCCAGCATCTTTGCATCTAAATCTGTCATGGTGCCCTTGTCCTCCTGCACAACTCTACCATATTCTCTTTTCCTCTCCCTTGCTCTCACTCTCCTCCCCTTCGGTCTGTGTGAATGGGTATGAATGAACTCAGCCTATGCTTCAGAGGTGGAGTCTGCATCGGCACACCTGTTGCCAATTATCTCACCTGTGATTCCTCATCGCTGGCTACTACATGTATTTAAGTGGGAGAAGATCCTTTAATAGACCCCTGAAACACAAGGTAAGTTAAACAAAAACACACATGAGAGAGAGAGCGGAGAGAGGAGAAAAATAAAGAAGTGTGGATCAGTGCAGAATGAACAGAGGACCATGACAGAGAGTGCACGCAGGGATAGGGAGAACATTTCTGCAACAAATGGCTCTAGCCATCCAGGTGGTTCAAACCCAGTTTTTTTATTTTTTGCTGTGAGTTGTCCTTGTTAACTGCTGCATTACTATGGCACACATATAGTTATAACATGACCGTATTTGTATTTATGTTTGTATAAATATGAAAACACGGTTGCAAGTCTTCTGCTAATGACCCCTTTGGAAATTAAGTAATTTGAGAACACAAATTAAATAGCTGAAAGCTATAATTTATTTAAATACTGAGCACACACTCTGCCCTTAAACAGGGGAGAATGTTGCTCAGCAAGGCAGGTTGGACACCTACTTTTGATGAATATAGCTTTCTGCGCTGTGACACTGCATGTCCAGCTTCCCAGGCTTCTGATGTTGCTCTTACACCTGATCAGCTTTGAGGAAAACCTGGTCATCACAAGGTTTCTGTGTTGAAGTGACATTACTCTAAGACACAAGAATGAAGTAACGGACAGTTTTGTCTGTCCACCCAGAGCTATTCCACACACAACAATTAAGGTTTAGAATTAATCAGTGCAAAAGCAGAAGAGTGCTTTTGATAATTTGTGTATAAGGGGCACCAGTAGAATATTCACGAAAATAAATTAACACTATTTGACCTCAATCTTCTTAACTCAACTTGAGTTAGGAAACACTTTAATCACTTCAATTAATTGGTTTCTAACTATGTTCATAATGAGAAGAATGTATAGGCTTAATGGAGTGATGGGCTTGAATGGGGCCAATTCCAGCAGGGACTGAGCTTTACAGGGCACAGAACAGAGTGCTGGCCTGGCTGCTCCATTGATTTTTTTACAGATAGTGCACTGTGATGTCTGTTAGTACTTCATGCAACAGGCTTTGAATGTATTGCTTTCTTCACTACTTGCACATTTATCATATTATTATCAGCAGTAAATACATTGCAACAACGACTAACTATTATGGCAAAGTTGCTTCAGAACAACAGCTTATTATAATGTATCGTAAGAAATCTGCAACACATACTCATTCACACTGAGCTCATTAATTGATCCATGAGCCTGGGACTAAAGATAGTGAAAACAACTAGGTTTTCATGCTATGCTGTCATTCAGGCACAAATATATCTGCTGCTCAGGTCAAGGTTTCAAATTGGTGCTATATGACTAAAACTGAATTGAACTGAACTGAATTGAAATGTTTCCATATGTGCATTCCCAAAATGATGTTCTTCCAAAAAAGTGACAAAGTTAGCCAAACAGTGATGTTGGAATCAGTGAACATTCTCGTGATCATCACATCCGCTTAACCCTCTTAATTGGAGGGGAAGGCGAAATGTCAAAAAAGTAACTTAAAGGGCCAAACTGTATGTTATTTTTGACATCAATTTGTGGACCGGAAGTGGGCGGGGCTGGAGACCCCTGCTTTAAGGGGTAATTTTGCGGTGGTTAGCGCTGTTGCCTCACAACAAGAAGGTTTGGATTCAAATCCGCCTTGGCCTGGGTCTTTCTGTGTGGAGTTTGCATATTTTTTCTGTGTTTGTGTGGGTTTTCTCCGGATACTCCGATTTCCTCCCACAGCCCAAAGACATGCAGTCAGTGGGGTTAGTTTAACTGGTGATTCTAAATTGCCTGTGAGTGTGAATGGTTGTCTGTCTCTCTGTGTTAGCCCTGTGACAGGCTGGTGACTTGTACAGGGTGTACCCTGCATCTTGTGCTATGACAGCTGGGATAGGCTCCAGCCCCCCGCCACCCCCGTGACCCTGAACAGGATAAAAGGAAGAGAATGGTTGGATGGGTAATTTTTCCTATAAGTTTGATTTTAGTTACTAAATCAAAGCTGTAAAATTGGGTTGTAACATCATGATGCCAGCTTTGATTGGTAACCACTGTCATGGAAAAACTTGTGTATCTCTGTTTGAGAACTGCAGCTAGAGTAGGGACGCTGAACGGAAATACAGTGTTTACTTTCCATAAGCATGACTGTTTCAAACTGACATGTGGTGTTCTGCAGTAAAGTCAAGTAACTGACATAAGAACATCAGAGACCTGAGGCATCATTGTATCAGTAAGTTGAATGTCTTAGCTAATCAGTAAATTAGCTAGTTCTGCTGTCGTGACTGTACTAAATAGAAGGATGTTTAGACAGGCAGCCAAAAATGAAACACTGAAATGGCTTACACCGTATGAGGCTGGACTCAGCTCATGTATAGAATTGATTATTAAATATCTGCAAGCAGCACCATGTTTCTATCTATCTAATATTTAAAAAAAAAGAGAAAAGAATCAATTGTGTTGCTGCTGTTAAAAAGAGCATGCACTTCAACAATGAGGGGGATGACTCGCCCATCACTGGGGGTGAGGTCACTGAGGCAGAGGTTGGGTACCAAACCCCAATAACAACTGGTACATTGAATGCCAGAGCAGCTGACCTGAAAGATAGGATCATGGCTATGCTAGAAATCTGACTTCTTGCCGGCTATAAGGACCAAGCTCTCACTGTGGTTGTACAGTTTGGGCACCCCAACAGAAAAAGTAAATTAATATTTAATAGATCCTCCTTTTGCAGAAATAACAGACTCTAAATGCTTCCTATAGTTTCCAATGAGAGTCTGGATTCTTGTTGAAGGTGTGCTGAACAATAATACAAGCAACAAATATGAAAAGTTAAATTTAAAAATAAATACAAGGGAAATTAATCTCCTCCATGAATCGCCACCTTATCGTGGTGGAGGGGTTTCTGTGTCCCACCGATCCCAGGAACTATGTTGTCCGGGGGCTTGTACCCCTGGTAGGGTCTCCCATGGCAACTTGGTCCTGGGGGAGAGGCCAGACAAAGAGTAATTCTAACAAGGAGAAAAAAATTGGTGATGTCAGGAAGTTGGGTTCCATAACCAGTAAAGGGTGGCAGTGGCACAGTGGGCAGGTGCTCACTTTGCAACTGGAGGGTTGCTGGTTCGAGTCCCCGTCTGAGCGCATATTGTCATTGTGCAAGACACTTAACCTTAATAGTTGCCTAAAGGTAGGCGCAAATTGGCAGCCACGCCTCTGTCAGACTGCCCCAGGGCAGCTGTGGTTACCTTAGTAGCTTACCACCACCAGGTATGATTGAGGTGTGAATGAATAGTGCATGAAATTGTAAAGTGTCTTTGAGTGTTTAGAAAAGCGCTATATAAGACTAATGCATTATTATTATTATTAAAGGCACAGGTAGTTGTTCTAAGGAAAAGTCCAACGCAAAGCTAGAATGTGACCCCAAAAACTCAACTAGTGCTTGGATAGTTCAGGAAACAGACTGAAAAGAAATCTTAGAAGGAAGCAGAACCCTCCCTATAGGGAACTACAGTTCACTCCGCAAGACAGTATCCGTACATTTATTGGTAAGCGCTGTCTTCTGGCAATCACGTGTCCTTTCCTCACAATATAAGCGCTCATCAGCAGCAATTCAACTTTGGAGAGAGATGTGCGCAGCCAAGTTGTATAGGCTTATTTCCTCTTCACTGGCTTCATTCATTCCAAGTGCTGTGTTTTATGAAGAACTGCCACCCGAAGCAGGATTCACTCAGTGCAAGGCCTCATGGGAGTTGTAGTCCAGGCAGTGCTGATGTTCCCAAAGGTGGACTTTTTCCCTAGAGAGATAGCAATTAAAGAGTCAAGGGTAGCAGGCAATTCATTAGCTACTAATCCTCCTTTAATTGATCATTTAAGCCATGCAGAAAAAAAAAAAAATGCAGCTGTTAAAGCCTTTTCCTCCCACCCAGCTTCCTCAACTAAAATACAAAAATTCACAGAAAAATCTGCCACACTCCACTTACCTTGTTGAAGAGAAAAAGAGTGTCAGCATTCAAATCCTTATCAAACACACTTTTGAATTTCGAAAGAAAGTCATCATGGGTTATGATGGGTTTGTATTGAGAACAGCCTGCACCCACCTCAGAACACTTCCTCACAGCAGTTCAACCAAAAAAGCAATTGCATAAGTGTCAGAAACATAAGCGTGACTTTTCTCCCTTAAAACCAGAGCATACTTGATGAGAAAACCTCCAGTCTTTTCTAACTCATGGGAAAAGTTCAGGTGGGGCAAGAGTTCCCCTCAAGGGTTCAGGAGATCATGGCTGCCTGTATCAGCTGAGGTGGAGAAGCTGCACCTCTTAATTCTGCCAGCTGATAAGCAAATATTATCCTGTCGTCCAGAGAAGTGGTGGAGCATGTTCTCATGCTGGTCCAGCTGGGCTTCCAGATGAACAAAACCATGATAACCAGAAACCAGAGTCTGCTGTCTTTTTGCTGATTGGATGAATCGTGGAGTGGATGATACGACTTGGCAAAGAGTTCAAAAGTTTATTTACAACCAGACTTTTTAAAAAAATTTTACCAGCCAGTCATTGGTCCTCATTTATTAACAGTGCATATGCACAAATCTGTACATAAACTATAATTAGTCGTGCCTTTTGGTCATTATTTGCAGTTTTCCAAAACACCATAAGACATGAAATGCTCAGAATCACAATTACATAAAAAAACAAAAACAAATTTCATGTAACGGAAACAAAAGACAGAATGGAAAGGTGTATGCATTTTGTAAACTGGATTTTGTCCTGCTTTTTTGGCTCACAGGTTGCAGGCTTCTCTCTTGCGACATTGTCCCAACTTTCTCCACTTCCCCAACTTTCTCCACTTCACCTGGAGGAAAATGTGTTTCCTTATATAGAGAAATGGGGCAGTATGCAGATTGCACAAGCCTGTTGATTTAGAGTGAATCTGATTTACTAACATACACATGGTGATAAGAACAAAATAGGCCAGGGTGAGCATTTCAGACATCTGACAGTAATTTTTCATACACTTTTTTTTTTTTGCACAGGGTAAGAACATTTCCACTCACATATTAACAAATAAGAGCCAATTTTTTTTTTTTTAAACTTTGATGCTTTTAGATATGAATCTTAAGATAGAGACACGTGCAGAAGTGTTCATCAAGCTTGTTAACATAAGCACAATGGTTCTCATTTACTAACAGCACATAAACACAAATCTATGCACAAATCGTGCATACAAATAAGTGATTTATCAATATTTTTGTACTTGAATTTGTTCAGGTAGAATTGTAGATTGTGAACCCAAGTTGCTGTCTGACGCAAGCGTTGGCGTATGAATGTGTTTGAATATTAGACAATAAAAGCACTTAGCTTAGTTACATACAAGTGCTTGTATGAATGGGTGTGAATGGGTGAATGTAAACATGTTGTATAAGCACTTTGAGTGCTGAGTCAGAGTAGAAAAGCACTATATAAGAAGTCGTCCATAGTCCAACAGTCCATGAAGGAAATGTTAGGAAGGAAAGTCTTTAAAATGAATGCTACTACTATTACTACTGCTACTACTATTATTATTGCTACTAGCAGTTATAATTACTATTATTATTATTATTATTATTACTGCCTTTTGGTCATTATTTCCAGTTTTCCAAAATACAATAAGCCACAAAATGCTCAGAATTACAATGAAAGTTAAAAAATGCATTTATATATATATATATATATATATATATATATATATATATATATATATATATATATATATATATATATATATATATATAAAGGTGTACTCTTTAAACTTTAAATATATTCCAGTATTCCTTATTTCATCTAGCTTATCTTAAAAGATTTATTACTTATAATTATTTTTCATAACTTCCATCCTTGCTGGATGTCAGAATATGCAATCTAATTCCTTGACAGTATACAGTGGATGCTAAAGAACCTGTGATTTTTTGTTTGTTTGTTTGTTTTTTTTATTGATTTTTTCATTGCAATGAATTTCTCATCTTGGGCTGACAGATCAGGTGATCCTTGTCCACCTTCTGGTTTCATTCTCTCTCTTTTTTGTAGTCTTCTGGTGTTTTTTTTTTTTCTTTTTCTTTTTGTTCATGGTAAGAACATTTCCACAGACATATTAGTCAATGAGCCCCATTGTGCTTTGTCTCTAGGAGGTGGTAATGAGTGATTAAAGTAGGTGTGTTTATAACATCAAATCTAAATTTCTAGACATCTCACATTCAACTCACTACTAAGTTCCCTTGATGTGTGACAATTCTATGTTCTTCAAAGTATGACCAATCAGCCAACATAAATAGTCCCCACAACTGTAAACACTAACAATGGTACTTTCTAACATTCACACTCCGACAAACACATCGGCGAGCAACTTGGGTTCAGTATCTTGCCCAAATGAACTTTGACATGCAGTAGCCAAGGACAGAACCACCAACCTTCCGAATAGTACAGGTCGGTGACCTGCTCTACCTTCTGAGCTACAGCCAAGACTTCCTGATGGGGCAGTCAATAATACTCCTCTTCCCTGGGTATGCAAAGGCTTCAGTTCTCAGATTATGAGGTGATTAATAGTCAAAATACTCACAATGTATTTAGTTGGAAAATAACATACTAAATTAAATTAGAATTTCCTTTTTAGTTAGTTGGTGTGACAGCGCTGCGTGTGTCCCTCTGTGTCTGTTTAAGACTAAAGCTGAAATGATCTCTTTGCTGTACACTGCCTTGAAGTCTTGAAGGACATGCTGTAAGCCTTCTACTTTGTGTGAGGCAGGTCATGCGTGCTTCCCTGATATATACCCTGTAGGTGATAGCAGGTATTATACATGTCTTTTTTTTTATTGTTATTTGTGAGGAGCAGAATGCCAGTCTTTTGTTCCCCTTCCCAACCTCAAACACAGCACACACCAGTCAGATAGGCCCTTTCTACCATATTATTTTATCAGTTGCCTTTCATTTACCTGACCACTTCAAAAAGCAATGCATAGTCAACTCACTTCCAGAGATGAGGTCAAACACATACAGAGCATTGCCCACTGCTCTTTCTATTACCATAAATGTCAGTAGTTCTCTTCATCCTGTGCTCACTTTTATTACACTGGTGTAAATGTCAAATATATTTGCAACAATCATAACACAGTGATGGCCTCAAGGCTCAGAAAAGACAGCATGCTTTTTTTTTTTTTTTTTTAAATCAACTGTTATTCTGTTGAACTATAGAAAACTGTCAATTTTCTATTGTTTAAGAGTTGAAAATTCATTAAATATTCCTGGATTAAACTAAGCACTGAGCTATTACCCCCTAATATTTCTTCTCCTAATGGACTGCAGTCTCCTTTTCATTACTTTGATCAGCCATTGAACTCCCACTCAGAGATCATCAAATATGTGTACGTCTCCAACTGTGGCATTGCAATAGGACCTCACAATGATATGTTAAATACAGCAGTATAGCCTAAAGGGACATATTTTCTTGCAGCAGCTGCATGGGAACTTATCAGCTCTTCTTTCTGGAATTGGTCTCCTCATGTATAATAATAACTCCACAATGCATAAATTAAATGTTTTCTAACAGTTCTTGGCAGTTTTGCATCATGTCAGCACTGTGACAGTTGCTCACTTCTCTGCCAGGGTCAGCCCAGAAGCTTAATAAGGGTGACATGGTGGAGAAAGAGTAACATGTTTCATTCAGAGGCAGAAGTCATTTGCATTCTTTGCTGCATGGTTCTGTGGTGGTGTTGCATATGATGTCATTATGAATGAAGTCATTAAAACTATGGGTATGTGGATCATAAGCTATATAATGTGTTGACAAAGTTACCTAAAAGAAAAAGATAATACAAGATAAAAAATACTTCATTTACTCCTAAATTTGGACATTTTTTGGTGCAGCAGTTTAAATTAAACTACAACAACAACTACTATTACTACTGCTAATAATAATAATAATAATAATAATAATATAATGAGAGTCACCTGATTTTTAATTTTACCATAAAATATTAAACTTAAATAGTAGATGTTTCTCTAGCAAAGAGATGCATTGTATTTTAAGGAACTGTTGCATTTGGTGTGAAAGAGATCCTGTATCTTTGTCAGAGAAGGTGCTCTGCTGCCTGTCCAGTAAGGGGTTCAGAGAGTGGCTAGGATTATCCATGATGGATAATAAACAGATTGTTCAATGATCTTCTCTCCACCACAGCTTCAAATACTTCCAGCTTGTATCCAGTCACAGAGTGAGCCGTCCTGATCAGTTTATGTAGTCTGTGAGTGCCACCAGCTCTGGTGCTGCTGCCCTAGCAGACCACAGTAATTGACTGACAGAAAAATGTTGAAATGACGAATCTTAGGTTTAGGTAAACCACTTGTTTGCATCTTGTGTTGAATCCCCTCAGGTTCTGTTCATGGTCTTCTTTTCATCGGAAAAGCATTTTTTTCCCCCCATCTCCGCTTTAAAATGTTTAAAATGTAAAATAAACAAACTATTTAAAATTTTGTGAAAGATTGAAGTTTTGGTCAGAATAGAGGTCTTTTGTTGTCATATTACAATAATATATTATGATGTATTAACAGTTTGTGTAGCCTGTTACAGTTATTACTGTTCAATTTTTTGTCATTTTTTTTTCAACTTTATTTCATTTTCTTTTTCTTTTCTTTTTTTTAAATTGCACTTGTTTAGATATCTGTATTTTTGTTGAACATCTATGCTAGACTGTAGTAAAATGTTCGTTACTGGACTGAGATTTTGCATGGAAAGCACAAATAACCCTCACTACTACTGTTGCTGTTATGCACGGAAACTCTTTAAATAAAGCATTCCTCTCCAAATGATCACATTTTCTCAGTCTCTCTTTTTTTTTTTAGAAAATCATCTAGAGTTTGCAATGCTACACATCCTATTAATAGGGTTAAAGTTAAAATTGATCATACTTAATATAAAGTTAATTACTAAAAATACTTTTCTCAACAAACTAGAAATGATGGTATTGAATAGTTTGTAGCATTCATGGTTTAGATGAAGTAAGTTAAATTAATAAAAGAAGATAAGCAGACTCTAAACCCAAGTGCTTTATAGTACTTGCCAAGTGCTTGGTCAAAGATGACTGTCTGATTGCCTCTCTATCGTAGGGCCTTTACATGAGAATAATGACCCAAAATACCCTGCCAAAACTAAAAAGGAGTTAATCAAGGGCAGGAAGTTGAAGGTTTTAGACTGGCCTGGGCAATTTCCAGACTTAGACCCTATAGAGCATGCATTTTACCTGCTATAGAGGAGACTGAAGGGACGACACCCCCCCCCCCCCAAAAAAAAACAAACAAAAAAACAAAAAAACAAAGAAACAAAAAACTGAAAGATGCTGCAGTGAAAGCATCACAAAAGAAGGATGTAAAAGTTTAGTGATGTCAATTGGTGACAGGCTAATATAGTTACTGAAAGCAAAGGATGTGCAACTAAAAGTTAAGTTTTACTCTCTTTAATCAGTTTATCTCTTGTAATACTTTTACTCACAAGAAAAATAGGTGGGGCACAAGGCACTATCTTCTGAACTATGTATCATATCCAGATGTAAATATTTGGAAATAAAAGATTTTGATCTTTTGTCTCACATTGATCTTTGGGTGTCAAACCCAAATGTAACACTGTGAAAAATCTTGGAATCATTTTTGACCAGGACATGTCCTTCAATGTACATATTAAACAAATTTGTAAGACTGTTTTTTTTTTGCATTTGCACAATAACTCTAAAATTAGAAATATCCTGTCTCAGAGTGATACTGAAAAGCTAATTCATGCATTTATTATTTCTAGGCTGGACTATTGTAATTCATTACAACCAGGCTTTCCTAAAAGCTCCATGATAAGCCTTCAGCTGATCCAAAATGCTGCATGATATTACTTATTGTCAAAGGATTAGACATGTCTCTGGACAGCTGACAAGACCCAGCTAAACAGCAGCAACAGCTGGTTATCAGATAGCATAATGCCAGCTAATGTTAGGTTTGAGTGTCCTACAAATCACACTTTCCCTTTACATTCTCAGATTGTATGTTAGTTCATTCACTAAGTGTCAGAGTGCAATAAAGTTACAGCTACTTCAAAGACCATTTCACTTATGCTGGCGAACAGCAGATAACGGGGCTAACAATAGCGTCATAAACAGCAGTCCTTACCAATAGAAAAATTCAGTGTATCCTCAAGAATTAACCTCAGTATTGCTGTCATTGGTCATTGGACTCCTTTCACAAAATTTTACAACCTCCTCGAGACTAAATAGACATGGACGCGTCTCACCCAGCATTTACATCTGAGGTAAACAATGGACTTTCACAGATAGGGAAAGACTCCAGGGTGGATCTGGTAGTAGCAGAAGTACTAAAATGTAAATGGTAAATGGACTAGTTCTTATATAGTGCTTTTCTACTCTACGTTGCCAGTCACATCTTCTAAAATATAAAATAGAACTTCTAAAAGTATACAGAAAATAAAGCAGAATGTATATAAATATCTACACTGTATATACATATAATAATGAAGATGGTGAGTATTGCACTTGGTGAATGAATATTGCACTAGTTAATGAATATTGGATAGTGCACAATATAGGAGTGATAGATATTGTTCAGTATGAATAATATAATATTGCACAGAGATGTGGGTATTGCACAGTTAGAGTGGGTGAGTGTGTGAGTTCAGGGTGGTGATTGCTCTGGTGAAGAAACTGTTCTTGAGTCTGTTTGTTCTGGCTTTGATGCACCTGTAGTTTCTGCCAGAGGGCAGCAGGTCAAACAGTTCAAAGCCAGGGTGTGAGCTGTCCTTGATGATGTTCCTGGCTCTGCTGATGCAGTGGGAGGTGTAGATGTCCATCAGGGAGGGGAGAGGGCAGCCAACAATTCTTTGTGCTGTCTTGACTACCCTCTGAAGCCTGACCCTGTCTGCCTCAGTGCAGCTGCCACACCATACTGTGATACAGTACGTCAGCAGGTTCTCAATGGATGAGGGGTTGAAGGTCAGCAGCAGGTTTGAGTTCAAACTGTTCTTCCTGAGGACCCTCAGGAAGTAAAGTCGCTGCTGAGCCTTGTTGATAACAGCTGTGATGTTATCTGACCAAGAGAGATCAGCAGAGATGAGGACACCAAGAAACCTGAAGGTGTGGACCCTCTCCAAATGCTCGCCATTGATGTAGTGGGGGCTGGGTTGGTCCTGTGCTTCCTGAAGTCGATGATGATCTCTTTGGTTCAGTGCCAGATTGTTCTCTGAACACCAGGCTGTCAACGTCAGGACCTCCTCTCTGTAGGCTGAGTCATCTCCCCTTCAGATGAATCCGACCACTGTGGTGTCGTCAGCTCCACAGTGTTATTGTGGGCCGGACTGCAGTCATGGGTGTAGAGGCAGTACAGGAGGGGGCTCAGCACAAAGCCCTGTGGGGACCCAGTGCACAGTGTGCAGGTGAAGGAGAGATGGGGGCCAAGTCTCACAGTCTGGGGCCGGTTGGTTAAGAAGTCCTTTATTCAGGAACATGTGAGAGGGGGGAGGCCTATGGTGTGCAGTTTGGTGGTGAGAATGTCCAGGATGATTGCATTGAAAGCTGAGCTGTAATCCACAAAGAGCATGCGAGTGTAGCTCTGCTGCTGCTCCAAGTGGCTCAACACAGAGTACATAGCTACAGCGATGGCGTTCTCTGTGGATCTGTTTGCATGATATGCAAACTGAGGGGTGTCAAAAGTGGGGGGTGGTGGTCTTTGATGTGCTGGAGAACCAGCCTCTCAAAGCACTTCATGATTACCAGTGTGATGACCATAGGGCGGTAATCATTTAGGCTGGTGATGGATGATCTTTTTGGCCCGGGAATGATTCTGGCTGTTTTTAGGTGGGGGGGCACTGCGTGGGTTGAAATCCTGATGAGAATTAGGGTGAGCTGGT
This sequence comes from Archocentrus centrarchus, assembly GCF_007364275.1. Classification (NCBI taxonomy): domain Eukaryota; kingdom Metazoa; phylum Chordata; class Actinopteri; order Cichliformes; family Cichlidae; genus Archocentrus; species Archocentrus centrarchus. The sequence continues at coordinate 31,194,131 of NC_044369.1, read as the reverse complement.
GGGCACATGCTCTGAACACCTTGCCAGATCCTCCGTCTGGTCCAGCAACCTTCGTGGGGATCACTGCCAAGAGCACGCGCCATACCTGGTCATGCTCCTGGTGATGGGATGGGAATGGGGATGTATGCTAGCACATCACATCACAGCCTCTGAACTTTGTGATGTTCTGAATGCCCTGCCACACCTCCTGTGTGTTGTTGTTGGACAGGTGGGACTCTATTCTCCTCCTGTAGTCTTCTTTACAGGTCAGCTCCAGCAGCACTATATAGAGCTCTGTCGCCTGACCTGAAAGCAGCAGCCCTTATTCTAAATTAATTTTTTTCTCTCTCTTGGCTGACATACATGTACTGCAATCTACTGATGTCCAGTGATAAAAAAAAACTTTACACACTGAAAGTTTAAACCTATAATTTTGGTAGATCACATTTTGAGTTCTTTTATCTTTCTGAAACATCCCAGATAGCAAAGTGACTCTGGACCAGACATACCACAGGCTCCGTAACGGGTTTGGAAGGGAGTCCACTTACATGCCGGAATGGATGTAGAATGGATCAGAATCACAGATCTGGAACACAGTAGGACTAGATCCAGTTCGGATAAGGTCATTTTCCAGGTCATCCAGCCCAGATCTTTTTGGATCCATTCATAGAGGCTAACATAAGCTAACATTATGCAAGCTAATGTTAGGCTTGAGTGTCCTAAAACTCACATTTTCCCTCTGATAAACAGTAAATTACATCCTCACATCATATGAGAGTTAATTTGCTAAGTAATGAAGTTCAATAATGATACATCCTCTTCGAAGAAAGTTTCACTAACACCAGCTAACAGAGGCTATCAGCAGCAAAAACAGCAGTGCTTGCTGACAGAAAAGTTCAACTTATCCTCAATGATTAACCTCAGTATCACTGTCATTGGTCAGAAGTGAGCTTCACTGACTCATCAACTGGATTTTTTACAGCCTCTTGCAGAGTAAACAGACGTGGACTGGCAGCCAGTACTCACTATGCACAATATTTAAATGACAGATCATTTTTTTTCCTGATCTATTGCTAAGTGATGATATTGTTCAAATATATAAAAAATATAGTATGTATAGAAATTTTTTATATACAAAAAGTAGTAAAATATGCTGGTCAGCCATTTTTTTTTAATTAAACATGAACAGTAAAAGTGGATTTATATTTGCAGCAACTCAATAACATTTCTATGGCTGTCAGAGAGTCATCATCTGTCAGTGAAGGTTGATATTAGATTATAAATGCTTTAACTGGGGAACATTAAAATTCAACATTAATTTGTTTTTTTATGACTTACACAAGAGTATGTCTCTGATCCATCTAACAGATTTTTTTCCCCCACATTCTTTCCCTTCTAATTTAGCTTCCTTTTACATCTTCAAAGAAAGGGGAACCAGGATGGCACCAAGGAGGATAATCTATACTGGACAGCAGAGACTGAGAAAAAAGTTTCCTCTCAATATCATAAGTAATGCATTATATTACTATATTCTTTTTAATGAAGCTACCAAGTACCATTATTTCAGTGTGAAAACTATGGCTGGGAGGAGGGGGGTGATCTAGGTGGGAGCCAAGGTGCTGCTATACTAAAGTCAGTGAACTAGTGTGTGACACTTGATGGGTCTAGCTTCAACAGTATGTATCTTTGATATGAATTTGAAAATCCTAGATGAAATCATCAAGTTATTGCATTCACAGGATTTAAAAAAAAACTTGACAATTGAGATTCAACCTCATCCGAGGTGTGAATTTGAACATCCTAGGTGAGCTCGCTTTTGAGTTATCACATTCACAATATTTTCAGAAAACCTGATCAAGGTCACTAAGACTCTAACTCATCCAAAATATTGAGGAGAGGCATCTAAGGTGTGAATTTGAAGATTTTAACGTTAAAGGTTTTTGTGGAACAGACACCAGTGCTGCTAAGGCTATGCTAATATTTTGACTTTTCCTTCAAAACAGCCGAGCTAATAAATGAAAAACATAAGCCAACAATAAACATATACTTAAAAAATGCAATGAGGTTCTTAATGGTTCTGTATCACTTATTCTCACTTTTCCTCAGATAAATATCCAAAACACTTGTTTTTCTGTGTTTGGCAGACATGTAAGATTCATAGGCTGATTTTGGACTGATATCTGGCTGCCTTTTTTACAGATTTTATAAAAGCCCCCAAGAGGGGGCGGGTCCACTGTTTGATGATGTGCTGTGTGGTCAGATCCTGTCCAGATAGACAGAAATGATTGATGCAAATCTGCTGAGTTGAGGGTGGATCCTCCCCGGAGTCTTCTGCTGTCTGGGTGGATAGTCTGAGGTGCAACCTGGAGGCGTTGGATGGACCAAGACATAATATCCCAGAATGAATGGGTGTGTCCAAACTATTATATTTTTTTTTAACTACAGAATTAAAATAAATTAATGAAACTGGCCTGGCAAAAACTATGGTAACCTTGACTTAATATTTTGTTGAACAACATTTTGATGCAGTCACTGCAATCAAGAGATTTCTGTAGATTCAGTGAGCCTTCTGCACCTGTCAACAGGTATTTTGGCTCAATCCCTATGAGCAAACTGCTCCAATGTTTTGTTCTTAGCCATTCCTGGTTGTTTTTAGCTTTATAGATAAACTTTCTGGGGAAAACCTGGGTTTGTTAGAAGAGAGAGCAACCATCCCACTTTGTATAGAGCAGCTCTCATTTATATAAATCTAGCTGAATTGATAGCCCCAAAGTGACTATCCAGGGTTTAGACCAGGAAGCAGAGTTGCAGTCTTACACATCTCTTTGCAGCTTCTCTCCTCCTGTCATCCCCCCAAAGCCAGTCCCCACTGAGACGGTCTGCTCCCAGATCACCAAAAAACAAACCAAAAACCAGCAAAAGCACTGTTTAAAGAAAAAAAAATCACAAAGAAAGAACTATATACAACCTTAACTGTACCAAAGAATAAAACAGTTAAATATGGATTAATAAACATTTGGATTGTCTTTTCTAAGTCCCTGTTAATAAATGATTTAATAAATGATCAACATATTGATTTACTCTGCATTACAGAAATCTGGTGTTATCCAGATAAATGTTAATTTCAATGCATCAACACCCCCGAGTCACACTAACACTAACACACTCCCAGGAAACACCATCATTTCCTTTCATGCATTTCCGACTACTTCCCCCAAGTTTGTACAAAGAAGTGAAAAAACTAGAGGGAAAATGTCCACCCTAAAAAAAACTGACCATAGCAAGGAGTCTCAGCATTTTATGTTTATGTCAGCTGGCACTGCTTGTAAAACCGAAAGAATCAAGAAGAATTTATTGACATTATAATGAATGCCAATAGAGACGAGAGGGTCAGGGCATTATGGAGCCAGATCCCGGCTCCCAGCCAAAACAGTTTGCTGATAATGATGGACATCAGCAGGCCTGGTACGCCAGATCCAGCTCACACAAGTCACAAATAGGGCTGGGGGGGGTCTTGTACACATTGACCCAGAGAGATATGATTAATGAGTTCCTGATAATGCAGATGTTGTCTTGGAACAGGCTGCTTGTTATTTGTTCAATAGCCTTCAATTTCACTGGGGAACCCATTCAGTAAATCCAATAGTCCAAATTGCAGTTACCGTCGTCGCTATACAGAACCGAACTTTATCTCCAGATCTTATCCCTTTTGCCTGTGAGCACCTTCACAGCTGGACTACGCATCCAGCTTGCAGCTCAGGTCCAACAGGCTCTGAGTCTGAGTCTGGTGGATTAGTCAGTTTCTTTTTCCTTGTTTAGTCGAGTAAGAAATTAGTCACCAGGAACATCCCTCGTTCTTGTCTATCATCCACCTCGTCCGTACTCAGAGTTATCTGATTTCTCAGACTTTTTAAACTACTCCAACAGAGGTCCATTATCTCTTTAGTTTTACATCCTCACTGCGTACAACTGGATACTGTGGCTCCTCTGAAAAAGAGAGCCTCAAATCAGAAGGGCTTGACTCCCTGGAATAACTCACCAACACGCAGCTTAAAGCAGATAACCCATAAGCTAGAGAGGAAATGTTGACTTACTAATTTAGAAGATCTTCATTTAGCCTGGAAAAAGAGTTTGTTGGTGGACGAAAAAACCCTCTGTAAAGCTAGGACATCTTAATATTCATTACTGATTGAAAAATATAAGAACAACCCCAGGTTTCTTTTCAGCACTGTAGCCAGGCCGACAAAGAGTCAGAGCTCTGTAGAGCCGAGTATTCTTTTAACCTTAACTAGTAATGACATCATGAATTTCTTCAAGGAATGGGGTCTAATAGACATGGTGATGGCTTGGAGGAAGTAACTATTGACATTAACTCAGTAAGATCAATTTGAGAGAGAGTCTAAATAAATATCAGCAGTACTGAAAGTAGGTGTACACAAAGATACGTCAGTGAGATGTTTGGAATAATTTTAACTCTAATGGTTAATTTGGAGTGACCATTCTTTCACAAATCTTTATAGAAGTAGTCTGCATGCGTAGGTGAATTTAATGATTTGGATGGGTGAGTGAATACTTTTGGCATTATAGCACTGTAAACCTGATTGCACATCTGTGTAAGGCCCAACAAAGTTACATTCTGCAAGGGGTGAGACTACAGATATTCAAGATGATAGAAAATGTTTAGTAAGCTGACATATTTAAATCTATGATCATTATCTTTGATCAATAACTCCGTAAAAGCAGATCATATGCATTTTTAGTGTCACGCCAGAAAATTAATTTACAGTTACACAGGCTCTGCGCTTTTGAAAACTACTGGAAATTAAATAAAGAAGACTTCATTAAAATACCAGTTTTGGGGCTTTGATTTCAAAAGGGGCAGCATGGTGGTGCAGTGGTTAGCACTGCTGCCTCACAGTTAGAATACCATCTGGAAAACCTGGGTTCCATTCCACCTTGGCCCAGGCCTCTCCCTCTCTCTGTGTGGAGTTTGCATGTTCTCCCCGTGCTTGCGTGGGTTTCCTCCGGGTACTCCGGTTTCCTCCCACATTCCAAAGACATGCACTTACTGGGGTTAGGTTAATTGGCTAATCTAAATTGCCCATAGGTGTGACTGAGTGCGTGAATGTGAGTGTGAAAGGTTGTCTGTCACTCCGTGTTGGCCCTGCAACAGGCTGGTGACCTGTTCAGGGTGTACCCTGCCTCTCGCCCTATGACAGCTGGGATAGGCTCCAGCCCCCCCGCGACCCTTAACAGGATGTGCGGAAGCGAATGGATGGATGGATGGATTTCAAAAGGCTTACATTTTAGCATGTCATTTAAAAATGAATCTGCTGAAAGTGAGAGTATGAAGAACAGAATATGTAACTATGTAAGTAATCTTTGTTAAATGACTGTGACAAGTCTTTATGCTAAATACAATTACTAATTTCAAGTATACACTAAGCATTTTCACTTGTGCAAAACAGCAAATTTGATACCTGCACTTTTAAACAAATTCTTATTTCCTGTAAAACTGCAGTGTAACCATATTTGAATCAAATGTTCACAGCAGCCTTTTCCTGTGCAACCTAAGCATTTCTGCAACAAAACAAAAAAGTCACAGTTCTTATGTATGCATATTTCTCCATATTTCTGGTGCATTGCACTTGAGATTCACAAAAAAATGTTACTCATATATAAAGTTGTCAGCTTAGTCTAGTAAGCTATTAGACTGTCCTAACTTTCTTGTTATTATACAGACTCATTATTGATCTAAAATGCAGATTTAATTTCTTTTGATTCCATTTAATTTCATCACTTTTAGGGTCAAAGTGCTGTTATAGTAAAATCAGTGAACAAATCCTATGGAGTGAATTTGAACATCCTAGGTCATCTGAGATTGTTCTCCAGGCTGCAGACACCCATCTCCCCTATGTTAGTCTTGTATGTCCTCTTGGATGGCTGTTCTGAACGGAATTTCACTGTATGTATAATGATTCATTTCGTTGTATGTATAATGACAATAAAGGTCTCTAGTATCTCTTGTTATTGCATTCACAAGATTTTCAGAAAACTTGACCTCTGAGCTTTACCTTAAGGTCAAATTTGGAAAGATTCAAACTTGTGCAAGATTTTTAGTGGATGCATCTATGGGGTCAATGTGAACATTCTAGGTAAGACTGTTTTTGAGTTATTGCACTTCTAGGTGAGATTGTTCTGGAATTATCACGTTTAAAAGATTTTCAGAAAAAGTGAAATCTGACCTTTAGCTTGAGGTCAAGGTCTGTGAGTTTCGAACTTCTCTGAGAGTTGTGATGTGAATTTGAACATTCTAGGTCACGTTGTTCTTGAGTTAGGGCCAACATTAAAGTTTTTGTGGAACAGAGGATGATGCCAATGCCAAGGTTATGACAATACCTCAACATAAGTCAACAATAAACAGCTTTTTTCAGCCAAGCTAACAAGAGCACCGCTGAGTGGGTGCCAATGCTCAGCTGTTTTGGATTTGTAACAGGGGTGATGGTGGTGGAAAAGTGTGTGATGTTTGATGGGTCTAGCTTGATCGGTATGTGTCAATGGTGTGAAATTGAACATTCTAGGTGAGATTGTTCTGGAGTTATCACGTTGACAAGATTTTCAGGAAAATTGACCTTTGAACTTTGCCTTCAGGTCAAGGTTCTCAAGAATCTGAGTAGTACGAGATTTTTAATTGATGCATCTGTGGCACCATAGATATTGCTTGTCCAGTAATGTGGCTGCTTAAGTGCCTGCCATTGATGGTCACTCACAGATGTGAGGGCAGATATATAAGCTGCACCTCTCTACCTGTCTCCTCCTTTGCACTCCTACCTGACATGTCATTTCCAGGCTAAAGGCCTCTGACTCTAGCAGGTATGATGGCTTGCAGTTTTGATTGTTATTTTCTGGTCTCTTTATAGGCCCTCAAAACAATAATTGTTTTGCAAAGCAGCAGAGTTGCGTGCCTCTGGCATTAATACTGGCTACGTAAAGTAGGTGCCCTGTTGCGTAAGTGTTCTTTTTCTCTCTCTGCTCTGTGAAGCATGTTTTTGAGGCTGACACTAGTGTGGTCACAGGTGAACACCAATTAGCTGCCTAGGTCACTTTCCTTTTCTCCTCGTGTGCGCCTGAAACTGTCTTGATGTGGGTAGGTGGATTTTAGAACTGCAACATGCTGAGGTTTTGCTTCAGTGCTAACTCCATGTTTGTTAAATGCAGTGCTCCTTGGCTGACTCATCTAGACCTGCAATACCTCATGCTACTCCCAGTTGATTGGAGCTGCTGCTGTCCTGTCTCTTTGCTGCTTTGCCGCATTGTAAGTTCTGCTTGTTCGACTGTGTACTGAAGCTACAATGGCTGTTGCAGTTGGTCCCATGCTCTGCAGCTTGGTTTTGTCCTGCCTACGTTGGCTTTTAATATGGGTTTCCACCCAGTGTTTTAAATGAATGAGTGCGGGGCTTGTACAGCTCCTATTTTGGTTGATGAATTCTGTTTGCTTCTCTTTTCTGTGCTATTTGTAAATTAGTTTATTTTCTGATTGGTTTATTTATTTAGTGTTATTTGATGTTTTTCAGTTATTGTTATTTCTTTTCAGTTGCTAGAGACCATGGTGGTGGTGGCAGTACTGGTGGCTTGGGTGGTGGTGCCCACCTGCCTCCTTTTCTTCACTGTGTTTCTCTGGAATTGTGCTCATCACACTTTGGGTTGATTTAGTTTTCTTTGTTTTTTTTTTCTGGGTCCCTGTCCTCCCTTGCACTGGTCCCTGCCCCACCATAGGGGCACCATAGGGGCATAGTGGCACCATAATATTTTTTGTTCCTTAGTCCTTGTGTTCCTGTTATATTTTAATGTTTTTTTTTTCTTTTTCTAAATAAAAATTGTATTGTGTTTTTATATTGAACCTCATCTCTTGCCCTGCCCGTGGGCAGACCTGTGTGTTCCTTAGTGAAGGAATTCACTTGAAACTCTCAGGGTGCTGTTTTCTGGCAGTTTTGTAGGATATTGTCAATTATCTTTTTTCCTCCTATTTGTAATTAATGATCAACATTCCTTCTCACCCTCTCTGCTCCTCCATTGTCACACATCTATGATATGAATTTGAACATCCTAGATGATACTGTTCTTGAGTTATGGTCAACAGTTTTTGTGGAACAGATGCTGATGCCAAGGATATGACAATAGCTTCACTTTTTCTTCTAAATAGTGGAGCTAAAAATAAACCCTCATCTACTCCAATTTTAAGACCATCACTAGATACTTCACAATATTTCCTACAGGTTGAGCATAATTTCTATCTTCAGTTGATTATGTAGAGGCTGACTAATTTTACAAAGTTATAACTTGAACTCAAGTTGAATCATGTTAAGAAACTTTGTAAAGATTCATAATTTGGGACAACTTTATACCCTTATAAATACCCATCAGTGTTGAATCAGGCTTATCAGTTACAAACAAAAAAAACAAAAAATTTTTGAGTTGAACTAGAAAAGTTATCACATTGGTTTATTGTTGTTTTCTTTTTTTTTTTTTTACTTGAAGGTTCTGAAAGCTTCCTCTATTGAAAAAGACCTGAATCCTGAAAAATAAAACACGTTAACAACAGACAGGATTTCATAAACTGATGGCAGTGAACATCTCTGAATACCAACCACAGGCAGTAGTGCAAACCAGAAAGTACAATCAGCACCAAACATGCAGAATGATGGCAGCAGCTACAGCAAAAGGTCCATAAAGACTGAAGTGTCTCTCCTTCCTTACAGATTCCATATTTACACCAATCACTAATCTTTAAATACTAAATACTAGTTAATGTTGTTCCAGGAGCCTCACTGAAACTGACCAATCACATTTTAGTGACATCATGCGAAGCTGTGCGACACTGAGGGAATCCAACTGGAGAAATGTTAAATGCTGAACCTAAAACTGACCTCCATCCATCCATCCATTTTCTTCCGCTTATCCGGGGCCGGGTCGCGGGGGCAGAAGCCTAAGCAGAGAAGCCCAGGCTTCCCTCTCCCCAGCCACCTCCTCCAGCTCATCCGGAGGGACCCCAAGGCGTTCCCAGGCCAGCCGAGATACATAATCTCTCCAGCGTGTCCTGGGTCTACCACGGGGCCTCTTCCCGGTGGGACATGCCCGGAACACCTCACCCAGGAGGCGGCCAGGAGGCATCCTAATCAGATGCCCGAGCCACCTCAACTGGCTCCTTTCGATGTGGAGGAGCAGCGGCTCTACTCTGAGCCCCTCCCGGATGGCCGCACTCCTCACCTTATCTCTAAGGGAGAGGCCAGCCACCCTTCGAAGGAAACTCATTTCTGCCGCTTGTATTCGCGATCTTATTCTTTCGGTCACTACCCAAAGCTCATGACCATAGGTGAGGGTAGGAACGTAGATCGACCGGTAAATCGAGAGCTTCGCTTTTACGCTAAGCTCCCTCTTCACCACGACGGACCGGTGCAGCGTCCGCATCACTGCAGAAGCAGCCCCGATCCGCCTGTCGATCTCCCGTTCCCTTCTCCCATCACTCGTGAACAAGACCCCGAGATACTTAAACTCCTCCACTTGAGGCAAGAACTCGTTCTTGAGCCGGAGATGGCACTCCACCCTTTTCCGGCTGAGGACCATGGCCTCAGACTTAGAGGTGCTGATTCTCATGCCAGCCGCTTCACACTTGGCTGCGAACCGTTCCACTGCGAGCTGGAGGCCCCCCCCCTGATGAAGCCAACAGAACCGCATCATCTGCGAAAAGCAGAGATGAGACTCTGAGGCCACCAAGGAAGAAGCCTTCCGCCACCTGGCTACGCCTAGAAATTCTGTCCATAAAAATTATGAACAGAATCGGTGACAAAGGGCAGCCCTGACGGAGTCCAACACCCACAGGAAACAAATCCGACTTATTACCGGCTATACGGACCAAGCTCTCACTGTGGTTGTACAAGGACTGAATGGCCCGCAACAATGGGCCAGACACCCCATACTCCCGCAGAACCTCCCAAAGAACACCCCGAGGAACACGGTCGAATGCCTTCTCCAAGTCCACAAAGCACATGTAGACTGGTTGGGCAAACTCCCACGCACACTCGAATATCCTTGAGAGGATAAAGAGCTGGTCCAGCGTTCCACGACCAGGACGAAAACCGCATTGTTCCTCCTGAATCCGAGGTTCGACTAACGGACGGACCCTCCTTTCCAGCACCCTGGCATAGACCTTACCGGGGAGGCTGAGTAGTGTGATCCCCCGAAAGTTGGAGCACACCCTCCTGTCTCCCTTCTTAAAGATGGGGACCACCACCCCGGTCTGCCAATCCAATGGCACTGCCCCAGATCTCCACGCGATGTTGCAGAGGCGTGTCAACCAAGACAGCCCTACAACATCCAGAGCCTTCAGGAACTCAGGGCGAATCTCGTCCACCCCAGGGGCTCTGCCACCAAGGAGTTGTTTAACTACCTCAGTGACCTCACCCCCAGTGATGGTCAAGTCATCCCCCTCATCCCCAGACTCTGCTTCCACTACAGAAGGCGTGTCAGTGGGATTCAGAAGGTCCTCGAAGTATTCCTTCCACTGTCCGACTATAGCCTCAGTTGAAGTCAGCAGCACCCCCCCCGCACTATAAACAGTGTGAGTGAAGCACTGCTTTCCCCTCCTGAGTCGCCTGACGGTTTGCCAGAATCGCTTCGATGCCGTCCGAAAGTCTTTTTCCATAGCCTCACCGAACTCCTCCCACACCCGAGTTTTTGCTTTGGCCACTACCCGAGCTGCATTCCGCTTGGCCTGTCGATACCTGTCAGCTGCCTCTGGAGTCCCACAGGCTAACCAAGCCCGATAGGACTCTTTCTTCAGCTTGATGGCTCCCTTCACCTCCGGTGACCACCATCTGGTTCGGGGGTTACCACCACGACAGGCACCAACCACCTTGCAGCCACAGCTCTGAGCAGCAGCCTCAACAATGGAGGTGCGGAACATGGTCCATTCGGACTCAATGTCCTCAGCCTCCCTCGGAATGCTGTCGAAGTTCTGCCGGAGGTGGGAGTTGAAGATCTCCCAGACTGGGGCTTCTGCCAGGCGTTCCCAGTGCACCCTCACAATACGTTTAGGTGTGCCAGGTCTGTCCAGCATCTTCCCCCGCCACCTGATTTAACTCACCACCAGGTGGTGATCAGTTGACAGCTCAGCTCCTCTCTTCACCCGAGTGTCCAGAACATACGGCCGCAGATCTGATGATACGATTACAAAATCGATCATCGACCTGCGACCTAGGGTGTCCTGGTGCCATGTGCACTTATGGACATCCTTGTGTTCGAACATGGTGTTTGTTATGGACAAACTGTGATTTGCACAGAAGTCCAATAACAAAAACCATTCGGGTTCAGATCGGGCAGGCCGTTCCTCCCAATCACGCCCCTCCAGGTCTCACTGTCATTGCCCACGTGAGTGTTGAAGTCTCCCAGCAAGACTATGGAGTCACCAGATGGAGCACTCTCCAGCACCCCACCCAGCAACTCCAAAAAGGGTGGGTACCCTGAACTGTCATTCGGCGCATAAGCGCAAACAACAGTCAGGACCCGTTCCCCAGCCCGAAGGCGCAGGGAAACTACCCTCTCATCCACCGGTGAAAACTCCGACATACAGGCAGCAAGCCGGGGGGATACAAGAATACCCACCCCAGCTCGCCGCCTCTCACCGAGGGCAACTCCAGACTGGAACAGAGTCCAGCCCTTCTCCAGGAGACTGGTTCCAGAGCCCAGGCCATGCGTTGAGGTGAGCCCAACTATATCTAGCTGGTATCTCTCAACCTCACGCACTAGCTCAGGCTCCTTCCCCACCAGAGAGGTGACATTCCATGTCCCAATAGCCATAAAAACTGACCTGAAACCATTAAAAATGGTGATGATTCACAGAATGGGTGAGTTTAGTATTAATGTCAGGGAGTACTGAGGGTTCACAGGTGTAAGAAATTTGTCTTTAGGGTTTGTTCTTAAAAACTGCACTAACACAAAAGTTTTTATCTGTGAAAGAGACAATTTTAACCCCAAACTTTATTAAACAAGCCTAAATCTGAGTAGTTCTGTTGCCTAAATCTGCCCAAACTGTAAGTGAAAAATGTTAACACAAGAGACATGTTGGATTCACTTAACTTCTTTTAAAAAATGCTGGGCAAACAGTGAACTCCACACTGAATGCAGTGTTGAGTCTGTTATTTTCAGCATCTATTTGGATGTTACAAACACCCACAATAATTATTTTATCTGACCTGAGCATTAGATCAGCTAAAACCTCCAACAAATGGCTGCCCCTCCCTGAGCCTGTTTTTTCCTGAGGTTTCTTCTTGTTATAAGGGAGTTTTTCCTTCCCACTGATGCCCACTGTGGCACAGTGGTTAGCACTGCTGTCTCGCAGTTAGAATACCATCTGGAAGGTTCTGGATTCGAGTCCACCTTGTACACCGGTCAGATACAGTGTATCACAAAAGTGAGTACACCCCTCACATTTCTGCAGATATTTAAGGATATCTTTTCATGGGACAACACTGAAAAAATGACACTTTGACACAATGAAAAGTAGTCTGTGTGCAGCTTATATAACAGTGTAAATTTATTCTTTCCTCAAAATAACTCAATATACAGCCATTAATGTCTAAACCAGCAGCAACAAAAGTGAGTACACCCCTAAGAGACTACACCCATAAATGTCCAAATTGAGCACTGCTTGTCATTTCCCCTCCAAAATGTCATGTGACTCGTTAGTGTTACTAGGTCTCAGGTGTGCATAGGGAGCAGGTGTGTTCAGTTTTGTAGTACAGCTCTCACACTCTGTCATACTGGTCACTGAAAGTTCTAACATGGCAAAGAACTCTCTGAGGATCTTAAAAGATGAATTGTTGCTCTACATGAAGACTGTTATATAAGCTGCACACAGACTACTTTACATTGTGTCAAAGTGTCATTTTGTCAGTGTTGTCCCATGAAAAGATAAACTTAAATATATGCAGACATGTGAGGGGTGTACTCACTTTTGTGATACACTGTAGCTAGTAATTTAATGAGAACATGTGGCTAAACATGTCACTCTGGTCTGCCTGGGAGGGGCCCAGAGAAAACTACAGAGTCCAACGCATTTACATACAATTCAATATTAACTTTTGTGACCTCCAGTTGATGTAACCAGGTGTCATTACCGCCATTGTGAATTATTATTTTACGAAATCTGTTTGTCTTTGGCCAGCAGTTTCAGATTTCTTTTTATGTCACTTACTCTGGCCCCTGGAATATAATCAGCTATGGCTGCTGTTATTTCTAGTTTCCTGTTAGTCAAAACAGAGTTGCCAATAACCAGAGTTTGTTCCTCAGCGAGTGTGTTGCTGAGGGGAAAAGCTATTCAAGATGTGAATGGGTTGGTGGTGTACTAGGTCTTCTCAGGGTTCTAGCCAGTAAAATTTCACAGACTGGCCCTATCGGTAACAATGGGATGAGGGGGGGTTGAACGACCACTTGCTAGTGCTGATGGCCACACTGCTACCTGCAGCTAACTGTGAATATAGCGATCCATTCTCAGCCTGGCGTGGTGGTACCTCAGCAAGTCACAATTTGGTGCAAAATCATGAAAAGGGGTCCAAAGTAAACATTTCGATATTGTGCATCGTAACTGCCAGTAAAATGTTGTCTGTGCAACTGGATGCAACAAAAAGTCCTCAGCATCCAACTTTACTACTTACTGTAGACTTAACCCCATAGGTATTGTTTAGATGGTAATGCATAGTGGTGTAATGAATTCATTGCTGAAGATGCAGCTTTCTTGTGCTGCCTTTTACCTGAAGGTATCATTAGTGCAGGTGTGGATGTACAGTAGTAGCAACATTGCAGTCCGCTTTATTATCTCGAAGGTCTATTGCAAAGGGTTCAATTTGTCTGTTTAGTTACAATGCGAGCAGTTATGTCTGAAAGTTTTTTTGAATTCTGAAACTAAGCCTGTTAACTTGCCTGTTGTGTTATTAACAGCTTCTCCTTTTTCATCAGCTTCATGTATTTCAGTTTGTGTTCGCAGCTGCTGGGACAACATTTGAGGAATTTGAAGTTTTGAAAACTTTTAAATTTACATCACCTACCATTGCCTAATGCTGTGAAGACATATAGACCTAGCAAACCAATTAAACCAGTTAAACTTTTAGCCTTGATTACTTTTATTTGAACTTTCTTTGTGTACCCTAACTTGTACACAGTCCTTTTCTTTTCTAAATGAAAAAGAAACAATAATTTACCAGTCCAGAATTTTATTTTAGGACTTTTATTGTAAACCTAATACAATTTTTGTAAGGTCCTTGTTCCCTTATTTAGTATATTAACATGTTTTATGTAAGTGTACATTGCTCCAAGTTCACTGTTACCATGCTCTCATCTATTGTAATTATTCTTTTAGGCATTGTGTTTATCTCTGAATTTAAAACCTTTTAATCTCTTACTTTATCTGGATACACAGGATCAAAAATAGAAAAGAATAACTACAAGGGAAAAAATCAGTAGCTCAAATTGCTCAGTCAGAAAATCACTCAGTAGCACTTGATTCATATAATTACATGCGTAAGGATTACAAATGAGTGTGTGTCTATTGTGTCCATGCTATTGTTAATAAAGCATTAAATATTCATCTGTACAGGTAGTTTATAAATCCAACATTTGAGTCATTAGAAAGGTTTGTACCATCATTTATAATTCTTACGTGTGTACTACTATAAGGTGTCTGGGTGTATGGGAACATTGAGTTTGTTTTCAGTCATTCTCCTGACTGACTATGGATAAGTGCTACAATTATTTAATCTCAGAATATGTCTTTGGATGAACCCCAGGAATGCTTCACTGATGCTCCTCTCCCTTTAGCTTGTTGCCTCTGTCTGGCATCTCTTCTTATTGTCATGGCTGTTTTGACAGCTGCTTTACATTTCTTAGAGATGCTGGTGTGACGCACATACCCTAGGGGTGGCCTTTTCACGGGTCTGCAAGTGTATACCATTAATCCATTCCCTTTTTGTTTTCCAGAGGTAACATTTCTCACACAGGGTGTGGTGCCCCTCTGAGTTTCTTATAATAGTCTTTTGAAACACCACTGAGTCCAGTGTCAGCCTCCCAGATGTTGTATGACCACAGAAAGAGTTGGATGGCATGGATGAACTGATCTGTCCTTCGCCTTTTCATTATCTCATCATAGTGGTCTTTGTAGGAAAACCTCAGGACTCTTGAACAGGCAACTGTGTTGTAGCTGAATTGGATGATTAACTTCACAGCCAAAACATAACTTTTTGCAAAACTTCTTCAAAGGTGAAGGGTGGCAAGTTTAATGTTGCTAACAGTGCTGAAGGGGGAGACTCAGGAGGTCATGCAATGCACTAATATCTGTGTAAAAAAAAAAAAAAGACCACTTAATTTAGACCACACAAATTTAGAGTATACTGTTGTGTTGCACACCCACACACATGCACACATAACCTACCATTTGTCTGATGATTTTTTGGCCTACAGATGGCAGAAACAATACGAGTCTTCAGATCAAAATAAGACATTTTCTAATACTCCCATAAGCAGAGTTGACCCTGTCTCTCTTGATGGTATTGCCAGCCTTGCTAAACGCATGCTGCAGTGCTTTCTAGTTCTAACATACGTTCTTCCTAAGTGAGAGGGGGTATATTTTAACCTCACTTTCATATAATTACACCCATTGTAAATGCAGCAGAGTAGCCAATATGCCTAAAAATAAAATGCTGTGAGTGTGCAAGTGACTTATTTTTTTCATTCACGTGCATTTGTTTACATTTAGTTCATTTTCCAACTGATGTCCCTGCAGCATACAGTGGGGGAAATAATCATTTGATCCCTTGCTGAATTTGTAAGTTTGCTCACTTACAAAGAAATGAACAGTTTCTAATTTCAAAGTCCTCTCTTTTGAGAGAGAGAGAGAGAGAGAGAGATCCAGAAAGAACAAATTACATAAATGTCATAAATTGATTTGCACGTCACTGAGTATTTGATCTATAAGCAAAACATAACTTTGTACTTGGTGGAGAAACCCTTGTTGGTAAGCACAGTGTTAAGATGTTTCTTATAATTGGTCACTAGGTTTGCAGACAGCTCAGGAGGGATTTTGACCCACTTCTCTTTACAGAAACTCTGATTTTTCTTAGGTTTCTCTGGCTGCCACTTGGCAACTCAAAGCTTCGACTTCCTCCACAGATCTTCTATAGGATTGAGGTCTGAAACTGTCTAGACCACTCCATGACCTTAGTGTTATAGTGCATTGACTTAAGAAGCAGTAAAGTGAAAAAAAAAAAAAAAAGACTGAAAATGTTCTCTAAAAAATTATTGTCATAGAAGCAACATATGAATTAAAAACTCCAGGAGAGAACATTTAGCAGTGTCTGCTGGCTCTTTCATCTTTCTGATCTTTGTTCATCTTTGTTTAAAAATTCAGTGGTTTTATTATTATTTACAGTGTAGCTCTTAGGAGTGAACAGTTTTGACATTGGTTACCTGTGTTTATACTTTTATATTGTAATGCATTCATTTACAACAGGGTCCCAGTTCCCACAGTTCTCCCTTAAGATCCGCTTTGACCTTCAGTCTTATATGCTCATGTCACCCAAACAAATCTCATTCCGAAACACAGGAACTCTCAAAGCTAATTCAGTGGATGAGAAACATCGTTTTACAGGCTTTTTTCCACACACAAGGCTTTATTTTCACATATTTTAGGCTTTGTCTAAAGTTCAGCACCAACGCTGGTCCACTAACATCACAGAAAGCATGAAAAATAATTTAACCGGTCTATTAGAGGTTAGTGATGAAATTCACCAGAATGTAATATGACAAACCATTGAAAAGAGTTGTTAGAAGAAAAGAAGATAGGCTTGTTGCTTCTAGTTTTTTGTAAGATTCTGTCCACAAATATGTTAATGAGAGAGTTGCACCCAGTCACACACAACACTGGTCATGGACAGATTATCAGGAGCTGAACCCTGGATACAAATTTGCTACAGATGTACCACATACCTGCTCATGCAGATGCTGCCCACTGCATGTGCCCTTCTGACAGCATGCTGAAGTCAGTGTGCTGAGGAAGGCTCTGCTTAGGAACTTGTATTTGCTATTTTGACTTGTTAAATTACTCATATTCTACATCTCTCTCCATGTCATGTAAATAACAATAAAATATATGCTAAGGATTCAAACACAGACTTCAGTTACTTTAATGAATAATGTGCTATCTAAATCATTAACTTTCTTCTGACATTCTTTGGAGAAAATTAATTGATCATTTTGTTCAATCAAAATGTCAGACAGTTCTGATTTTAATGGCATTCAGTTTGAAAAACAATAATATATATATAAAAAATATATTAGGGTCAAGAATAGACAGTTGATACAGGTTCTCCACACACCCTCCTGCCCTGTCTCAGTCAGTCCCAAGATATTTCAAGTGTTACATCAGAGTGGTCAGCTCAGTGTCTCTAATCTGCACACTAGGTGGGAGTAGCTAACAGAGATAAATCTGCAATCCAAGATTATTGTAGGCTAAAGACACTGTAGCTAAGACCTTCTCTCTGTATACAGCCTGTCATGCTGAAGTTCCTGCTGCTGGTCAGCCTGCACAGGTAATCATCCATGGACAGTGAAGTGATGTGCCTAAGCTCTCTGACCGCACAGTCAGGCTAAAGCATACAGCGAGGTTTCATGTATAGCAGAAGTGACAGCCATGTCATTTAAACAGATGCAGTTTTAACTGATTTCTCTGACACAGAGGTTGGCACCCGCTGTTGCCAAATAGACTTTTTAGTAGTGATGTAGCCAAAGAAATTCCTTAAATCAGACACAGTGCATTCTAACTACAATCCCTCCATCATTGAGAGCAGGCTTTCTAATGGCTCAAGGATAAACATTCATGAACAAAATAGTAAACATGATCTCATTTTAGATCTCGGATCCCAAACATCACTTTCCCATTTTCTTAGCTTTAAATCCGTATTAGATGTTGAGGGATTCTATGAATGTAGAGCAAACAGGAGCTGCTATCCAAACCATCTACTTAGAAACAATGCAATTTTATGTTTAAATTTTATATTCATATAACTATTTGTTTTTCATATTTGTTTTACTCAAAAATAAAAACACTAATTGTCACCACCACATTTTGCATTGCAAAACTCTCAGATTATGTGTAGGTCACACTAACATGATATCCAGAAAAAGAAAAATAGTACACAAAGGGTACACACACACACACACACACACACACACACACACACACACACACACACACACACACACACACACACACACACAGAGTCTTTGTCTGCCTTTGTTTGTCTGTCCTGCGCAGTATCTAAGCTGTTCCCAGGACTGCACTCTTCTGGATGGAGATCTGCTGGAGCCATTCTCCCAGTTCAGGAGTCAGTGCACCAAGTGTTCCAATTACCACAAGGACTGCCATTTCCTTCACCTTTAACATCCTCTCTAGCTCCTCTCTGAGTTCTTGGTATTTATCAAGCTTCTCGTGTTCTTTCTTCTTGGTGTTGCCATCACTTGGTATTGCAACATCTATCACTACGGTTTTCTTCCTTTGTTTGTCCACCACTACTATGTCCGGTTGGTTAGCCATCACAAGTTTGTCTGTCTGTATCTGGAAGTCCCACAGGATCTTAGCTGTTATTCTCGACTACCCTTGGGGGCGTATCCCATTTTGACCTTGGGACTTCCAGGCCATACTTGGCACAGATGTTCCTGTATACTATGCCAGCCACTTGGTTATGGTGTTCCACGTATGCCGTGCCTGCTAGCATCTTGCACCCTGCTGTTATGTGTTGGATCATCTCAGGGTTATCTCTGCACAGCCGACACTTGGGGTCTCGCCTTGTGTGGTAGACCCAGCCTCTATCGATCTTGTGCTCAGAGCTTGTTCCTGTGTTGCCATGATTCGTGTCTCTGTGCTGTCCATGAGCCCAGTTTCAATATCAGATACTTTGTTTGTTTGGACCCATTCCTATGAATGGGTCCAAACTTTTGACTAGGGAGGGAGGGATGGATGGATGGATGGATGGAATTTTTGGAAACTCGTGGTTAAGAATGAAACCATTGAGGAACATTCTTAATGAGAAATCTGCAGGATGATGTAAACACTGGTGTGAACTGACTGTGATGTCTCACCATATCAGATAAAGCTGCTCAGGTCCACCTTTCCATGTTAAAACTTGCACAGCTTTCAAATAAATGAAAGTACATGCTGTAGGGATAAATGAAGAAGAAAGGGAACAATTCTGATGTAATATTGCACACTGTATTTCTTTTTCTCTGGACTGGGGGCATGGTGCACTTTATAGCCGCACAAAATGATCACAAAATAATTGTCCGCTGCTGCTGAGTCCTCTTCAATCATGTGTCTGCTTGTAAACATGCATTCACTTGTATACATTTTGATCAATGTTAATCCATTTGCTATGTTTTTTTTGTTTTGTTTTGTTTTTTCCACACAGAATGTGAAGAACAGGCATTTGGACTAACAGCAGCAGTGTGAGATGAAGTAATTGAACAGAAATAGAAGCATGGGCACCTGAGATACTCTATTCCCAGGGGCTCCACAAAGCATTTTTCCCCCATCTAGAAATGGAAACATACCAAAGACTCTTGGGAACTGCATCTGAAACTCATCCATCAGTTTTCTCTGGTGTATATAAATACCCAAGTGGAGCAGTCACACAAAGGTTTGTCCCGTAATATGGGGCTCACAGATGGAAATGGATAGGCACGATTCAGGTAGGTGGTAAACTGCTGCAAGCAAAAATATCTCACTGGTCTGTTTTCAGGCCTATTGCTCCAAATAAAAGCAATCAGCGAAACATTAGGCTCACTGATCCACATTTAGGGAGCGGGAAACTATCTTCCAACATGGCCTGTAAAGAGGTCTACTACAGAGGGATGAATCACAGAGGCAGACATGCTGGCCTGCTTACCACGCATCAGGAAGCAGATCTTCTCTAAAGATTTGCTCTGTGAAAGTGATACATCGACATTCTGGATATATTTTTCCTTCAGTGGGCTTTTGTAGCTGAATGGGAAAGATATTAGTCTGCCTGAATGAGGAACCCAAACAATGTTAAAAGTAGGGATGCGCCGATCCGATATTCAGTATCGGTATCGGTCCAATACTGGCCTAAATTACTGGATCGGATATCGGAAAGAAATAAAAAAATGTAATCCGATACATTAAATAACGTTTCGCTCACATTAGCTGCATTACAGGGATCAGTCATCTTCTTCTTCTTGTGGGTTTGCGGTTGACCAATCCAGCTTAGAGCTGCATTACCGCCACCTACTGGAATGGAGTGGGGGATCAGGAGTTAGAAAACAACCCCCTCAGATCCTCCGTCGCTGCGACGGATTCCCTTGGACACTGAGCGATCATCGCTGACATGTTTTTCTGCCTCCACCGCTCTCTGCCTTGTTTGTGTGTTGTGCTCGCTGTGCTGAGAATCAGCTGTTATTTTTTTCTCTACTTCAGCTCTCAGACATACTGCTAGCGAGCACAGCTATTAGCACTAGTGACCGCCCGGTACCGGAAGGACCCCTTCCCCGTCAAAATATTTTTGATACTTTAATACCTGATTTGTGACTAAATATAGACCTGCAGTAGAAACGTATTTAGGAGAATGCTTGTAAATATAAAGCATTACAAGATTGTGCTCACGCAGCCCCTAGTTTTTCACGTGAACACTGATGACGCAACAGCAGCAGTCAGCTGATTTATGTGCAGTCTGTCTGCACAAGCGGAAAGAGGCGGAGCCGGCGCGCTCAGATGGAGCAGAAGGAAATGTTTTTCTAGTGTCCAAAAGAAGCCTTTTCGTCCCTGTAACCTCCATTAAACCTTTACTGGGAAACAGCTGGAGGTCCTTCATCAACCACCTGATCAGTAAGTGAAGAAAAGAGAACTTTGTAGCTGCTCCATCCACCCTGTTTGTTCCAACACAGGGAAAAACTGCAGTACGGAAGTTAAAATATGCAGATGAACTGTTAATATGAAAAAAAGTATTTCTTATCCAGTTACTTGGGTAATCAATATAAATAGAATACACAATTGCTAAAATAATCGATAGTTGCAGCCCTAATGAAATTTGCAACATGCCATAAGCATCACCTTCTCACACAGAAGCAACAGGATTCAGGTGATAGTTATTGTTGTAAGTAAAGTTTATTTATATAGCATTTTTCACAGACAGAAAAGCGCTGTACAATAATTAAAACACAAAATCACCCCCCACCCCCAGAAAACACTATGTTAAAAACATAATAACATTACCATATTAAAAGAAAAAGAATAAAAATAAAGTCAGAAACCAGAAAGCCTGGTTAAACAGAAAGGTTTTTAACAATTTTTTAAAGGATGCCACAGAGTCAGCTAAATGGAGCTGGAGTGGTAAACAGTTCCAGAGCATTGGTGACACTGCCCAAAAAGCTCTGCCCTCCCCGGTCCTTAGTCTTGTATGTGAGACAACTAAAAGACTTTGATTTTGTTGTGTGAGAGACTGTTGCCTTCTTTTTAAAAAAATTTTTTTTTAATGTTTTTAAATGCCTGGATCAATTTTAAATATCGGATTTATATCGGTATCGGCCGATATCCAAATGTAAAATATCGGTATCGTATCGGACATAAAAAAGTGGTATCGTGCCATCCCTAGTTAAAAGTATAAACAAAAGGTTTTCAATGTCCCAAGAAAAGAACAGTGTCAGGCAAACTATAAGAAGATAAGTTATTAAATATTTGGGGTTATACACAACAAGTATGTTTGATAAAAAATTATTTACAGTAATCCCTCGCTACTTCACAGTTCGCTTTTCACGGACTGGCTTTTTAGCGGGTTTTCAATCAGTATTAGTGTAAAATATTTATTGCGCTATTTTCACTGTTTCGCAGGTTTTTGCGGTACTCGTTCTTCACATGCGTAGTACCTGTTGTACAGTAATGTATATATTTGGTGTGTAGATGTGTGGGGAGGGTTTATAAAAAACTTAAAATAGTGTATAACTACTAAAATAATGTATACGTATTAAAATAAATATAGCGTCCCATTTTCGCGGATTTTCACTTATCGCGGGTGGTCCTGGAACGTAACACCCGCGATAAGTGAGGGATTACTGTAATAAGTAATAGCTATCGTTATGAAACTTTCCACATTTGTAATATTTTAGATTTCAAATTAGTTTTCTCATTAATATTGTGATATTGTATGGAAATAAAGTATTTGTAGCACTAGTGGGGTGATAACATTGTAGGAAGGTAATAATATGGAAATAGCAAGATATTGCCACTTAATTACCAATGTAATACCAAGTAATATCCTAATTACTATCTTATATCAACTAGCTAATTTTCATTGATTTGGAATATAATTTTTCACCTCTCCCATCCTTCTAATGCAGTCTCTTTTTTTCTACTACCACATACTACTTTCCAAATAAAAGCATCAGACTTCACAAAACTTAAATAACGCATCAAATATAATTTCACAAGATTAAGTCATTAAAATTCTATAGTGTGCTTTAGTATTCAATAATAATGTTGTTAGTTTGTTGAAAAGCTGATGCTTTTATTTTGAAAGAACAATTGTCATAGGAGAAGGAAGGATAGGCAAGACAGTTAAAAAGTAAATCTTCCAAACGACGGAAAACAAGACAGTTTTAGGCTTATTAGCACATGGCTCGTGTGGGCCCAACGTTGGTTATTATTCTGTTTCATATTGTGAACAATGATCAGTAACATAGATTTCTCATAGATTTTCTGTTAAGTGAAACACCTAGCAAAACTATTAGCACAGCGCGTCTCTCTAGTGGCTGGCAATTTTTGTGTGAGTTAATTTTGTAGACTTGAAGAAAAGCAGTATTGTTGAAGTGTGTTTTGCAGGAAATTAAGCACATATATCAATTAAGTATTACATTATGACCACTGACTGGTGAAGTGAATAACACTGATTATCTCTTCATCATGGCACCTGTTAGTGGGAAGGATATATTGGGGACCAAGTGAACATTTATTCTCAAAGTTAATGTGTTAGACGCAGATAAACTGGGTAAGGGTAAGGATTTGAGCAAATCTGAGAAGGGCAAAATTGTGATGGCTAGATGAGGCTGAGGAGTAGAATACACCAAACGCCATTGATGAGCATCCTGCTGGCTAATGTCCAGTCACTGGATAGCAAGCTGGATGAACTCAGGGCCAGGATACAGTTCCAGAGGTACATACAGGACTGTAACATCATCTGTCTTACGGAAACATGGCTGACCCCCCCTCTTACCGGACCACGCTGTACAGCCGGTGGAGTTCTTCAGAGTTCAATGCATGGACAGAACAAGCAAGTCTGGGAAATCAAGACCGAGGAAGTGTGTGCCAAATGATTAATAACAACTGATGCGACAGTTGAACAACCCTGTTTGCCTAACTTGGAGCTCCTAACCCTGAAATGCCACCCTCACTACCTGCCCCACGAGTTCACTTCTTCAGCGCCATCTACTTTCCACCCCAGGCAGATACAGACACTGCACTATCTAAACTGCATGAGGCTATTTCCACCTATCAGGCTAACTAGCGTGATGCAACTCTCATTGTAGCATTGGGATTTCAACAGTGCAAACATGAAAAAGGTGATACCAGAGTTTACGCAACACATCGACTTGCCCAACAGAGGAAAGAGGACTCTAGACCACTGCTACTCTCCTTTCAAAGAGGGCTACAAAGCAAAGCCTCTTGCCCCCTTTGGGAAGTCAGATCACACCTGTCCTTCTGATGCCAAAATACAAACAAAGCCTCCGGCAGGAACCCCCTGGTGTGAGGGTGTGTTGGATTCAGCTGACTGGGACATGTTTCTCAGCAGATCGGGTGGAGACATTGAAGAGTTTACGGAAATGGTTGTGGGAGTTGTTGATGATACTTATCGGGACCATCAGGACTTTTCCCAACCAGAAGCCATGGGTGGATTAATCTGTCCTCAATGCTCTGAGGTCCTGCAACGCTGCCTATAACTCCAGCCTCGCCTCTGGGAACATGGAGCACTACAAGGCTGCCTCACGCAACATCTGCAGAGCGGTGAAAGAGGCTAAACATCGATACGGCTGCAGCCTGGAACAACAACTACAACAGTCTGACTCCAGGGGACTGTGGCATGGACTACGCACCATCACGGACTACAAAACACCACACACATCCCCGGTGAATGCATATGCTTCTCTAGCTGATGAAATCAAAAACTTCTTTGCACACTTTGACTCGGGAAGCTGACAGCCCACTACACTCCCAGTCGGAGGGGCGGAGACACTCACTGTGATGGCGCATGATGTGAGGAGGTTGTTCAGCAGTGTAAACACCAGGAAAGCAGCTGGATCAGATGGTATTACTGGACATGTCATTAAGACCTGCACTGACTGTCTGGCATATGTGTTTACAGTGATATTCAACCTCTCATTGAAACTGTG
Organism: Archocentrus centrarchus; assembly: GCF_007364275.1. NCBI lineage: Eukaryota > Metazoa > Chordata > Actinopteri > Cichliformes > Cichlidae > Archocentrus > Archocentrus centrarchus. The sequence goes on along the minus strand of NC_044369.1, from coordinate 31,169,654 downwards.
TGTGATTCCCACCTGCTTCAAAAAGTCCATTATAGTCACTGTCCCAAAGAAATCACACCCCAGCAGCCCCAGTGACTTAAGGGCCAAAACACTCACCTCTGTGGTGATGAAATGTTTTGAGAGACTCATCAAGACGTTCATCACCTCCTCTCTGCCCACCACCCTCAATCCACTACAGTTTGCCTACCATACAGACAGATCCACAGACAACACCATAACCTTCCTGCTCCATAAGACCTTTTCCCACATAGACACTTGTAAGGGGAACTATGTGAGTGCTAATTGTAGATTACAGCTCAGCATTCAGCACAATACTTCCCTCCAGGCTGGTCTCTAAGCGGTTAGACCAGGGCCTGGACCCATCCCTGTGCTGGTGGTGATAGGTTCAGATCATTTTATAAAACATGGAACAAAGCACACAACTATTATTTTTACTTGCAGCAAGGGGAAACCATCCTCTAAGCTCACTCGGATCAAAGAGGAAAAGATCTCCGAAGGACGGCCTCCTTCACAGCTGTTTTATTTCACTCACTCACATGATTAAATCACATATGTTTACACATGTATGTGTATGTGTGTGTGTGTGTGTGTCCATCAAGATAAAAGGGACAACAATATAACATAGAAAACAAATTATCAACTTATAAAAACACAAGCTATGATAATTCATAGCAACCAAAATAAAGTCACATAAAACAATTCCATAAAAGAGTCATAAAGGGTTTACAGCTTTATGACCAACAGACCACAGGTGGTATGAGTGGGTCACCTCACCTCATCCCCTCTCATCCTCAACACCAGATCCCCCCAGGGCTGTGTGCTCAGCCCTCTGTTGTACTCGCTGTACACCCATGACTGCAAGGCTACGTCAGAGTCCAACGTCATCATTAAGTTTGCTGATGACACTGCTGTTGTGGAACTAATCTCCCACAATGAAGACACAGCCTACACGAGAAAGGTCTCCCACCTGGAAAACTGGTGCCGTGAGAACTACCTTCTGGTTAATGTCAGCAAAGCAAAGGAACTGATTGTGGACTTCAGCAGGAAGCAGCAGAGGGACTACCATCCACTTCTCATCAGTGGTGCTGAGGTGGAAAGAGTGGACACTTTCAAATATCGGGGAGCGACCACCTCTTGGGACCTGTCCTGGACTCATCACATTGGTAACACTGCGAAGAAGGCCAGACAGCGTCTCTACCTCCTCAGGTGGCTGAGACACTTTAAGCTCCCATTCAAGGTGCTCAGGAACTTTTACACCAGCACCATCGAGAGCATCTTTCATGGCAGCATCACCACCTGAATGGGAAACTGCACTAAGTAGGACTTCATGTCCCTTAAAAGGCTGGTTCGTTCAGGTGAACGAACCATCAGTACCAACCTCCCCAACCTGCAGGACATTTACACCAAGCAGTGCAGGTTAAGGGCTATGAAGACTCTAACACAGTCTAACCACCCCGGACACTCTCTTCTCCCTGCTCCCATCAGGCCGCATTACTGCTGCCTGACTAAGAGTGAAAGGTTGAAGAAGAGTTTTTATTCACAACCCATCCATCTGCTCAACTATGAGCCCTAAAATGCACTATTATTCACAATGTAAATTATTCTATTCTGTCAAAAATCAATAAATTAATATGATTATTGTCTAGGTCGCTGATCTGTCTTCTAAACTAAGTTTTTCTTATGTTTTCTTCTTCTTCTTTTTCGTAGCATCATGCTTTTATCATGTAGTTCCTGATACCTCAAATGGTTAAGACAGTGTGATTAAAAAATTATGTGGGCCAACTTAAAGACTCCTAAAGAAGTAAAGTAATTTGCTGTCTTTGCAGTGGCTCCTGCAGTTTTCATAGTTTTGTCTCACAATGATGATGATACTTTATGAGGATACTTTATTGATCCCACAATGGGGAAATTACAGTTAACAGAACACCCATCCAAGAAGACAAACAGAACAAACATGGGGAGATAGGTGAACTGTGGCCATGCTGCCCCCCTTCTGGAGGCGCTGCCATTAAAAAGACAGAAACAATAGTGAAAACATATAGAGATGAGTGAGGAAAAAAAAAATCATCTCATACTTTGTATACATACGCACATACACAGTATAAGGTTAAGTTAGGTGTGTTTATTTTAAACCTTGTGTGATCGAAGTTGGTGGTGCATTGGTAGCTGCTGTGTAAACAGGGCACAAGGGTGCTGACATGATGCTGACTTGATACTGTGTTCCAGCAGAAAACAAGATGAGCTATCTTAGAGTGTGTGGAAGGGTTGTCAGTTTGCTCACTGAGTTGTTGCATGGTATCGTTGGAACAGCCACTTCTGGTGTGATGTATACACATGTGGGGGCAGGCTGTAGTTTTGGCTCAGCTGCAGAGGAGGGGTGGAGCAGAGGGTTCAGGGGGCTGTGCCAGGTGAGGCTGGCTGGCACAGCTGCGAGGCAGTGTCTAATTATATCTTCTATTTATGCAGTAATGAACTGGGGCCAGGAGAGAGGAGAAAGCATGGACTGCCAGCTGGTGAGGCTGCAACAGCAGATGAACTGAGTGAGTTGGCATTGTCTGAAAAGACACCTGTAACAGTGCAAAGCAAAACAAGTAATAAAGAAAAAAAACAATGATAGTAAGAGGATTGTGTTGAACTGTGTGTGGGGAACCTATTGGAGAAGTGCAACAACACTTTTTGAGCTTTTTACATGTTAATTTACAGCATCAAATTACTTGTGAAATGGTAAGGTTAGGGTCAGGGCATTGCTTGTCATAGAAAAATGAACTGCACACTTCATATTCCATTTCATACTTAGTAGTACGAAATGACATATGAATCTAAATTAAATGTTTCTTCATTGGTTAATTTACACTACCACAATCACCGCATGTATGTGGCCACAACTGATGGCTTCTTCAGGAATTAACCTGTTTTGTTAGGATTTGATCATAACTCTGTCACACACACACACACACACACACACACACACACACACACACACACACACACACACACACACACACACACACACACACACACACACACACACACACACACACTTGTTAGAGCAGAGACAGAGAGAGAACAGCTCTCTTTCAGTAAAGAATGGAAAAGCATATGAAAAGCATTCTAAAGCAATATTATTATTAGCACTCTTATTTCCCAAAATCACCCTCCTTTTCTCTAAATTAGGACCAAACAAGCAATAAATACCAAGCAAGTGGACTAAAGCACGAGACACAAGATCATGATCATTCTGCAAACATAACTTCAGAATATCTGTTTAAAGTACATCACATAAAACAAATATTTATTTTCACCCTTTAATCAATTTATTTGCTGAATAATTGTTCCTGTCATTACAGGTTCCGACCCTTTTTTTTATGTCCTTTCCCAGGTGACTAATTCCTAGGAAGAGAGGAAACATTAGAATTTGTCCATCTGATTTCCCAAAACATTTTCCCATCATTAAAGATACAGGATTTATTTATTTATTTGAGTTCTCTACTCATTTTGACAATGCTCTGGAGAATTGAACTGCTATGGTTAAATATTGTTTAGACTGAGTAAACCACACAAGTAACATCTATGTTATTTTATTCTGCTCTTAATGATGTTCAGGTCTATCAATAAGTTTTCCAATTAGTCTCTGTAAAGTTAATCAACACACCTGATTTAATATTATAATTAACCCAATCTAAGTTTTGTTTAATTTTGACCCAAAGGGCATACAGTGACACAAACTCCACCAGGAACTCTGAGGCATAAAGAAACCTTTCAGGCTGATTGTTTTATTACAACCTGGACTAATTCAGGCATCATCCCATTTTCCCAAGACTCCCATCCTCCACACGTCAGTCCTCTGTTGGGCAAACCAGGGATTTTTATACTCAGATAACAGGCCATCACACTGAGATGTTCCCATCCACAGTGTGACGGACAGGTGTTCTAGTTTGAGGCAAAACATTCCCTGTAAAAGGCTCATTTCCTTATCAGCGGGGAGCAGTTACTGGTATCTATGAAAACTAGTCCAGTTGTATTGTGCTGATTTTTCCCTATTGTCTTTAGTTTGAAAATTGAGTCTTGAACTGCAGGCCTTTGGGGTCAATATCTAAATTTGAAAATAACCTGTGGTCTGATCAGGTCTAACTATTCAACATAATTAATTTTACCCACTCAATATAACACCCTGACTCAGAGACTATCAAATTAAAATCTACACACTACAATTTGCCAAGAGACATATTTAACAGCAGAAGTGTATGTTTGAAAGACCTATTATTCAGTGTTTTCATATTAAAGATCTCTTGACTAGTTTAACTCAGCCTAAATTTTCTATTCTAGAAATGATTCAATCTATTAAGATAAAAAATAAAAAGGAATTAATGCTCTGAAATCAAAACTTAACACAGATTTAGCTCAGAAACCAGGAAAAATAAAAATATATGCTAATGCTCACACAGTCTATGATTAGTCATCCTAAAATCCTACAGTTTAAATTTGCACATGGGTACATGTGTACCTATGGAATAAAAATGAAAACAAAAACACTAAAGACTAAAGGTAGAAGCAAACACAAAGAAAAACAAACATATATAAAATTGTGATACCTAGATCAAACAATACACTGCCTATGGCAATTCAACAGGGAGTTTTTTGTTAAGGATCCAGTTTTGGATCTGTTCTTTACTTTTTTACTTAATTGATAAAATGATAAAGTTTTACAGTAGCTCCCTCCTTTTGGCCTCCAGAAACACCCAGTATCCAGGTTTAAGACTTTACTGGCCAATTCTGGCCCACCAAACCTTATATTTGACATTTCAGAATTTAGCTATTTATTTCCCCCCTTTTTTTTTCAAAATTGATTAAAAAATAAAGTACAAAATACAAAAATAAAAAACAATAAAAACAATAGGAATTGCAAATTATATTTGTTTTGATTCTCTCATTATTTGGTTATCTTCCAATGACAGCATTAGAATTTGAGTTCTCATTAAGCATGTTATTAAATGTTACTATAATGGAAAATTTGCCAAAATTACAGATATTATCCTTGTCCTAATTGTTAAAAGGAAAAGGAAAACTAATTGGACTTAATTCTGTCTTACATCATATACAAACAGTCTGCTTTCTGTTTAAGAGTGACACAGTTTTAGTGTTAGTGAGAGAAACCTTCATTATTTTACTTTCATGACTCCATTTATTTCTTTTGTACTTTGTGTATCTTTGCATATCTTTATTGGTCTTGTTCTGAATATAACACCATGTAGTGCAGTCAGTCAAAATCAAAATCAGGTGAGTCTGAAATGTTGTGGTGATTCTCGAGTCAGAGGTCATACTCACACTTCCCTCCTTTGTCGTCCTTTTACACAGAGCTCACAGCAAATTAGTTTTCTGTGATCATCTAACTGAAATCAGGACGTGTCCCACCTTAGACCTCATGTCAAGAAAAAACAATAATTAGTGTTACAAGTGTTAAAAGTAATGACTTTTGTTTACATATTGATCTTCAGTTTACGGCACTTCTGAGCCATATCTCTTTTACGACAATAAATTGGTTGTACGTTAACACTGAGAAGCTGGATCGTGTGCTTTGTCGTTCCTGTAAAAACTCAGACCATTTTCAATAGGTTATGGGCCCAGACTGGCCAGCTGCGAAAGTCTAGGATATTCGTGTATAGCCAGCACTGTTACGGTGTGCTATTTGTAATGTTTAGTCATCGGTGAGTGACCTTTTTTGATGTAAAAAGGTGTGGATCGTGCCGTGGGAAAGTGACTGAAAAAAGGAGAATGGCAGCTAACACCATAAGCCTTATGCCGTTGAATGGATCGAATTACCCCACATGGAGAGTACAATGTCAAATGGCTCTCCTAAAAGATGGACTCTGGGATATCGTGGACGGAACCTAAACCAGACCACCACCGACACAGGCAGACAAACTCACCTGATTCTTAAGTAAGTGGGACAGAGCACTCGCAATCATCGTGTTGTCAATAGATCCCTCACTTTTATACTTAATCAGCGAACCGACGAGTCCTTTTGATGTGTGGCAAAAACTTGCTGATCATTTTCAGAAGAAAATGTGGGTAAACAAATTACGGCTCCGAAAAAAACTGTATGCTATGAAGCTGTTGGAGGGTGGCTCCATGCAGGACCACATCAAGGCAATGACTGAAACCTTGAATGAGCTGTCAGTGATTGGTGACACGATCACTGATGAGGATCGAGTTGTACATTTACTTGCCAGCTTGCCAGAATCTTACTGTGTACTTGTGACCGCACTTGAGGCAGGTGCAGAAGTACCGAAAATGGAAGTTGTAATAGAGCATTTATTACACGAAGAACAGAAACTCCAGAAAGAACAGAAACTTTTTCAGTTCCAGTCTCCTGGAACTGAAAAAGCAATGATAGCTAAACGACATGCAAGCAAGAAACTGCAGTGTCATGGCTGTAAGAGGTTTGGTCATATCAAACGTGACTGCCAATCTAAATACACCAAGAGGTCCGAAAGTAAGCGAAAGAAGAAAAATAAATCCCAGAAAGCCCACAACATGCAAACAAGGGAATGTGACAATGATTCAGACAAAAACTGTGTCGGACTAACAGTGTGTGATGCATTGTCTGCCTGTAACGCCAAATCAGACACATGGATTGTTGACTCTGGTGCTACTTGTCACATGTGCAGTTTGCCAGTTTGCCATAAATCGCAGTTTTCCAGTTTCATTCATCTGGATGAATCCCAAAATGTGACACTGGGAGATGGACACCACCTGAAGGCAGTGGGACGTGGAACTGTCATGTTGGAAGTGGAGATTACATAAGGTAAATACCAGAGATGCAAAGTGAATGATGTGCTGTACGTACCCAATCTGACATACAGCTTGCTTAGCGTTTCAAAGGTCACGAAAGATGGCAAGCGTACTGTGCTCTCTGATGTGGGATGCAAAATACTGAACACTGAAGGTGATGTTGTGGCTACAGGGAAGAAGGTAGGGGAGCTGTACGACCTGAACTGTAAGCTAACCCGACAGGCAGCAACAGTGGCAAAGGGAAATTATATGTCTAAAAAGGAACTGTGGCACAGGTGATATGGACATCTTGGAAATCAAAGCATGAAAAGGCTAGTAGCAGAGAATTTGGTGGTTGGACTTACCTGTGACATGACAGTGGACATAGGTGTATGCAACCCCTGTGCTGAAGGGAAACTCCACCGTGCTAAATTCCAAACTAACAGTGGAAAGCGAAGTGACTCCGTGCTAGGTTTAGTGCACAGTGATGTGTATGGGAAAATAAGCACTCCATCACTCGGTGGCTCTGAATACTTCTTGACATTCATTGATGACAAGACTCGATACACCTGGGTGTATATACTGGATCGTAAGGATCAGGTATACAAAAAATTTGTGGAGTGGAAGGCGCTGGTTGAAAATTCAACAGGTCAGAAGCTGAAGGCCCTGAGAACTGATAATAGAGTTGAATACACTTCAAAAGAGTTTCAGGATTACCTGAGAGAGAAAGGTATCACACATGAGCTGACAGTACCAAAGAATCCAGAGCAAAATGGAGTAGCTGAGAGGATGAACAGAACTATAGTTGAAACAGCACATTGCATCTTTTAGTTACCCTGAAAGTCCTGGGCAGAGGCTGTGTCAACAGCAGTCTACTTAAGGAATAGGAGCCCAACTGTTGCAGTTAAGGGGATGACGCCTTATGAGTCTTTGACTGGTAAGAAGCCACAAGTGGACATGCTGAGAGTGTTTGATTGCTTGGCGTATGCTCACATACCTAAGGATGAAAGGCAGAAGTTTGACTCCAAGGCTAGGAAATGTATATTCCTTGGATAAGGCTGTACGATGTGGAACATAATGTGTTCTACAGCCGTGATGTCATTTTTGATGAATCATGCACTGGGATTGAGAAGGAGCCAAAATCTGCTCATGCAGAGTCTGTAGCCCCGGTGAAGCAGGTTGCACACATCAATTCTGACAGTGATAGTGAGTCTGTGGTGGGCCAGCATGACCCATTGACCCAGGATGAGCCAGTCGCTCGACCAGCTCGTGAAAGGCGACCACCTGAAAAATATGGTGAATGGGTCAACCTGGTGCATAATTACTCCAAACCATCCTCTGTGCGTGAAGCAATGGCAAGCCCAAACAAAGCAAAATGGCACAGTGCCATGGAGGAGGAAATGAAATCACTTCTCGAGAATGAAGTCTGGGACTTAATCGAATCACCTAAAGGACGGAAAATTGTGGCGAGTAAGTGGGTCTTCAAAGAAAAGGTTGGTGCAGATGGGTCCACTGAAAGACACAAAGTGAGATTAGTTGTACAGGGCTACTCACAACAATATGGGCTGGACTATGATGAAACCTTCAGTCCAGTAGTAAGAGCAGAATCTCTTCGTACGATGATCGCTCTGGCTGCAAAGAATAAAATGCTGCTTCATCAGATGGATGTAACAACAGCATTTCTGAACGGCACCTTGAAAGAAGATGTGTATATGAGGCAACCTGAAGGTTTTGTAATAAAAGGCCAGGAGCATCTGGTTTGCAAGCTGAAAAATAGCATTTATGGCCTGAAGCAATCCTCGCGTTGTTGAAATGCAGCACTTCATGATCATCTCCGCAAGATTGGATTCAACCAGTCGACCAGTGACCCATGCATATACACAGCAGAAGGAGCTGGAGGATTGATGATCCTTGGTGTGTATGTGGATGATATCATTCTGGCAACGAAAGATGAACATCAAATGAGGGAGACCAAACGGGCAATTGCTGAAAAGTTTGCAGTAAGAGACATGGGCAAACTGAAATACATCCGAGGTGTGACTGTTGACCAAGAGACAAACCCTGAAACTATATGGATTGGTAAGCCAGGCTACACTAAGAAAATGCTTGAAAAGTTCAAGATGGATGAAGCTAAACCAGTGTCAACTCCAGCTGACACTAGTGTCAAACTCACAAAAGCTGATGAGGACTGTGAGGCTGTTGACCAGGCATTATACCAGTCAGCAGTTGGCAGTCTACTTTACCTGTCAACGTGGACCAGACCAGACATCACCTATGCAGTAAGTAATGTGGCCAAGTTCTGTTCAAATCCATCTAAGGAATACTGGACTGCAGTGAAGCGAATCATGCTATATATCAAAGGCACCACTGATTTCGGACTGCAGTATGACCAAGGTGGTGAAAGTGAATGCACGGGGTACTCTGACTCCGACTGGGCTGGGGACACAAATGACCGAAAATCAACATCAGGATATGTGTTCCAGGTCGGGGGGGGGACTGCCGTCAGCTGGAGAAGCAAAAAGCAGAGTTGTGTGGCACTCTCTACAGCTGAAGCTGAATACATGGCTTTAGCTAGTGCTGCTCAGGAGGCGATTTGGATGCAGCACCTTGTGGATGACCTTGGGAACAAATCAAAAGAGTCCATCGTGATCTGTGAAGACAACCAGGCAGCAATCCGCATGTGCGGACGCTGAAATACTGTCCAAGCGAGGACATGATTGCAGCTATGCTGTCTCAGCAAAGACAAATTCACCAAAAATAGAGCCATGGCTGGAATGAGAACATCACCCAAGAAACATTATCCTTAATAGGTAATTGGCAAGTGGTCAAGCAGTGTAACAGAGGCAGAATAATCCTCTTGCTGACCATAGGTCAGGGTAGTCTACTCCTGAACCTACAATCAATCAACACTTGCAATCAATGAGATCATTGTTCTATATATTCATGTATATATACGCATGTAGACACAAATATTATATGTAGACACATATATATATATAAATATCCCCTCCCAAATTTTTCCCCAAGATATTCAGGATTATTTACCAAGCCACTCTCTGAGAATCTGCAAAAATAAAAAGAAAAGAAAAGAATTGGGGGTGAAATAAAATATTTTGCTCCCCAGGGGAACAAAAGAACTAAGCAAAGTCCTAGACAACCCAAAAATCAAGACAGAAAAAGGAATTAAAAATAAAAATAAAACTGAAAATGCATTTAAAAAAAAATAAAAAATAAAATAAGTATATGATATTCTCTAAAAACAATGAATTCTGACTGTCCCTTCTTTTTTTTTTTTTTTTTTTTTTTTTAGATTTTTGCACTTTTATGTCCTTCAGTGGTAGGCAGAACTCACTTTGTATCAGGGATAAACCTTATCCCTGAGCACTCTTGACTCCCACTCCCTAACTCTACCACCCATACCAAAAACAAACAAACAAAAGCAAAAAAAGGAAAAAAACAAAACAAAAACAACAACTTTATAGCACTCACGACTCATTTGTTTCTCACTCACATGCACACAGGCTGTGTCTCTCTGACACACACACAAACTTAGATTCACACGCACACACACAGCAATGCTGTAAGTGACACACACACACCACAATGCTCAGAGAGACGCACACACACGCACAGACACTCCAGCTGCTAAACTTTACAACCATTTTTCCTTTTTTCCACACTCACACACACACACACACACTCCAGTTGTGTTCTTTTCTCTGCAAGGCACACACACACACGCACACACACACAGACACAGACACAGACACACACACACACACACACACACACACACACACAGACAGATAGTAACAGAAACAGTTTCCTTTTCCTATGTGATTCCTCATTCACACTTTTAGTTGCAACTTTTACTAACAATTTCATGCCAGTTTGTTAGTCTCTATTTATTCACACAACACTTTTGTTACAATTTTTATTTTCTGCCAGCGTATACCATGAAAGCCCAAACTATTGGTTATGTTCAATTTTATCTAAAACAGCCATGAGTCTATTTTACAAGCAAGTCATCATTTTAAGTCTAATCTGATTAGACTGCCACCTGTCAGGCTTGACCTCTAGAACAGCTCTAATTAATGTTTTAGTGATTTCAGCACGTCTTTAATCCGGTTACCCGGGGCCAGAACATTTAGATTAGTTTTATTAATGTCTGAATCAAAAAATCAACAATACTCTTTAGACTTTGCTGCACACACGTCACTACTCATCATCTTTCATGTATAAAAGCCAATTCTCACACACCATTCGTCATGCTGAGGATTACAGGAGTTATTTCTATTCAGTAGAAAAGTTTCCAACCACACACACTTCTTGGTTTGAATAAATAAATAAATTTGATCAATAGCCTATTGCTATAGGGCAGTTTTACGTTTCCTTCATCTATCACAATCCTTTTTTTACTCATTTCAACTCTTATCACTTCACTTATTTTGTTTCTTTTACCCATTATCTGTTTATTCATTTTTTAAAGTCAACCCCTTCTTGTTTTTCTTTTTTTTTTTTTTTTTTGCCTGTCATGTCTGGCAGATCTTGCAAACAGAACTGTGATCTGAATGTATTGTTGTGCCAAACATATTTGCTATTTCAAGATGAGCTCTATAGGTTCTCTATAGGCTCCTCTTGTTACTGTGTAACCCTTTATTTTATTTGAATTATTTTTAACATGCTATTTATCAAATTGTGCCAGAAATGACAGGCTTAAGAAATAGAAAAGAGAAAAGAAAGAAAAGAGAAAGGGAAAGAGGAAGAAGAAGAAAGGGAAAAAAAAGGAGAGAAAATAGAAAAAAGAAACAGGAAAGAGTGCAAGTAAGTAAACCAAATAGTTAGCCACTTGTTAAACTTAAGATATTGACAATATCTGCAAAATTAAAGATTGTGTTGGGAAAATAAATAAATAAATAAATAAAAATAAAAGAAGAATAGTTATACAAACCAACCATTTTGTGTTATTATGTGGGTGTATGTGTTTGTGTCATGAAATGTACTTACCAGTGAAGGCAGAAAGCCGCAGCCCCGCCCATCAGAACCCAGAGGCAGGCAAAGAGAATCCCAGGAAGCCCAGGCCACCAGCAGCCAAATCAAGACCTACGAAGACCCGCGGCCACTCATTCCAAAGACAACCGTACACCCCTCCCAGCAGACGGAGGATGGAGGTCTCAGATGGAGTCCCAGCAGCCAAGGAGCAAGGGCACCAGAGCATCCGAGGCAACGAGAAGCCAGCCCCCCCCCCAGCGGCCAGCCCCCCGCACGGCCGGCAGCAGGGCCCCAGGGCCCCTGGCACCCGAGGGCCGCCCGAGCCCCCACAGGGCCCCCCCCACGCCGAAGAAGCCAATGCAGCCCCGCGCCGCAGCCCCCAGGGGAGCAGGTCACCACCCACATCAGAACATCCGGCCCCACCCAGGAACCAGGAGGTACCCACACCCCAGGGGGGCAGGGGGGGAGAGGCAACCAGCAAGGAACGGTCAGGAGGCAAGCCACCGGCCCAGACCCAGGTCCAGCCAAACATACAACCACACGCACACTGGCAAGCACACCCGTGTACACATTTATGCACAAACACACTCACCCACACACATATAAACATAGATACACCATATTCACTCGCCCACCCATACTCACGAAGACTGTGACAAATACAAAGACACACATTCATCCATAGCTACCCACTCTCTGAAGATGGGAGCGGAAACCACCCCAGGGCCAACAGTGACCCCAAGATGCCGCCAGCCCGGTCCCCAAGGAACCACCCGACCCCGACCCCGGGCGAGGCATAAGAAAGCGGGGTGTGAGATGGCCCACCCCCCCCCTCCCCCCGCCCAACTTATAAGTGTATGTGTTTATGTTGTGAATGAATGAGGTGTATAGGGTGCAGTTAAAATTGAGGGGGCAGTTGTGCCACAAGCACCAACTGCTGGACGTCAGTGCTCGCCCTTCTTGTTTTTCTGATGCTTCAATATTTTCAAGCTTTAAACAGTTTAACAGATTCTCTAAAATTTGTTCTCTCGTGACCTTACCTCCTCCTCACTCACAAAAAATTTTAATGTCCAATTCTGCAGAATTCAGTTATTTAAAAACAGCAGGTTTCTGCTTACCTTCTTATGAGGTGCCCCTGTGAGTGTTTTGAGGAGTTAAAGTCCCAAGGTAAGTCCTGGAGGAAATATTCTCCTTTGTCCTCTTTTGCCAATCATCCTTCTTCACGAATCACCTGTCATTACCTGTTATCACGTCGGGGTCACCATCTGACAGGTAAACAGGTTTTTTATGAAGGAAGACACCTGAAACACTTTAATTAAAAAAGTAAGACATTTTATGTATTAAAGAAAAAATACACACATGGCCATGTGAGTAAGAGTGTGCACTCTCTCTCTGAGCCCGCATTCCTGTCTAACCATAACATCTTTATACAGCCTGTTATCTAAACATAAACAATCTCTGGGTGCTATGAGTTGACCTTCGTCATTCAGTCTTGTTCAAGCTGGTGTTTCATGACCCAGATTCCTCTCAGTCATTGGCACATCTTCTTCCTGATGTTCTAATTTAATCAATACAGTGAAATCTTGTCCAGATTAATGACAGAACATGGTGACGTTGGTGATGTTTTAATTGTACGTTCTGTGGCCGGTCCTCAAGATAAGATGCACTGAAAGAGAGAAGTTAGTCTAGTACTTTCTGATCAGTTGCTCTCTGTCTAATGTATTATTGAATTGTTTATTATTTAATTGATCCACTGTTTATTAATTAATTTACTGTAGTTTACCTTTAAACATTTGTCCTTTATTTATTGAGTAAAAAATAATCCCTAACATCTTATAATCTATTTACTGCACTATATTTATTGATAATGTCATGATCCTGGGCGGGTGGCCCAGTGTTTTGAGTTCTTTTGTGAAGTTCTGTTTTGTTCTATTTCTATTTCTAGTTTTGGTTATAGTTTAGTATTAGGATTGTACTTTGCCTTTGTTTATTTTTCCATGTTAGTCCTGGTCTTCCCTGTGTTCCTGTGTGTGTTGTCTTAGTCTTGGCCCTTTTGTGTTTAGGTTCCCTTTCCCTTAGCTCTGGTTTAGTACTCCCTGTGTTTCTCTTAGTGGGTCTCTCCCTTGTCTCATGCCTTGTGTTTAGTTGGTCATGTTCTCATTCCCTCTGTGTGTCAGTCTCCCTGTGTTAAGTCTGCATGTATTTGGTTAGGTCACTTCCTGTTTTATTTTGACGATTTTGTGTTCCTTGTGCTTTGTGTTTAGGTTTACTTCCCCTTGGTTTTTCCCTGCTGTGTGCTTTATGCCACGTTCATGTTTATGTTTTTGGATTAAAGCTTTTAGTTATCGTTAACCTCCTCGTCTGAGTCCTGCATTGGGGTCCTTTGCCACGCTGGCCACAGCCCAAACCTGACAGACAATCCTGATTTCCTTGAATTAAATATAAATAAATAAATATATGTCAATATAATTGCATTGTAATTCAAATAAAATACACTTACAAATTACACTTAAATACAGGATACTCGTGCCCTTAGTCTTGCATATACACAAGGCTGGTATTCCAGCAGTTTCCAGTTCATGGCATCAACATCCTTTAGTTGAACCTATGCTCAGAGCCCAGCAACAGCAGCAGACCGATTCCCCAGAGAATACCAGAACTGGCTGGTCTGCCACTGGACTCTGTTTTTTTCAGAAATGAGAGCAGGTGCATATAGTTTTTTTTTTTTTTTTTTTTTTTTAAATCAGGGAAAGAGGTGTTATTTCCCCCTTTTTCATACTATGCCAGGCTATATCTTGGAAAGGCTTCTGGTTTGCATTTCTCAATCAATCAATCAATCAATCAATCAATAATCAAATGTGGACTCCACAGAAATATACTGTTTCCAATCAACAGTAAAAGTAGGAAAATAGTTGGATTTGACAAAGAACATATTTGTGGTGGGATTCAGCATGTTAGGAGTCATTCGCAATTATCACCATTTTCCAAAGTGTACAAAGAGCACTCTTTTTCAGACCCCCTTCCCACAAGTGTACAAAGAAAATGTTAATCTTTATTCGTGACATTTTATTTCACCTGGTTCTTTGGTATTTTAAAAGGACCTTTGACAACTGTCCTTCAATGGGGTGAAGCCATGCAGCTGCTTGGAGTTTAAAGGGGAAAAGGAACTTTCATTTCCATTTGCCTTCATTTATAATAACATTTCCTCTGCACTTTTCCATGAAAGACCAAGTGAATTTCCTTCAACAAGTTCATACTCATGATTACAAGAGAGTGTATTGAATTTACTTGCTTTTTGAGCATGGCCATAACCCTGCAATGTTGCAATTGCTTCTTCCATAGCTGACTTTGTATCAAACAAGTGAGGAATCATTTCACAAATGAAGGTTAGCTTGCCTTGACATGACTTTACTGTAACTGAAGAGCAAGATTCCCACGTGACACAACTGACCCAAGTTTTCAGAGAAACAATGGATTTTTTTTAAAACAAAAATTAGATTACTTTTCCATGTTCCCAGCAATAAGGAATAAGTCTGTGCAAAAGTAGCTATGAAGCATAAAGCTCTCAAAAGCCTAATTCAGCGTGGGATTTCACATCTCCTACGACAAGCTCCAAAATTCTGGCATTGGAAAGTCACAGTGTTTGCCTGACCATCAGAAACTCCTTCTGCGGCATCACAACAAGCCAAAACAGCATCAGCAGTGGCTTTGGGACTTTCAACATCTACGTGAAAGGGAAATTAAAGTTCATATAAGTGAAAATTATGGGGTAGAGTAACTGGATGACAGGAAATGTAGCTGCTGATTGCCAGAGATTGGACAGGTAGGTGGGAACTTTTATTTTTCAGGAAGAAACTTTAATAGCATCCAAGTCGAGATAAATTCTACACAGCATCTACAGGCATGTGGCTGAAATTCTACCTGAGAGAGATTCAATACATACATTTCTCTCTATTTTCTACAATCTTTCTGCTCTATAGAGGTTTCCTTGGCACTTCAGGGTGCTGGGCATATTTCCTGAAGAAGATCCCTGCCATTCTTGTGTCCTTTCTCTCAATTCAATCATATTTATTGTACCTCCACTGTCACCTATTATTAAAATTGTCAAATTTATTGGTTACAATAAATTGAATTATCTGAATTTGAATTTCACACTAATATGTTATAATTTATATGGTGCAATAAATGGATTTGAATGTGTGTAGACTGGACTGGATTGCATCTATGCAAAATGTATATGCCACCACACTGTAAATCTTGGCAGTAGAGCAATTTGTCATCTGAATAGCCAGCTCAAAACTCAAAACGCCTGCAAAGGCCTTAATGGTCTCTCAGTCTAGTTCTGTAGGCTACACAATCATGTCATGACTTGACAGTTGTCCAAAAGACAACCTTTGACACCTTGCACAATGAGGGCAAGACACAAAAGGTCATTGCTAAAGAGGCTGGCCAGTGGCGGCTCCAGAAATATTTTTCTGCATGTGCTAAGGGGGGGCTAAGCATTTTACTGAGAGTGCTATGAACAGTGGCGGTCCTAGCCTGTTTGGCACCCTGAGCGAGCACCCCCCCCATAGCGATTGCCGCAGCAGCGCCTACCGCACTACTCCACTTGAGAGGTAATGAGTGCCCTCTGCCTGCTGTGTGGTGCATGTAGCTTTCTGTCATGGTCTGACAGACAGGTTTTAACAGAAGGTCCGCCCCACCACCATCATCACAGGCACAATCAGAATTTCTTTTAAATTTTTATTTGAAAAAACATGGAAGAAACTGAAATATTACTATAAAAAAACATAACAACAAACAAACTGTAATACTGGGTAAGTTAAAAGTATAACAACCAACTCAAAAAAATAAATAATGTAGAATCTGGCCCAATTGGGCAACACTGCGCCATCCACCAACATTTGTCCAAACCGTCTAGATTCGTTTGTTATTTGTTATTTTTTCATCAGGATTCAGGTTCACACAAATACTGTGAATTAATGATCATATTTACAGTATTATAAATTGGGATGGGAATTGAGAAGAATTTAGCAATTCCCATTCCATTATCGATATCACTTATCGAATTGATTCCTTATCGGCTTGCTTATTGATTCTCACCGGGTTAGTGAATAAAATATATCACAAATGGGTTGGTTTGCATTAACTTTTTTAAATGTAAAGTAGAAAAAAATTAAAACTGGTATAAAAAAAAAATTCCTCTTTCAAAATTAATACTAATAATATTTTAACATAAAATACAACTGCAAGGTGTGCGAGAACCAGCCTCTGAGCCAGCCAGACTCTGGCAGTCCTCACCAACTAAATGTTACATGAGATGGCGATTATTCACACACTATAGTGAAAGCAGTACAGCCAAATAGTGTACTATTTGGCTATACTACCAGGACTCTGGAGAACTTGATTTCATACTGAGGAGGTAATTCAGCTCCTGCTAATGACTTCTATATTTGATTCAGATGTGTTGGATCAGGACACATCTAAAAACCTGCAGTACACAGCCCTCGAGGCCTGGAGTTGAATACCCCTGCTATAAAGGATCATTTGTTCTTTCAGTTCTCAACACACAGAGACACAAGCTGTTTTCTTGGGGGTGCTACGGGGGTGCTATGGCTTTTCCAGGGGGAGCTATAGGACCCCCTAGTGCCCCCCCTGGCACCGCCACTGAGGCTGGCTTTTCACAGAGCTCTGTGTCCAAGCACATTAATAGAGAGGCGAAGGGTCGGAAAAGATGTGGTAGAAAAAAAGTGTACAAGCAGTAGGGATAACCACACCCTGGAGATGACTGTGAAACAAAAGCCATTCAAAAATGTGGGGGAGATTCACAAAGAGTGGACTGCAGCTGGAGTCAGTGCTTCAAGAACCACCACGCACAGACGTATGCAAGACATGGGTTTCAGCTGTCGCAGTCCTTGTGTCAAGTCACTCTTGAACAAGAGACGGCGTCAGAAGCGTCTCGCCTGGACTAAAGACAAAAAGGACTGGACTGCTGCTGAGTGCTCCAAAGTTATGTTCTCTGATCAAAGTCAATTTTGCATTTCCTTTGGAAATCAAGGTCCCAGAGTCTGGAGGAAGAGAGGAGAGGCACAGAATCCATGTTGGCTGAGGTCCAGTGTAAAGTTTCCACAGTCATTGATGGTTTGGGGTGCCATGTCATCTGCTGGTGTTGGTCCACTGTGTTTTCTGAGGTCCAAGGTCAATGCAGCCGTCTACCAGGAAGTTTTAGGGCACTTCGTGCTTCCTGCTGCTGACCAACTTTATGGAGATGCAGATTTCATTTTCCAACAGGACTCGGCACCTGAACACAGTGTCAACGCTACCAGTACCTGGTTTAAGGACCATGGTATCCCTGTTCTTAATTGGCCAGCAAACTCGCCTGACCTTAACCCCATAGAAAATCTATTGGGTATTGTGAAGAGGAAGATATGATATGCCAAACCCAACAATTCAGGAGAGCTGAAGGCCACTATCAGAGCAACCTGGGCTCCCATAACACCTGAGCAGTTCCACAGACTGATCGACTCCATGCCACACCGCATTGCTGCAGTAATCCAGGCAAAAGGAGCCCCAACTAAGTATTGAGTGCTGTACATGCTCATACTTTTCATGTTCATACTTTTCAGTTGGCCAACATTTCGAAAAATCCTTTTTTTGTGTTGGTCTTAATATTCATATTTTCTGAGATATTGAATTTGGGGTTTTCATTAGCTGTCAGTTATAATCATCAAAATTAAAAGAAATAAACATTTGAAATATATCAGTCTATGTGTAATGAATGAATATAATATACAAGGTTCACTTTTTGAATGGAATTACTGAAATAAATCAACTTTTTTATATTCTAATTTTAAGACCAGCACCTCTACAGGCCACCATATGTAGAATTAATATGCATACCATCTAAACAAAATACATTATAATTTTCTGTGCTTTTTTTAATTTTTGATTTGGCTTTTTAGAACAATACTTCCACTTCCTTGCTGAATTTATTTTTGGTGGTTGTGGCTGCTTTCCGCATGAGGCATGGATTTGTAACTAGTGATTTGTATAAACAAATTAGTGCTGAAGCTTGTGATTTGTAACCAGTGATGTTAGTAACGCGTTACTTAGCAACACTGCCACAAACTGAGTGCAGGTTCTACCTTTTGATAGAAATGCTGTTTTTCGCTCAAAATGACTGATATCATTCATGAGAGATATGTTTGACACGTTTCATAGGTCATTGGTCAACAAGTCATTTACAACAGTTTAAATACAGGCAATCATTTTCTGACAAATACTGGAAATCGCTTTTTGGCACAACACCGGCAGTTGTTGAATGTAACTAATAAAGTAACTTGTAAGGTAACTTAGTTACTTCTAAAATTAAGTAATCAATAAAGTAACTAAGTTACTTTTTAAAAGAGTAATCAGTAATCAGAAATCAGATTACTTTTTCAAGGTAACCATGCCATCACTGGTGGTAACTCTAAATTATTACATTTTTTTAAATTAAAAGGACAGCATATGGCGTGGTGGTTAGCATTCCTGCCTCACAGTGAGAAGGTCTGGGTTTGATTCCACCTTGGCCTTTCTGTGTGGAGTTTGCATGTTCTCCCTGTGTTTGCGTGGATTTTATCCAGGTACTCTGTTTTCTTCCCACAGTCCAAAGACATTCAGTTAGTGGGGTCAGGTTAATTGGTGATTCCAAATTGCCCATGAGTGTGAATGGCTGTCTATGTGTTAGCCCTGCGACAGGCTGGCAACCTGTACAGGGTGTACCCCACCTCTTGTCCTGTGGTAGCTGGGATAGGGTCCACCCCCACCCTGCGACCCTGAAAAAGGATAAGCGGAAGAGAATGGATGGATAATCTATGTATCAACTGTGTATGCATGTCTAACAGGTATTTGCACATACAGATTTGCTCTCATTGGGACAATGGGACAGTATAAGGAACTCAGTGAAGATCTAAGAAGGGGAATTGTAGATTTACACAAGTTCAGAAGGTCTTTTGGAGCCTTTTCAAAACAACTGCAGATCAAACAATTGTAAGTTGTAAGTTATTCTGATATATCACCACTTTCCCAAGGGCTGGAAGGAGACCCAAACTGTCACCTGCCGAAATTGATTAGGATGTTCAGGAACAACTTAGGAACCACTAAAGCTCAAGCTTACCATGAACTGGAAACTGCTGGAATACCAGACCTGTGTATATACAAGCTTCTCATTTGAATACATCCATAATTGAAGTGAAGCTTTTATTTTCAGATCCTGCTGTTTGTTCCACAGTGCAGATGGAAGCCTGCCAGCACTAACACAGCTGTCTCTCTCAGGTGAATTTTTTGTGGGGTGGCCTCACTGACTCATCAAAATCATGGAATAACTGCCTCTATTCACAGTTGCAATGTAATGTTAATGTGCCTGTGACACATTCTGAATTGAGATATTTGAAAAGCCTGCTATAAAATTAGAGCTGAACTGCCTGCATCTTCAAATCTCCATAGCAATAATGTATATTGTGATACACTGCCCCAGAGTAAATACCATATTTAATTAAAACAGTGAGGAGTGATTTGCTTTTTTATGACGTGGCTATATAATGATCATAAAGCTGCCTAGAATTGAATTACCAGAAATAATGCTGTCTGACATGCCTGAGGAAACGGATGTTGAGAAATTGATATTTGCTGAAATAGACTGCAAAAGGTTTTACTTTGCTAAAATAGGTTGTGTAGAAAAATGCTTGGTCATAAAAACCAGTAAAATGTACACTGCTTTAACAGCAATATATCAAAGAGTGGGCCACAACATGAGGACTCAGTGATTGTCCAGACTGACATATTGTTAGCCTCCTGCCATTTTTCTATTTTTTTTTTTTTTAAAGCCTGTCATGTCTGGCAGTTTTTCGCAATTGGAACGATGATTCGAATGCAATGATGTACCAAACATATTTGCTTTTACAAGAACAGCTCCATAAGTTTTCTATAGGCTATTCTTGTTATTGTTTGTATTTTTATTTTTTATTAATGCCAGGCCTGACAGGCAATAAGGAAAGGGATAGAGAAGAGAGGAAAAAAGCAAACAAAAAAAACAAAAAAAAAAACAAGAAAAACAAAACAAAACAGAAAAAACGGGGGGGCGGGGTACTCAAAGATATACATATACACACATACACACAATTTGCTGTTTGCAGTAATGTGTGTATGCGCCTCTGTCATGGAATGTACTCAATGAGGGTAAGAACTGCAACCATGCCCCCGCGATCCAGAGGCAAATAGGAAAGGACCCAGGGGACACAGGCCATCCACAGCCCACTAGGAGCTCAGAAGACCTGAGGCCACACATCCTGATGGATACCGAGTGCACACCCCAGAGGAGGAAGGAGGGAGACCCTAGACGGAGCACCCACGGCAGGCCAGCACCCTCAGCACGAGCCTAGCATGCGGGCCCTGGCCCTGAGGCCCCAAGCGCCCGAGAACTGCCCGACACTCAGAGTAAGAGACCCAGCTAACTACTGGCTCACTAGACACCCCAGTTCCCTACACCCAACCGCAGTGCAGGGAAGGCAGGTCTAGGGCCTGAGTGGCCACACCCCCAGGACACCGCCGTGCTCCAGGCCGGCACCCACCACCCACACTGCAAACACACACCCCACAGGCATACAAAAGACAACAAATATCACACCCACACACACAATTACAATAAACATCACACTCTCACTCTCATCCACACACACACACACACATGCACACACACATACACGCACACACAAACACATACACACAGTGGTCCTGGGTCCAGGACCAACCGGCCCCATGTGGGAAACTGCTGCTCCCTCACCTGAGCACCCCACACCCCCACAGGGAGGGGCACCCAGAATCCCGGACTGCCAGCCAGACATCCCGACGTGGGCCAACCCACCCCGTATGGCGGTGCGCCCAAGAGGGCATATACCCCCCCAGCGCAGAGAGGGGACCAACCGGGAAACGGACGGCCCCGAGCACCAGGGCCCCAGACCCGGCACCCCGGCCCCGCAGAGGAAGCCGGCCACCCGGATGGGGCCAGCACCCACACCACGGGCCCCCCAGCCCTACACCCCAAGACCATAAGAGCGTCAGTCCAAGCCCCCACCACCAACAACTAGGGCCGGCACAAAAACCACAGAATGGCAGCCACGGTCTCCAGTCCAAGAACCATCAGACACCTGAATCCCCCGGCCCACCCCCAGCCACCTGCCGGGTACACCGCGTGACAAGACCACAGATGGTCACACCCATCATGTGATGGAGCTGATCAGTGGGGACCAGAGAGATTCAAATTTGGCCAATTGGTTTTTGGAGGTGGCAGACATTCTTTCCAGACTAATGTGGTCTAAAAGTAGATTCTTATAGTGAGTAATGCATAAATCATTTTTTGATTTCCAGTTCATGAGGATAGTTTTCTTAGTGATGCATAAGGCAGTAAAAACTATGTGTGATATATTTGTTTCCATGTTTAATTCACTTACATCAACTAAAATGCACAGTTTTGGTGAAGTTGGATATTCTATTAAACCATGTGGATAAGTCCTCACATATCGTCTGCCAGAACCTCTGAACAGGCATACAAGACCAAATAGCATGCACATAGTTTTCAGCCTGACTGCCTGAACAGTGGGTGCATATATTTGTCTCTGAGGTCCATTTGGAACATCCTGTGTCCTGTATAATGTGTTTTATGGAGAGTTTTGTGTTGTATCAGTTGTAAATTTGGACTTTTTGTCATTTTGAAGGTGTTTAAACATATCTGTGTACAGAAGTTTTCATCTGGGTTGATGGAAAGATCTCGCTCCCATTTTGCAGTTGGGAGGGAGATTGTATCATTAATTTTTAATAACTGATGTATTTTTGATTACAATTTAGGGGTATAAAGATTTAGAAAATCTGTTATCAATACAAGGATTTATAATTTTAGATTATTTAAATTAAACCTTGCCTGTATGATGGACCTCAATTGCTGATATTTAAGAAATTTGCTATTGCTAATTTCATATTTTGAAATAAGTTATTCAAATGAAATAAAGGTCCCATTATGAATAACATGTTCTAAATTCTTTATTCCTTTCTCTTGCCATGCTGAAAAATTCAGTACTGACTTTTTCTGACATATATCTGGATTGTTCCAAATGGGTGTCAGTTTACATGGGATAAGTGAAGACTTAGTTATCTTTAAAAAATCCCAACAGGCTGTCAGGGTGGCGTTTATGTTAAGACTTTTAAAGCAGTTATGATGTTTAATACTGAAGCTTATGAAAGGTAAGTCAGACATTTTTATTCTTCCACAGAGTGTTTGTTCTAGATCCAGCCATGGGCTGTCTAAAAGGCTTGATTTGATCCACCTTTAAACATACTGTAATCTATTGGCTAAGAAATAGTGATAGAAGTTTGGAAGTTCTAGACCACCACTGCATTTTAGCTTTTGTAATGGCTTCAAACTTATTATTTTATTTTTCCATAAAAATGTTGAAATGTATGAGTCTAATGACTTAAACCAAGCAACAGAAGGTTTATTAGGGATCAGTGAAAACATAATTGATTTTAGGCAAAATCATCATTTTTAATGTGGCAACTCTCCCCATGAGAGATATAGGTAGAGAGTTCCAACGTGTGAGGTCATCCTCTATTGTTTTTAGTAGAGGAATATGATTCAATCATACCAGGTCTGACAGCCTGTTGGAAAAATTTATACCTAAATATCTAATGTTGCCTGACTGTAGTGAGGTAGTGGTGGTATTATGATAGTTACAATTCAAAGGTAAAACTGTTGATTTACTCCAGTTGATGGAGTAGTCTGATATAGATGAAAATTTATCTATAAGTGTGATTGTCTTTAGAAGAGAGGTTTGTGAGTTCCCAAGGAAAATTAAAATATCAGCATAAAGGCTTATCTTATGGTCTGTGTTTTCTGTTTGAATTCCTTTAATATCTACATTTTGTTGGATTATTGCTGCTAGTGGCTCAATGAAAATGACAAAAAGTGAAGGCGAAAGCGGGCAGCCCTGTCTAGTGCCTCTCTGCAGATTGAAGCTTGGGGAAATAAGATCATTTGTCCTAACACATGCATTTGGAGAGCTGTATAGTGTTCTGATTCAGTTTATGAAGGATGAACCCAAATCCAAATTTGTGTAGAACTGCTAACAGCCATTTTTCTACACTGCGATACACTGTGAACACTAGCCACTTTGATCACTGTATACTGACCCACAGAAGTAATATAGTCCACATACAGACAGGTCCCACATCTTACTGGTCAAATGGTGCTATATAATGATAATAGCTGTCATAATAGCAAAATAGTCTTGAAAAAGTCCTCTGGCCACAATTAAGCATGGTCAAATTTTCAAAACAACCAACAGCTTTTGTTTGTTTGTTTTATATATATATTTTTTAAATGTCTTTAGACAGTGGGGAAAAAGGCAGAATACTCAGAGAAAGACTGAAGGAGAACATGCAGACTCTATACAGAAAGGTCCCAGGCTGAATTCAAACCGAGGACAAAATTGCTGTGAGGTGGCAGTGCTAACCTTGGTCTCCAATAACACTGAGAAATCCTGGAGACATTTTTGACCAGAATGTGTCTTTAAATGCACATATTAAACAAATATCTAGGGATGCTTTTTTCTCCATTTGCACAACATTTCTAAAATTGGAAATATCCTGTCTCAGAGTGATGCTCAAAAGCAAATTCATGTATTTATTACTTCTAGGCTCAACTACTGTAATTTATTACTATTAGGCTGTCCTAAAAGCTCCTTGAAAAACCTTTAGCTGATCCAAAATGCTACAGCTAGAGTACTGACAGGGACTAGAAAGAGAGCATATTTCTCCCATATTGGCTTCTCTTCATGGCTGTGGGGTGGCTGTAGCTCAGTAGGTAGAGCAGGTCACCTACTGATCGGAAGGTCAGCGGTTCGAATCCTGGCTACTCCAGGCTACATGCCAATGTATCCTTGGGCAAGATACTTAACCCTAAGTTGCTCTCCGACCGTTCTGTCGGAGTATGAATGCGTGTGAATGCTAGTTAATTAAAAAAAGCACTTAGCTTAATTAATGATGGAAGTGCTTGTATGAATGGGAGTGCATGGGTGAATGCAAACAGGTTGTATAAGCGCTTTGAGTGCTCTGATTGAGTAGAAAAGCGCTATATAAGAACTAGTCCATTTACCATTCATTGGCTCCCTGTTAAATCCAGAATTGAATTTAAAATTCTTCTCCTCACATACAAGATCTTGAATAATCAGGCCCCATTTTATCTTAAAGACTTCTCTGAGAGTAGAATGGGAAGCAGAGCCTTCCGCTTTCAGGCCCCTCTTCTCTGGAAGCAGCTCCCAATTTGGATTCAGGAAACAGACACCTCTCCATTTTTAAGATTAAGCTTAAAACTTACCTTTTTGATCAAGCTTATAGTTAACCGAGCAGCCCAAGTCATTGGAGGAGATGGCTACACACTGTGTTGAGCAGTCTGAGTCGTCTGAGTATCCCTGGACTTCTGAGCATCCTGAGTTTTCAATAAGATGGTGCAGTGCTAGTGGCTGCCTATCGTAGTAGCTCCTGGGTATTGTGTTGTGTATTTTAAGTCTCTGGGCTGTTCTTTTTTCTGTGGTAGTATTTTAATACTTTTAACAAGATGCAGAATAAGTGTATTGACAACATTTCTTCATTTCTATTGGACCTCTCCCATTAACTTAAAGCGATGCCTGTAACACCACTGACTTTAGCACAAAAAGAAAAAAAAAATAAGGGAATACTTGATTATCATCATATGACACAAAGTCAGTTAACCCTTTAACACTGACCATATCATCGCCAACATGACCTGTTTCAAATGTGTCAGCATTTGCAGGCTTCCTGCAACAGGGCAAGTGAAATTACCATAATAAGCACATATTGGCTGTGAAGCGCAATTTCCCAACTAGGGCAAATGGTAGTGTAATTACAGGTAATGAAAAGTGTGGTTGCACAAATGTGCAGGTGGTAATACATTGGCTGTGCCCAAATTCAGTGTTCAAATTGGCCATGTCCAAATTCAATACATCCTCCATTTACATTACAGTGATTATGGTCCAATTACATCACAGTGAGGTGACGAAGGCTGTCCAAATTCAAAGGCTCCTCCAAACGCGGCCAACAAATGTATCCTTTTCCCCAGATTTGAAGGATGGGTCTGGTGTATCCTTCGTGGGCCTCCATATTCCATTATTCATTGCACAGCAAAACTCAAACTCAGCAATGGTGGAGAAGAGCAGCCAGAAAGTTGACTTTTTGGCTGTTTCTGTGACACAAAATAAACTTAAGATGTTTTCAGGTGAGAATATAGATCTGTAAACATCAAATATCTGCTCGATTTATCAAGATATTGCTTAATTGCAAAAGTGCACTGACATTTTCAAGGATATCCATTCTCGCTGCTCTAACAGCAGCTTGCCTTAACAGCTGTCACTTAACCGGGCTGCCGAGGCTCACTATATCTGCAGAGAACGGCTGACTCCCAGCACATCATTTTAAAAACCCCTGCTGGCTTTCGCCACTGAGTGGAAGTTAACCACAGACAGGGCCTACATAGACTGGGTCCTTCGAAGGATGCAGCCCCTGAATACGGACACAGCTACTCTGTGACTGTTCAAGGGCATATTGGCAATGATATCTGAGTATTGAAGTAGTTAGAACTGAAGATGTGTGGGGGCATGTGCCCTGTCTGTGCACGCCAGCTTCCTCCCCCAGTCCAAAGACAAGGATGTTAGGTCAACTCAGTGGTTCTCAAGCTTTTTCCCGCATGCTCGACTTTAGATATAATTTAGATATAAAATAAAATCTTTTTAGAACGTATGTATGCCCACAGGAGAGCACTAGTTGCTGTGCTAACGTACCTGTGTCACAGTTGCTGCGGCAGGCAGGGCAGAGTGGACCTCTGTGCTGGACACAAGGCGAGAGCTAGATTCGTACCCAACTTTTATGGTACAAACTTAGAGGGACAAGGCTGGTCTGTGGCCAGCTACATGAAAACTCAAAAACCCGAAAACTTGAAAACTGGAAACTTGAACTCAAAACTCGAAGCTCAAAATTCAAGCAACAGACACGCTACACTGACAATGACTAGGACCCAACAAAGGACAAAGATAAAAGCAGACAATAAATACCCAAGGGCTAATGACGAGAGTGACAACAGGTGGGATGACAGCTGACCATAATTACACACACGAGACAAGGGGAAGCAAAACTAAACACAAAACACAAGGAACACGAGACTATCAAAATAAAACAGGAAGTGACCATCATAACACACGCAGACTTAACACAAGAAAACCTGACAGAGGGAATCTAAACATATGACTAGACACCTACTTGAACACAGGCTGACAACATGCAGAAGACAGACACAAGACAAGGGAGGGACACTAAGTGGAAAACACAGGGACAACTAAACTAGAGCTAAGGGAAAGGGAACCTAAACACCACACAAGGAAGCAACGGGAAGGGAAACTAAACACAGAAGTGCCAAAACACAGGAACAAAACAGACACAGGAACACGAACAAAAGGGAAACCTGAATAACATACAAATAACTAAATAAACAGAACACCCAAACAACAAACTGAGAAACTAAACTATAAGAAGAACTAGGAAGCAACCTGAAAAGTAAAACAAAACAAAACTCCACAAATGCAACTAAACGCACTCAGCCACCGGCCCAGAACCTTGACAACCTGCTAGCATTTCCTTGTACCACCGTGACAAATAATCCAATGTTCAACCTTTGTTCTGCATGACTTTTCTCCCAGGTCATTCGCACCTCACCTTTAATGACCCCACATTTTGAGAAACACTGGGTTAACTGGTCATTCTAAATTGGCCATAGGTGTGAATGTCAGCGTGAAAGGTTGTCTGGCTCTCTTAGGCCTGCAATGACTGGCAACCTGTCCAGGATGTACCCTGCATCGCACCCCATGACAGCGTGGATAGGTTTTAGCCCATCCATGACCCTAGAAGACAATGCATAGATTGATATTTAAAATGTAAAAAAAAAATTAACAATAATAACACACACACACACACACACACACACACACACACACACACACACACACACACACACACACACACACACACACACACACACATAAAATAGAACATTAATTGTGATTCCCTTAATTAAAAGGCAGAAAATATAGTCCATCTTTTGGCATATTTCTAGAGAATATGGGTCAGCAATGCCATTGGATCCAATTTGATGGCAATACCATGAAAGGCAAGATGGCTTTTAAGAAGCTGTCTCTCCATCCAGAGTCTCCACTAATTTGACAGAATGCGCTCAAATATTGAGTGCGGTTTTCATATTTAAATATTACAATTTAACTGAGAAGTTATGTTCAAGAGCAATCTAACACTACTGTTTATTTGATAGCTATAACTGTGGTTTAATTTGCTAAATAAGTTGTGCTCAGTGCACATCTGCCTTTACATAACCTGTGGTCATAGATCCTATCTTAGCTAGAAAAATGTTATATAGAGGGATAAGCTTACATTAAAAGGTACTTCCAGGATGACACATTTTAATCAGATTTAAAAGTGGTTGTATGTGTGTTTTTGGTTAGTAATGCTTAGGAATGCTTAGTAAGTTAGGCTAACAAGTTCTACCTCAAAAAGTGAATTATTTTTTAATGAAATGATCTTTTCTGTTTTTATATCTTGTCCCTTGTATGAGGTTTCTGCAACAGATGCTATGAACTAGTTTGAAATGTATCATAAAGCATTTTGAAAGGAATTATAGGTTTCCAAGTACTGATCAAGTGAGAGCTTCTACTTCCAGTCATTAGCATGGTAGACAAGTGGCAATTTCTGAAATTCACCTCTAGCTGTCATGGTCCTCGGCCTTTTTGCCCAGTGTTTTGTTTTTTGAGGGTATGGGTTCTGTTATTGTTAAATACCTTTAGTTTATTTCTTTATGGCTTCGTTTCTTTACCTTTTTGTATTTCTTGCTGTAGGCTGTATGAGATACTTAGTTAAGTAGTACTTTTCTGGCCTGTCTGAACCTCTTTCCATATTTAGTTATCAGTTTGTGTATTTAGTTCAAGTGTCTTGTCTGGGTGTCTGTGTGTACATGTCTTTCTGTGTACCTGCTTCCCCCGTGGTGTAAGTTTACGTTTATGTTACATTACCTTTTTTATATTGACAATCTTTGTCCTGTGTGCATTATGTTCTGTTTTGCTTCCCTTGTTTCATTAGTCTGTTCACCTGCTCATCCCTACTGTCTCCCCTTTTCCTAATAACCTTGTGTGTATTTAAGTCCTCACTTCTGTTCAGTTCATTGTCACGTCCTCCCTCATGGCACCTCTTTTGAGGAGTAACTTCAGCATTAACTGTTTTGAGTCCTAGTCTAGCTTGTGTTTATGTATTTTAAGAGAAGCACCTGCAGCAATAAAGCTGTTTCAAGTTTAGGTCTTGCCTCCCGTGTCCAGCATTTGGGTCCATACTCCCTCAGCCAGAACTTGACAGATTAGTGACTTTCGGGCTGAATGCTTGTGCGTTTGGCTGCCGCTATCCTGGGTGTAATTTTCTGTGATTTTAATTACTTTTGAACCGCACAGTAATGTGGTCCAACAAGTTGTTTATATGGATTGTGCTCACTTGGATCAGTCTTTCCCTGATATGGAAAATGGCGTTATTGATAATCCAATACTTTTACAACTCTGTCCATTTGTGCTGCTTCCACCAGTGCTGCATCTTCACCCAGATGTCACCTGGCATGTCCACAGGAGATATATTTACCGAGGCTCCCGCCACAAGTATTGCAATGATGACACCAAACCTATCTGAACCTACTAAAGAAACCCAGATGAACTGCTGACTGCAGAGTCCTGGCTAGCCTAGCCAGGTGATCCAATGCTGTGCTGACAAACATCATCAGCCCATATATCACTGCTCTTATTCATTTTTACACTCCCTCACATACACTCTGTTCCTCTTCTTCCATGCTTCTCACCACAGCTCCCATCCATCTATCTACAATGGGGTCCAGAGCCTTCTGCTACACAGCCGCTCATCTTTGGAACTCACTCCCACAGTCCTTGAAGGGCATCGATAGTCTTTCCCTCTTTAAATCCCATCTAAAAACTCACCTGTTTAAATAAGCTTTCGGAATCTAATTGGAATGGTTACTAGGGATTTCATATATTTGGTTTCCTGTACTGCTGCTTATTTTGTACTTGTTTTACTAGTTTATTGTTCTTATGTTACTGTTTTATTCTGTAAGGTGATCTTGAGTGTCTTGAAAGGTGCCCACAAATAAAAAGCATTATTATTATTATTATCATTAGTAGTAGTAGTAGTTGTATGTATATCTCTTGAAAAGTCCCTTCCTGTCAGGCCAAGCTGAAAACACCATAAGTTGATTGTATTAAACAGTGTAGTAGAAGTGATTTCCAACTGGCCCCTCACAAATACTCTGTAGTTTTCCTCCTTTATTTGTAGCTAGTGAATTCTGTGGTTGATGGATATTACGTGTCATCAGCAGAGGTGGGAAGTAACGAAGTACAAATACTTCGTTACTGTACTTAAGTACATTTTTCAGGTATCTGTACTTTACTTGAGTATTTATTTTTCTGAGTACTTTTTACTTTTACTCCCTACATTTTTACACAAGTATCTGTACTTTCTACTTCTTACATTTTCAAACAGACTCGTTACTTTAGGTTTAACACGTCTGAGAAAAGTCTGCATTTCCGTCAAACATCAAACGATCTAAACGGAGGAATAACATAAAAGAGACAATCGTACTGCGTATCCTCCATCACCGGACTTATCACGTACAAAGGGATTAAATACGCAAACCCATTTAATTAATGTCTCATTTATATCGCTATAATCGGGCCGGACCGAGTCTGTAAGTTGCATGAACAGCTTAGCTAGCACTACTGAAGAGGAGCGAGCATGAAGGGAGTAACGTGTGGCAGGTAAATGCAACGTTTCTAAATGCTCAACAAGTATCTGCAAACACACAAAGTGTGTGCAGTTTGTCACACAGTGTGTCTGCGAGCTAAAAGAAGAGCTGCTGTATTTCAGGGAGAGCAAAGAGAGAGAAGTTCACTCAGAGATGGAGAAAGAGGACAGGAGAGGAAGGAGAGAGGCTAGATTTAAAGGTAAGGACTGGAAAATAAACTGAAGTATGCTGACTTTGTGTTATTCAAAGATTCTATGAAAATACTGCAGTTTAGTACCTAATACCTTTTATATTATTACAATAATATACAATATAATGAGGTTCAGTTAGCTTACAGAAAAATAGCAGGTAGAAACGTCCTCCAATAAGCTACTTTTACTTTCTTACTTTGAGTACATTTCAGAGCCTGTACTTTTTTACTTTTACTTAAGTAAAGAAATTGAACCAGTACTTCAACTTTTACCAAGTATCTTTTAACACAAGTAGTTGTACTTCTACTTAAGTACAGAATGTCAGTACTTTTGCCACCTCTGGTCATCAGATTGCTGGTTTGGGCAGTTTAGGCATCAGTTACTTTCTGTAGCTGTGGCATTGGAGAGATTACTTTGATAGGCAATAAGTGATTATGGTCATCCTG
The DNA here is from genome assembly GCF_007364275.1 of Archocentrus centrarchus. Lineage (NCBI taxonomy): Eukaryota > Metazoa > Chordata > Actinopteri > Cichliformes > Cichlidae > Archocentrus > Archocentrus centrarchus. The sequence continues at coordinate 31,138,296 of NC_044369.1, read as the reverse complement.
TCACAGATTCTGTCAGTGATGACTTGTTTCTGCCAGAAAACATGTTTGATTGTTACTATGGGCTGTCTGGCTTGTCACTTTTACTTTTTTCTGTCTTCACTTGTGACTGTCCACATTTTTCTTCTATAGTTACTGATATTCTGATGCTTGATAATGTTTGATGGGCCATATTACCCATCAAAACCTGTGTCCTGTTATGGCAACCAAGATTATTATTGTAATATACACTCCTGATCAAAATCTTAAGACCAGTTAAAAATTGCAAGAATTTGCATTTTTGCACTATTGGATCTTAAGAAGGTTCTAAGTAGAGCTTCACAATGCTAAAGAAGAAATTGGTGCAAGAGACAAAAACTTTTGAACAGGGAATTTAGTGAAAACTGCATTTACACTCAAACATGATTTTTTCAGCTGATCAAAAAGTTTAAGACCATAGCTCAACCCCCCCCCCCCCCCCCCCCCCCCCCTCAAAACAGAAATCAAAAGTGTCAAAAAAGGACTCAGTAATGAGTAGCTCCACCATTCTTGTTGATCACTTAGAACAATCGTTTAGACATGCTTGATGCCAGTGTTTCCAGGAGGCTAGTGGGAACGTTGCTCCAAGTGTTGAAGATGGCTTCGTGAAGGGCATCCACTGTCTGGAACTGATGTCCATTTTTGTAAACTTCCCTTGCCATCCATCCCCAAATGTTCTCAATCAGATTTAGATCAGGGAAACATGCAAACTGCTGTTTGACGCCCCTGCACAACCTGAAGCTCCATTGTTCCATTGAAGAAAACGCACCCCAAATCATGATGGCGCCCCCCCACTGCCATGTAGAAGCATCTCAGGTGGAATCTCCTTGTCATGCCAGTAACGTTGGAAGCCATCAGGACCATCAAGGTTAAATTTTTTCTCATCAGAGAAGACAACTTTCTTCCACCTTTCAGTTTCCCATGTTTGGTGCACCCTTGCAAAGTCCAAACGGGCAATTTTGTGGCATTGAAGAAAACGTGTCCTTTGAAGACATTTTTTGTTTCTGAAGCCCTTCCCTCACAGGTGCCGTCTGTTGGTTATTGGTTATTAGTCAACACCAGTAATGGCCTTAATTTGGGTAGAGGATCGTCCCGTGTCTTGACGGACAGCCAATCGGATCCTGCGGCTCAGCACTGGTGAAATTTTTTGGGTCTACCACTTGACTTTTTGGTTCCATAACCCTCAGGATCATTTAAAAATGCAAAATGACTGTCTCACTGCATCCAACCTCAGCAGTGGTGGCACGTTGTGAGAGGCCTTGCTTATGCAGCTCAACAATCCTACCACGTTCAAAGTCAGTGAGCTTTTTTGCTTTTGCCATCAGGAGGTCTTGACAGTGTAAAGACTTGACAGAAAATTACATGGAATCCAAATTTTTGCACAGCTTTTGACTTTTAAAGGCTGTGGTCTTAAACTTTTGATCAGCTGAAAATAAATCATGTTTGAATGCAAATGCAGTTTTCAAAAAATTCTCTGCTCAAAAGTTTTTGTCTCTTGCGCCGATTTCTTCTTTTAGCATTGTGAAGCTCTACTTAGAACCTTCTTAAGATCCAATAGTGCAAAATGCAAATTCTTGCAAGTTTTAACTGGTCTTAAGATTTTGATCAGGAGTGTATTACTGCATAAAAATTTATGGATGAATTGTTAACTACTATTTTGCTACTTTGTGAACACTCAATTCTCATCCACAGAAAATTTCTATAAAAATTCTGTCAAAGTAAAACCCAGCCTTTTGTACAGTCGCTGTTTGGTGCAAATTATTAAGACCATATCAAAAGCCCTGATTGACAGGAGGAGGATAACTAAATTAGCGTGGAGACATTATCAGAGTAATAGGTTATGGAGATGTATAAAAACAGGAAAAAGAAGGAAGCAAGAGCACTGCTGAGCAGGTACCAACTCTCAACTGTTTTGAATTTTGGGGTACGGAATGCTGTTATAGTAGCTGTCATAAGTCAGTGTGTGAAATTTGATGGCTCTAGTTTGAACAATATGCATCTATCTATCTATGCATCAGGGTGGCTGTAGCTCAGGAGGTGGAAGAGGTCACCTGCTAATCGGAAGGATTGCAGTTTGATCCCTGGGTGCCCCAGTCAGCATAGTAAAGTATCCTTGGGCAAGATACTGAACCCCAAGTTGCTCTCTGATGCAAGCGTCAGAGTATGAATATGTGTGAAAGCTTAGAAAGAACTGCTTGTATGAATGGGTGTGAATGGGTGAATGAGGCATGTTGTGTAAAGCACTTTGAGTGCTCAACATAGAGTAGAAAAGTGCTATATAAGCACCAGTCCATTTACCATTTACTATCTATGGTGTGAACTTGAACATTTTAGGTGAGCTCATTCTGGAGTTGTCGCATTCACAAGATCTTCAGGAAACTCGACCTCTGGCATTTAGCTTCAGGTCAAAATTGTCAAGACTCAAAATCAAAATCTCAAAATCAAAATCAGAAAATATGCTCATTTATTTCTAACTTGGCAGCTGTGAAACTTTCAACTTTATACATTTAATTACTGGGGTTGGGTTAATTGGTCACTCTAACCTGCCCATAGGTGTGAATGCGAGTGTGAATGGTTATCTGTCTCCCTGCATCTCGCTATATGTGAGCTGGGATAGGCTCCACCCCCCCCGCGACCCTGAACAGGATAAGCAGAAGAGAATGGATGGATGGATGGATGGACGGACATTTAAATACAAGAATCAGTGAAACTTTTGTGATTACAGATATTTTAAGATAACAGGTGATTTTAAGATAACCTGTTCTGGAGGAGATTGTATGGTCAGCATAAGTTATAATCAAGCAAAAAAAGCCATGTTTGTGGCACTGACAACTCTGGATTTAGGCTGAAAGTACCTTGCTTACTCAGTGGCATATCCCTGTATTGCACTAAGAGACCCCAGGCACTTGTCTGATACACATATCAGTAAAAAGCATAACAAATGAGCTGATTGAAAAACAAAACAAAACTGTACATCAGTGTGTAGAAACTGTGGATGGAGCTAAAATCAATATAAAGCCTTTAGATATTGGATCATTTTCAAAAAGACAACACAGGTTACAAGGTGCCCAGACACACACAGATACACGCACGCACACACACACACACACACACACACACACACACACACACACACACACACACACACACACACACACACACACACACACACACACACACACACACACACACAAACACACACACACGCATATTGAATTACCACTGTATTCTATTTCTAAGTGATCCCATTATTTGTCAGCCTCACACCAATTACAGTGCATTCAAAGACTCAAATGAAGTGTAACAAGCGATCAGAAACACTTTCTGCTTGTCTCTTATGGCTGCAGAAATGGCTCCCCATGAAACACCTTCAAACACTCAGCTGCTCTTTTCACTCATAACTGACGGACCGAAAGAGAGCGGGATGCATTTTAAAGCTCAGGAGTTTTGTCTCACCTGTGCTGAGGGGAAGCTCTGATCAGTTATAATGATGCTTCTTGATTTTCCAGCTGCAACTTTACACTCATTTTCCCCTTTTCTTCATGCTCTGGTGTTCATGATGAAATAGCATAAAAGGCATAATGTGTTTGTTTCTCATTAGCATGTGCTCTTTTCAATATTTTGCATGTCTCGTAGTGTAAGTAATGGCTGATCATTTTCCAAGCAATTTTTTCTTCTACCTCCATTACATGCAGTGAGTGAGTGTAAGTTGATTTCATAAAGCATGGTGCCCCCCCACCATGCTTTATGTGTATCTAAAAAATACACAGTGATCCCACAGTAAAATATGTCCCCCCACATATTTTACTGTGGGATCACTGTGTATTTTGAGATGTTCAAATTTAATGATTTGACATGCAGACCGCTTTTGTGTGGTACGTTTATATACTGAACTAAAACCATTATGTGGTTAGATTAGCTTCAAAACAAGGACACAAGTGAAAACAATGCATTGTGGTATAGCATCTTTAAATATTTGTCTATTTTGGCATGGACAAATACAGAGGCCCACTGCATTCTTCAAAGAAAAACCGGCAGCCATAGCATGTAATAACTGCATCTGTATCTCATAATTATGACTCACTATATGATCAACCCTTTTTTTCATGTAACTGCAGTTGCAGACAGGCAGAGGACCCCAAAGCAGGACCCCAGAGGCAGGAACTTGGTCTTCAGTTTTATTAAGCACAGCACATTAACAAAGCTGGACAGGAGTCAGCACAAAAAAACACAGAACTGACTTGAACTTAACGTAACTTGAGCATGAGCAAGAGCACACAGCAGAAGAAACAAATAATTACGAAGACACAACAAAGGACAAAGGAAAAATGCAGACAAGACAATCACATCAGGGTGATGAGACAAGTGGGAACAGGTGGAAGGGGCAGGTGCACAGAATGACACCAATGAGACAAGGGGAAGCAAAACTGAACTCAACACACAGTACGCTGGACATACCTGTTGCACCTAAACATATAGTGAGGGTGCTCTGGAAACCTCTGCCATAACTTTGACAGTACTCTTTGACACTGACTCTGAATGGACAATGTTCCATACCTCCATTGTTGGGGCTGCTGCACAGAGCTACAGCTGCAAGGTGGTTGGTGCCTGTCATGGTGGTAATCCCCAAATTCAAATTTTATTTATATAATGCCAGATCACAACAAAGACTCACCTCAAGACACTTTGTTTTGTAAGGTAAAGACCGTACAATACTGTACTACTACTAATTGTCATCGAAATATTAACTACTCCACATACGAGAACAGTATAAACACAGGATAAATATTACAAATGTAGCAGCTTGATAACACAGAGTTAGTTGCTGTTGGTTAGTAAATGATTTGATTTTCACAGCAAACTTTAAGAGGTAAATTGGTCATTCATCCGAGCACCTGACTGCTTGATTTGAAGAGAATTTACAGTAATAGCCCTGCAGAAGGCTGACCTTTATATTGCTTGGATGGTACAAGAGGTAACTGCTGTGGGCATTTTTTTTTTAAACAGGGCAGCTGCCAGGAACACCATTGCTCTGACCATCTGCAAAATCACTCCTTTACAGACCACACACACACACACAAATGCACACCCACCCCACATAAAAGAGTAGAAGACAGTACACTTTCTATAGAGGATTTGCACATTTGCAACGAATCTCCTAGCAACCACATCTGGTGCCATCAAGAAGGCTGGCTGTGTGCAAGTGATTGCTTTAACAACAGAAAAAGAAAGAGGCTTACAAAGAATGATGTTGTTGTGGGTGTGGATCAATGGGAGATTCTTCTAAGTTATACTCTCATAAAGGCAAGCTGCTACTATTGCTATTCCCAGAACTGCCATTGCACCCTAACCAGGTGGATTACCTGGAAAACTTTTCTACCAGTTTTAGTTATTCTTTACATTTTATTTAGTGATTGAATAATAAACATTTATTAAATTACAAAATTAGTTTTGAGTTTTGAGGGGGTTGTTTTCTAACTCCTGATCCCCCACTCCATTCCAGTAGGTGGCGGTAATGCAGCTCTAAGCTGGTTTGGTCAACCGCAAACCCACAAGAAGAAGAAGACGTCTGAGCCCTGTAATGCAGCTAATGTGAGCGAAACGTTATTTAATGTACCGGATTACATTTTTTTATTTCTTTCCGATATCCGATCCAGTAATTTAGGCCAGTATCGGACCGATCGGATCGGCGCATCCCTTTATATATATATATATATATATATGTATATATATACACACACACACACACACACACACACACACACACACACACACTTTGTGCATGGATCCTTTAGGCAGTATTATTAGAACATGCATTTTCATTGCTATGCAGATGACACCCAGCTTTATCTGTCCATGAAGCTAGATGGCACACACCAATTAGTTAAACTAAGGGCATATCTTAATATGTGAAGGCCTGGATATCCTCTAATTCCCTATTTCTAAATTCTGATAAAACCAAGGTTATTGTTCTCGCCCCTAAATTTTTTTGATACATGATGTATAACCAGATGCTTACTCTGGATGGTATTATTTTGGCTTCCAATAAAACTGTGAGGACCCTCTATGGTGGACTATTGTAATGCATTATTATCAGGTTGTTCTAAAAGTTCCTTTGAAAGCCTTTAGTTGATCCACAATGCTGCAGTGAGTGTACTGACAGGGATTACAAAGAGAGAGACAATATTTCTCACACATTGGCTTCTCTTCATTGGCTCCTTGTTAAATCCAGAATCAATATTTAAAATCCTTCTCTTATATAAGGTTTTGAATAATCTGGCACAATGCAGGAATGAAACAACTACATTTAAATATTCTGGTAAATCCCACTTCCTGTGGGTGAACGTTTTGGTCACATTTTGCAAAGGATAATTACAACACAAATTTTAAACTAGTTCTCTCCCACGTGTGTCTTTTGTCCTGGCTCTCTTCTTTCCCCTCACCCCCAACTGCTTGCAGCAGATGGCTGCCCCTAAGTGAGCCTGGTTCTGCTGGAGGTCTCTTCATGTTAAAAGGGAGTTTTTCTTTCCTGCTCTCATCATGTGCTTGCTCATAGAATGAATGAATAGTGAACTAAACTTACCATTTTTTTTTTCTAGACTGGAAGGATAAGGCTGTTAATGCTAATGCTTTCCATATAGCAATACTTATAAAGGGAAGTAATTATTTGACATTATTGATAGGGCTAAAATGTTTGCTAAGTTAGGGTTCTGCTGATGTGGCTCTAACACACACCAACAAGCTAAATCAGAACTTCATAGCTATCTAGGATAATCCAACCTGCATGGGGTTCCGGAAGCTATCCTAGCTTGCTAGTCCATCACAGGGCTAACACAGACAAGACAGACAGACAATTCACTTTTACATCCAGCCCAGTTAACATTACAATCACTAATTAACCTAACAAGCATACCTTTGTACTTGTGTCACACTATATAGGTAAAACAAAAACTTCCTGGAGGATGGAACCCAGAACCTTATGTTGCAAACCACTGGACCACCATGTTGCCCGGATCCCAACCACATACTACTTTCTTGTTGCTTTTTTGATGCAGGAATGGACAATACATTTAAATATTCTGGTAAATCCCACTTCCTGGGGGTGAAACGTTTTGGTCACATTTTGCAAAGGATAATTACAACAAGTATCTTTAATGTTATTGTTAATATTATTCATAATTTACCTGCTATGGAAAGTCACAGCATCTTTGCCCCATTGTCATTTACATGAGAATGCCTTTCCTCAAAGAAAATGTAGAGACATAAATGTTTAGGAATGACAGTTTTGAAATGTCAAAAAGAAGGCCAAGCTACAGACTAAATATATGTGGTCCAGAGCTGCAAAATTTTAATATATGGAGGACAGTAGGTTAGTGTTTGAGCATCAATGAAACAAAGACATTTTTGATCAAAACTCTGCCCTGCATAAGGGATTCATTCTGTGCACCTGCAGTGATGATTACCACTTTCCATATAACACACACACATGCACAATAATGAACCCCAATGGAGTCTGGTTTTATAATTTATTGAATGAGGTTAAAATATATGCACTGCTTTCAGGGCAGAAGAAGAAACAGGAAACAGATTGCATCAGGTGCTCAGTGCCTCTTTGTCTTCATATAACTCTCATCCCAGATGCTCACACTACTGTTTTGTTTTGTGTTTTTTTTTTGTTTGTTTTTTGTAAGAAAAGGAAGTCTTACTTGAGTTTGAACAGGTGAGCTAGAAACCTTAACGGAGTGTATAATTCAACTGCATCCAGAGCACCTATCCTATTTAAGCCAGAGCTTTGTCCTTCCTATAAGGAAGTTAATCACTTAATCTTCAAGTCACTTCCACTGCCCCTTCTCTCAGTTATTCCCAGGATGTCCCACTTGCCATACAAGATGCCAGCTATTTTTATGCTGCTGGCTGCCAGGCTTTTCTGTGAATTCCAGCGGTTATCAAACATGGGAGCTGGGGAAAAATTTTTAGACTACTGATTCAACCAAATCTCTTAGGTGTTTGCAAGTGACTTTAAGTACTTGTAGCACCTGTGAGGGTCTGGACTTGTTCAGGGAATCACTTAGACAGCAGCCACTGTGTAATGTAAGAAAAAGAATGTCTTTTCAATAATGAATAAAAACAAAACACAAAACAAAAATCAAATCAAAACAAAAAAAAAAAAGGTGTGAACTTAGCTGCTCTGAGCAACTGATTAAAGGCTTTCTTTTGTTCTTCTTTGTTTCTTTGTAACTTCAACTAAGATACAAAAGTGGCAGACTTGTTATGAAACACCAGTTATATCCCATTAGTGTCTTCAACTCAGTATACTGTACTGTATGCTCATTTACTGTGTGTTGAGTATTTAATGTATCATATAGATATAATATAAGTTCTTGTTAATCACATCACAAATTTAAAACACCTTTCAGAGAGGTTCATTCTTTTTAATTGCATAGATTCAGTTATGGTGTGTATGTGGCTATAAGGTATACCATTAGGATTTTTTTTTAATTGTACCTGTATTCTCTTTTAGTTTAAATGACCCATAGGACAGTTAACAGATTATAATTATGCAAAAGTGTAGCTATGTTTTGTCTGTGTTTACTCCATAAATACAAATATGTGTTAATGCCAAATTAAATTTACAGCTTTTCAAGGCTGGTAATTGAAGTTATATTACTTATCCAGGAACACTTCTCCTCATTTCAAAAGGTTTCAAAAAACATGGTTTGAATTCTTTTAATCACTTGCTGTTTTTATTTGAATCACCTGCATTCACCTGCTATACTTGTATTATAAAGTTACTTCCTTACTAGTAAATATACTCTACTGCTTTCTCTTTCTGTACTTACACCAGTTGTGTTTGCTAGCCAGTTGTAGGGAGTACACTGTTTATTTGCTTGTTGTAGAACATGAATTTTGGCACAGTACTGTTTAAATTGAATATAGCACATTGCACACCTACTGAAAAGTACAACATTTCACTGTGATTGTTGTACTGCACTATGTTCTTGTGATTCTGGTCCTAAATTCTCCTCAGTGAAGATAAGTTGAACACACATAAACACTAAACAAAAAAAGTAGTCTAACTTTAATATGACTGAAAATGTGCTGCTGTCATCTTTTCCTTTTGCTATATGGCCAAGGTGGCAATCTGAGAGTGAGAAGTGTACAGGTATCACCTTTGACCTCTATGAGTACACCATCCAAGTACTCATAGATCACTTCAGGCACTCTTAGACATTTCATGAAGTCATACTTAATAGAATGAAAGCATGTTTGACTCTCAAATTCAGTTTCTAAAATCTGGGAGTACCATGCTTTGAGAAACACCTGCCTCTAGTGTCCTATGTATGGTCTTCTTTTCTGTGAATCATCACCTTTGGCTTCAAAAGGACATTTCTGTAAAAAGGGCTACACAGTTTTGGCAGTGATTATGTAGGAAATGTAGCACATGGTAGAAACCTATTGAACATTGGTTCATTATAGTCAAATTCTTATTTAGAAAGAATTATGTATTGACATCTAATTTCTGTCTCACACACACACAACACACCACACACACACACACACGAAAGGAAGAGATATAATGCAGAAACTCAAGTCCATTCAGATTTTGTTAGTAAGTCGAGGATTAATTGGTGTTGATTTTTTCTCAGTTATAGATGAGATAATCCTTTTATTTGTCCCACATGTGGAAATTTATGGTGTTGCAAACAGCAAAGGGACAGTAGAACACAGTACAAGTATAAGAATAAATATATTTAAAATATGAGAGGGAAAATACTAAAATACTCTACAACAAAAAATCTCTAAACCTCTCTATACATTTAGTGAATAATGATTATTGCACATTTATTGCATTTGTTGTTAATTGCACATGAACATTATTGCACTCAGTGTTGCTGTAGATACTGACAGCAGCAGGAAGGAAGGACCTCGATAGCGCTCTCTTACACACTTCCGATGAAGCAGTCGCTCATTGAAGAGCTGTCAGTGCTGCCACAGTCCCATGCATGGGGTGGGAGTCATTCCCCAATATGGATGCAAGTTTGGCTTGCATCCTCTTGTCTCCCAACACCTGCACAGGGTCTAAGTGACATCCCAAGACAGTGCCAGCCCTCTTTATGATTTTGTTTCAGTCTCTTCTTGTCTGCTGTCGTGATGCTGGTACCCAGCAGATCACTCCATATAAAATGGCTGATGCCATTGCTGAATCATTAAAGTCCTTAGGAGTTCCCCCTGTACTCCAAATGACCTCAGTTTCCTGAGTAGGTGAAGTCTACTCTGGCCATTCTTGTACAGTGCCACAGTATTGTCAGTTCCAGTCTAGTTGTTATTTATGTGAACACCTAGGTATTTGTAAGAGTCCACTCCCCAATATGTGTTCCTTGATGTTCACTGATAGAGGGGAATGTCTGCGCCTGTGGGAAGTCCGCCACCAATTCTTTGGTCTTCCTCGCATTATCTAATATTTAATTTCTCTTTTTTTCATAGCACATACTTAAAAACCAAACCAATTAGGCAATTAAAAGCAACATAAGTTAAACGATATAGTTTATGGAACAGATTTCAGGACAACTGCTCTAAATAATGTAAATGATGGCATTACATATTAGAAGACAAAAGCAGTGAACTATTGTTTTGCAGTTAAACAAACTGACACAGCATCTGAGGAACTGAATGCAGTGAAGTGAAAGCTTCTTGTGTGTGCTCCGGTATCCCACTGATCCCTCAAACAAAGCCTTCCGTTAAATGGGAACCAGATAGAGATGTATGACTATCACCAATGTCACTTACTGCCTTAGACCCTTCACTGCCCCTCTTCGTTTCTCAGGGATCAGCAACTCTTTTGGATGATACCAGCAGCTGGTTTCCAAAGATGTAAAATCACAGCTCTTACCAAGAGAAAACAAGAAATTATTGTGCAACAGGGGGAAAAAAACTCATACTGTAATATTATTATTTATTTAATTTTTTTATCCAAGTGTTTTTATGACTTTTCTGGCTGTGTAAAAAATTACGTTATCAAGAAAATGTACACCTGAGTCAAGCTTTGACAAGGTCACTAATGACAAATTATGATGTAAAAAGCTTTCTTGCATTTTTCCTGGGCTCTGTATGTCATTGGCAAATTTGGAACACATGAACATCAATGCAGGAAGCTGAGAAAACAAAAAGACTGCTTCTATTCAGATGGGTTCCATGCTTGTTGCAGTATGATGACAAACAGGCTGCATGAGAGCACCTCACACTCATTTGTCAAACTTGCTCTGACAACAAGAATGCTTTGGCTTTTAGGGCTGATAAGAGTCATAGTGTGATCTGTCTGAAGTCAGTTCAAAAATACAATGGCGATGGTATGTTTTCATCACTTGAATTCATCAATAATAAAGGGGTAAAATATTGTATGTATATAGCGTGTTTTTTTTTTATTCAAATATTTTAAGTTTAAATAATGTGAACTATTGTCTAACATCTACTTTTTAAAAATCTTCTGTGGACTAATGATCAGGGAACTTTATTGTAGCTAAAATCTAAACCTTGTGTCTGACTAAATGTTTTAGCACAGTAAAGAGATCTGAGAACCAACACCATATGATCTTGATTTGTTTCATTGAACTATGAATGTTACAGACAATAAACATCTTTTTAAAATAATTTTTGGCATTGTAAGCATTTCGTATAACACAGTCCCCAATACCATTGTAGTGTTTTTTGCAATTTGAATTTCAGTGCTTCATATCTGGGTGTACAAAATGGAAATGACTGGCATGTTCACTTTTCTAGTACTACTGACCATTCAAAGAATTTTTAATAACCTGTCCTGTCTGGCAGTCTTCAGAATCAGAATCAAACTCACACAAACCCACATGCTAACCACACAGGGCACACGAAGACACACACCCATCCACAACCCCTCGTTTGTAATGTTCTCAATTGAGTCTTTAATAGAATAAACAGTTTTTTTTTTCTTTATTTAGGTTTAGTTGGTCAGCAATTGGTGGCGTGACTTTTTTGTGTGTCAGAGAGGCACCAGTGCATGATCACTGATGTACTGAGCCTATCAATTTTGGATTAAATACCAAGTTGAAGTTTCTTCCTATTGTACGTATAGTGTCAAAATGGTCAGAAAGTGAAGAAGGTACAGTCCTGTATATATATATAAAAAGGACAAGTCATCAGTTTTCATCCATATATGATAGCAATACATAAATCCATATTTGAATAGATAAATGAAGTATTGTAAGTTGACCTTCTGGATCCGTTATAGTGTTGCTAATGGTGAAGTTTAATTTTCTGTTAATGATTATGTTGCCACCTCTTTGTTTTGAGCTGTAGCAGGTTGAGTACATGTGAGGTCATTTAAGTGAATACCAATTTTTAGCCTCTTTTCCTCGTAACCAACTCCACATACAGATAGAGCCACTTAAAATGGCCGGCTGGTCCTTGATGGGACCGTGGCATATCTGTGGCCAATACTTGACCGTATGAGATCCCTCACTTTGAAGTGGGCACTGCGACCACAAATGGTAAACGCCTGTACAGCAGCATTCAGGAAAACTGGTGGTAATGCTTGTGTATCCACCAGGAGGGGCAGCGATAACAGAAGCATTTACTGCTTACTACGTTGTATTTTCCAGTATTTTAAATCTGCTCAGGGGTTCTATAATTCTAAAAGGAATCATAATGTTGAACCTTTCTGTAAAACACTGATGTAGACATTTGCTTGCAGCCAGTAAAGTAGAGGTGTGCACACAAACAAGCTGCTTGCAGTCGATGGTTATTGCTGACTAATGAACATGAAAGCATAAAGTGATTATTTGACCGCACTGCTAATGAATTTTAAACCAAAAGTAAATTTGAATATTAAATTAAACGTGAATTGATTATGCTGGGTTTCTGTCAGTGAACGGTGCATGCTGCTTATTTTCAGCCAGAATCATGCGGGTCTTCGATGCACTGAGGTGTCTGTCACTAAACTTAGTTTATCTCCTCTGTGATCATTAAATACTCTGCTCCGCTTTCCAATGCAACAACAGACACATGTTCCACAAAAGTGTCCAGCCGAATACTGCAGTATGTATTCGGGTACACAAACAGGAGAGAATTGACACAGCATTAGTGTTCAATCTGGTTTTTGCACTTAATGACAATGGAAACAGCTTTCCCAGCGCCCACAAACAATGAATTTCTACTCCAACCGCAAACATCTCTCTATAGTATGTGTTAATCACAGTGTGTGTGAATGTGGCTTAAGATGCTGGAACCTCCTGTTGCTTTCTTAAGACTGAGGATAAATAAATAAATAACCACAGTAATAACATGATTTATAAAGGGTTACATAGATGTTCCTATCACCAGTTTTACAAATAATTTATGGACTGCATATTTTAAAATGCAGTAAACCTGCCTTGCCACAAACCACTTTGTGTTATTCTTTTAAATCTAAATTGTAAGCTGGATAAAATTAAGTAACACTGCACATCTCTGGTAAATTGCCACAGTAATTTTAAAGGCAAAACAACCTTGCAGACAGGTAAGACAATCCAGTCTGTCATTAGTATTACAGTAGGGTCAGGAGCGCTCCCTCTCCCACCCCCAAGAAGGAAAAATCTCACCCTGTGCCTGCTGCCGAAGTACAGGCCTCTTTGGAGGAATCAACAGAAAGTATTTACAGAACGCTGTCATAAAACAGTCCTCCAGTTTGTATTTTCTTGAACTGTTAAGACCAGGTTAAAATGAGATTTTTTGCTTTTCTTTTAATGCTTGTTCTCAGGTTGTCACCCAAACTTTTTCACCTCTCAATGATCTCAGTGATCATGTGTGAAATAAGACACTTCCTGCAGACAAGATGCATGTCTGTAGAAATTTGGTAGTGAATATTGTTAAAATCCATTTTTATGCAACCCAAAGTATATTCATAAAACTGGTGTTAAGACATCTGTAAACTTTGTGACATCATGGTGAATTTAAAATAAAGCACCACTTAAAAATATCATGTCATTTCCACCTGTAAAAATCTGATAAGTTAGAAAATGCCTGTTTAGTTTATTTGGGCCAACTTGAAACTGTTTCAAGTTGGCCCACATACACTCTGTTTGTTAACTTGGGGCAACAGTGAGAGCATGGACTCTACTCAGGTTTCAGCAGCAAAACTAACCAACAAAAATTGAATATCAAGTTGGAAGAAACCTTAAATCAGGGAATTCACAGAGTATACACCATTTTATTGGTAGTCTTCTAATGTCCCATTTTATGGAAGGCACCGTGAGGTTGGTTGCCTCAGTCACATTTGCATTACAAAGAACTGTTCCCTGCCCCTATGTCCTTAAAGTTAGCACTAAAACAATTTAATAAGTGGTTCAAAACTGTACTGAAATCTCTAATTTTTTATATTATACAGGAAATGGTGCAGCCATTATGAAATGTACAAACATATATGAATGCAATTTCTAAGGTAAAAACAGAGCTTAAAAGTCAATATTGGTATGACCACCTTTATTCTTCAGCACAGTCTGAACTCTATGAGGCAGCCTTCTGTAATTTCTTTAAGTGCTGTTCAGGAATAGTTCTGCAGGCTTCTTGAAGGACATTCAAAGCTCTTCTTTGGATGTTTCTGCCTTTGTTCTGTTTTCTGTCAGGATGATCCCAACACTGCTTCGCCCATGACTGATTATGGTAACACGGAGTGGGTTCTTGTAAAATGCTTTGAGTGCTTTGGGAATATTTTTGATGATTTGCAATTAATCTTGCAGTGCAAAATGTCTGAGTGGTCAAACTGACTTTAAAATTTTAGCCATCTATTTTACATTTTCAAAACATAACTGAGTTTTTAATTTCAGCAGGGAAAATATTTAAACATTAAAACCTATCAAAACAATTTGAAACTACACAAGTCAAAAATTTTGTGAAGAAAATCCACAACATTCATGCTCAATAGACCATTACTCTTAAATATGCCTAACAAAACACAACATTGTAGTAAAAATACTTAAACGTACTAGAAACAACTGTCCTTATTTCTGGAAACAATACTGTGAACATTCTGATGCTATTCTGATGCTGTTAAGCCAAACTACAACAAACAAAACTGCATCTGTCATGATGGTAGGATCCTCTTAAGATTTCGTTATGCCTCTTATTATACTTTCACATGCTGTTTTGTAAGAGTTGTAAGACAAAAACTAATTGGTTAGGAGTACAAAAATAATCTCTTTGTCTCAGGGTGGCCAGTAAATGCACAAATGACCTATGGGGTTGTTTTGGCAGGAGTACAGTCTTCCCTCATTCTCTATCCGGGCACTTTGTAGTTTCATAACATCATCTGACCTCCTCCATGTTCTTATTATAATTACTAGGTCGACCATGATAATTTTTTATAGGAGGCAGACTTGATTATTTAGGCCAGGATTATACTTACCAGTGCCATGAGTCCACTAGAGGCCTTTTGTGACGTAAATGTCATCATCAGATGGTGAGCATGAGGGTCCGTGTGGATGTCTGCATGCTTACATGGTTTTTTGTGACCACACACAGTCATCCATGAAGAATTTACATTACAATGCACCAACTATGGATGTGCCCCAGGCGGTGGACTTCAATAAGACTTCAAAGAAGTCTAACAGGTATGACTGCTTGGCCATCGGATCTCCAGCTGTCTGTCTTCAATGGAATATAATTGAGGCCTTACACATCAGGGACTGCAGGAATCAAATCTGCAGGAATACCCCCTCCTCTCCTTGCTTACACCCCCCACCGACAATATGTGCCTGTTGGGGTACAAAAAGTTGTTTTGGCAAGAGCTTGTGTTTGGGTCACTTAGTTGTAGATTAAACATATCTTGTCATATACTTGCCTTGTGATTCAATTCTCATGTCTCAGCACACTCTTTCAGACATCATTACATCTTCATGGATTTATACTGACATGAAAAAACACTGTCTGAATGGATGTCACAGTGCTGTTCTCTCCTGTGTGAGAAAATTCTTTGAGTGAGACATCACACTAACCCTGCGAGAAATAATTCATTGATATACGTCAAACCAAAAGAGGGAAGAGAGTATGTGGGCTCAGTTATGAGACTGACTGAAAAGACAAAAGGAATCCTTGATGAAGTCCCTTTGAAGTGCCTTTTCCAGAAGTCCTTGGAAATACATATTGATGAAGTCCAAATTGTCTGGCCTGGAGGGAGAAGGCGGTCGACTGCTTTGCTTTGCATCATAAATATTCACTAGAGAAGAGAACATGGCTTACTTCTATGTTGGAGTGGAATTATATTATAAATGACAAGCTCTGAATGACAGCTCTGAAAAGGGTGTAATTAGAAACGAAGTGAGAGACCAGCATCGTTATGAGGGCTCACTTCTGTTAACACAGGAAGGTACGCTCATCACTCGTGAAAACATTGGTTCTAGTGTGAAAATTCATTGTAGTGAATGCCTACAGGCTGAAATGTTGAAAGTGTACAAACAAAGTTATCTGTAAAATCTACACTGGATGCAGAAGAATATGGCATCATACGCAGTAGAGTGTCATCCAGTAAATTAGTATTCAAGATGCAACTATTACTTTTATAAAGTGAGTAGCTTCTTTCTTGTATTTGTAAGCATCTGAACTTCATCTGCAGAGAAGACTTTGAGAAGAAGATGACATCTTGGTTGTTGTGTGCAGGCACATACGACTGCTATCTTGAAATGCTGTGAACACAATTATACTCTGCTTTTCCCTTCGCATGGTCATCAAGGGCAAAATCTTCTATGGGGAGGTAACCACAAATGAGATATTGTAAAAGACTGATATATTACTCACGTACAAACTGAAAAATGTGACCTTCTCAATTACTGAAGATTTTGTTTCTTTGGGGTCTTTATTTGAATCTTTACTTTGAAGATTAACAAAACACTTAAATGACCAGGAGACTATCTGTACAACCACTTAAACTGAATCTGTGATTCAACCTTTCAGCTTTTCTCCATTGAATGTCATGGAGGTCTGAATAAACTTGATCCTTATTTTCTTAAGCTGGCTAGAGATTTTATAGCAGGACCACTAACTTTATTTTAAACAAACAATAAGATCTCTATGGAAATCTGCATGTATTCTCACTTTGTTGAAAGGAGATGATCTTTCAGATGTTAACTCCAGCTCCATGTCTAACTTGTGTGTTTAAAAAAAAAAATACAGCACAATAACTGTTGCTGTTAATGTGGTGATTGACATTATTGATGCAACGGACTGCAAAAAAAAAAAAAAAAAAAAAATACACTGCTGCCCTTTTTCTTGATTTGTCAAAGAGTTTTGACACAGTGGACCACGCCATCTTGGTAAACACAATATTGGCTTATCTCCAGTGCTATAACTTGGATTTCAAATTACTTGTAGGTTAAAAAAGAAACAAAAACAAAAAACAATGTTTCCATTTTCTGTGTCTTTTCTCCCAGTATCCAAAGGGGTTCCCCATATTAGGACCGCTGCTCTTCTCTCAATATATAAATAACCTCTGTGTGTTCATTTATCAAATATTAGATTTGATTTATATGCAGATGAAAGATGTTCATCTCGCTCAGCAGTACAGGCCTTTGATGTTCTTCAGTCCCATTTAATGCAACTTAAGTTAGTGTAAAATGCAGGTAAATCCAAGCTCATAATATTGTCAAATGGCAAAGAGATGTCTTTTCATTTTCCAAAGATCAAAACCATTCAAAGGGCTGAAACCGAAAAGGTCCCAACGTCTAAATATTTTGGCGTCATCATAGATCAGAATGTGATTTAAAACTCACATAGAAAGACTTGTGTCCAAGCTGAAACTTACTTTTTTTGGAAATCAAAATCTTGTTTCTTGCTCCTGGTGAGGAAGCACTTGATTTCTGCTATTATTATTATTTTTTTTTTACTTTCAAATCAATTCACTTTTATTTATATAGTGCCAAATCACAACAGTTATGTCAAGGCACTTTATACTGTAAGGACCCTACAATAATACAGAAAAAACCCCCCAAATCAGACAACCCCCTATGAGCAAGCACTTAGCGACAGTAGGAAGGAAAACTCCCTTTTACCTGGAAGAAACCTCCAGCAGAACCAGGCTCCGGGAGGGACAGCCATCTGCCATGACCAGTTGGGGGTGAGGCAAGGGAAACAGAACAAAGGCACTGGTTGTCATGGTGTGCAGTGAATGCAGAAAAGCTCAGACCGAAAATGCAGTGCTGAGGAGACAGATGTGACTTAGAGTTACTTTAATGAGGCTTACTGAAAATACAAACAGGGCTGACAGGAATGGGACAACACGTGAGAGTATGACACAACAATGAACACAGGAAAACTCAGCGCTTAAATACAAACACAGGATAACGAGAGGATTGTGAACAGGTGGAGAAACAACTGGGCATAATTAAACAAGACAAGAATAGGAAGTTAAACTAAAACAAGACAGACAAGACTAAGACTGATAAAACAGGTAACAAGTAGGGATGGGACACATGAGATGCAAACTTGTCACAACACTGGGAATAAAACTAAATACACTCAAGGTACGGGACATGACACAGAGGGACAGAGCAGACACTAGAACACAGAGACGCGGGAAGACAAGAACAAAGAGAAACAGGAATTCAATATAAATAATTATTAAAAAAAGAACTTATTATGCGAACTGGGGGAAACACAACAAAAGAATCTCAATGAAAACAGAACCTAAGAACAAAACAAAACACTGGGCAAGAGTCCCACGACCATGACAGTGGTAGAGAGCCACAGAGATTAACTAATGATTAAGTGCAGAGCAGTGTATAAACAGAGTGAAAATAGTTGAGTATAGATAAGATAAGATAAGATAAGATAAGATAGTGTTTATTTGTCACATGCACAGTTATACACAGTACAATGCACAGTGAAATGTATTTTGTACCTGCAACCTTATATACACACACATATAAATAAGAAGAATAAAAATTAAAAAAAAGTAATTCACACTATACACTATACTCTATACTATACACTATACACACTTTTTAAATTATAATATTTACACTGTGCAATAATGGTCCAGTTAGGGCTCAGAGTTGAGCAGACGGATGGCTTGTGGGTAAAAACTCTTCTTCAACCTTTCAGTCTTAGCCCTCAGGCAGCAGTAACGCCGGCCTGATGGGAGCAGGGAGAAGAGAGAGTGTCCAGGGTGGCTGGGCTGTTTTAGGATCTTCATGGCCCTCAGCCTGCACTGCTTGGTGTAAATGTCCTGCAGGTTGGGGAGGGTGGTTCTGATGGTCCGTTCAGCTGAACGAACCACCCTTTTTAGGGCCATGAAGTCCTGCTTGGTGCAGTTTCCCATCCAGGTGGTGATGCTCCCACGCATGATGCTCTCGATGGTGCAGGTGTAAAAGTTCCTGAGCACCTTGAGTGGGAGCTTGAAGTCTCTCAGCCGCCTGAGGAGGTAGAGACGCTGTCTGGCCTTCTTCACAGTGATGTTTATGTGATGAGTCCAGGACAGGTCCTGTGAGATGGTCACTCCCAGGTATTTGAAGGTGTCCACTCTTTCCACCTCAGCACCACTGATGACAAGTGGATGGTAGTCCCTCTGCTGCTTCCTGCTGAAGTCCACGATCAGTTCCTTTGTTTTGCTGACGTTGAGCAGGAGGTGGTTCTCCTGGCACCAGTTCTCCAGGCGGGAGACCTCTCTCCTGTAGGCTGTCTCCTCATTGTGAGAGATTAGTCCCACAACAGCAGTGTCGTCAGCAAACTTGATGATGACGTTGGACTCTGACGTGGCCTCGCAGTCATGGGTGTACAGTGAGTACAGCAGAGGGCTGAGCACACAGCCTTGGGGGGATCCAGTGTTGAGGGTGAGGGAGGATGAGGTGAGGTGACCCACTCGTACCACCTGTGGTCTGCTGGTCAGGAAGCTGTGAACCCACCTGCACAGGGATGGGCCCAGGCCCAGGTCCAGCAGCTTAGAGACCAGCCTGGAGGGAACTATGGTGTTGAATGCTGAGCTGTAATCTACAAACAGCACTCTCACATAGTTCCCCTTACCAGTGTCTATGTGTGAAAGGGTCTTGTGGAGGAGGAAGGATATGGCGTCATCTGTGGATCTGTCTGGCCGGTATGCAAACTGTAGTGGGTCGAGGGTGGTGGGCAGTGAGGAGGTGATGAATGTCTTGATGAGTCTCTCAAAACACTTCATCACCACAGAGGTGAGTGCTATGGGCCTGAAGTCATTGGGGCTGCTGGGGTGTGGTTTCTTTGGGACAGGGACTATGATGGACTTTTTAAAGCAGGTGGGAATCACACACAGTTTCAGTGAGAGGTTGAATATCAGTGTAAACACAGGTGCCAGCTGGTCAGCGCAGGTCTTAAGGACACGTCCACTAATACCGTCTGGTCCAGCCGCTTTCCTGGTGTTTACACGTCTAAACGCCCTCCTCACGTCGCGCTTCGTCACAGTGAGTGTCTCCGCCCCTCCGGCCGGGAGCGCAGCGGGCTGTCGGCTTCCCGACTCAAAGCGCGCAAAGAAGATGTTGAGTTCATCAGCCAGAGAAGCGTCGGCACTCACCGGGTGTGTGTGTGGTGCTTTGTAGTCCATGATGGTGCGTAGGCCCTGCCACAGTCCCCTGGGGTCAGACTGTTGTAGTTGCTGTTCCAGTCTGCGGCCGTAGCGATGTTTTGCCTCTTTCACCGCTCTGCGGACGTTGTATGATGCAACCTTGTAGTCCTCCATGTTCCCAGAGGCGAGGCCGGAGTTGTAGGCAACGGTGCGGGACCTCAGGGCGTCGCGGACAGATTTATCCACCCACGGCTTCTGGTTGGGAAAAGTCCTGATGGTCCTCCTAAGTGAAGTGTCTTCAACAACTTTCCCAATAAATCCCACGACAGTTTCCGTAAACTCCTCGATGTCTCCGCCCGCGCTGCTGCGAAACATGTCCCAGTCGGTTGAATCCAACGCACCCTGCAGAGCGGCCTCTGTTTGATCAGACCACCGTGTCACTTCTCTCACAGCAGGGGGTTCCTGCCTGAGCCGTTGTTTGTATTTCGGCATGAGAAGTACAGAGGTGTGGTCAGACTTCCCAAAAGGCGGAAGAGGCTTTGCTTTGTAGCCATCTTTGAATGGAGAATAGCAGTGGTCTAGGGTCCTCTCTCCTCTGGTGGGGCAGTCGATGTGTGAATCAACTCCGGTATCAGCTTTTTCAAGTTTGCACTGTTAAAGTCCCTGGCTACGATGAGAGCCGCATCACGCTGGTTAGCCTGATAGGTGGAAATAGCCTCATGTAGCTCGGATAGTGCAGTGTTTGTGTCCGCCTGAGGTGGAATATAGACGGCGCTGAAGATGACCGACGTAAACTCGCGGGGCAGGTAGTGGGGACGGCATTTCAGGGTTAGGAGCTCCAGGTTAGGTGAACATGATTGTTTCAGAAGGACAACATTCCTACTGTCACACCAGTTGTTATTAATCATTAGGCACACACCTCCTCCTCTTGATTTTCCAGACTCACTCGTTCTGTCCGTGCGATGAACACTGAAGAACTCCGACGGCTGTACGGCGTGGTCCGGTATGAGGGGAGTCAGCCATGTCTCCGTGAGACAGATGATGTTGCAGTCCCTTATGTCCCTCTGAAACTGTATCCTGGCCCTGAGTTCGTCCAGCTTGTTATCCAGTGACTGGACATTAGCCAACAGGATGCTCGGCAGTGGCGTTTGGTGCGCTCTGCGCCTCAGCCTCTCTCTTATGCCGGCTCTTTTCCCTCGGGGCCTTGTCCGTGACCTGGGTCCTTTGTTTGAGCTGGCCCACTGGAAACGCAGTATCTCCCGAGGCCAAGTCGGGTCGGGAGAAAAAGGTGTCAGAATACAGCCAGAGTGCTGTATTCTGATATTAAAAAGAGTCTGTCTGTCATACGTGATATGACACAGAGCAGGCGGAATTATAAAGTCCAAAATTAGAGCTAAACCTAATATATACAAACAAAGCGTAGGAGCAGGTACGACGGCTGCTGACCTCACCGGCGCCATCTTGAGAAAAAGTAGGAGAAACACTCAGTGCTGGTTCCTTCTTATTTCTGTGTATATACGTGTACAAATCACAACCAGTATGATCAAGAGTGCTGAAGCCCACTTAAAAACCAGAAAATCCCACAGGGCCCACCCAATCATAAATCTCAACTCAAATCAAAATGCACTGCTCAAAAAAATAAAGGGAACACTTAAACAACACAATATAACTCCAAGTAAATCAAACTTCTGTGAAATCAAACTGTCCACATAGGAAGCAACACAGATTGACAATCAATTTCATATGCTGTTGTGCAAATGGAATAGACAACAGGTGGAAATTATTGGCAATTAGCAAGACACACTCAATAAAGGAGTGGTTCTGCAGGTGGGGACCACAGACCACTTCTCAGTACCTATGCTTTCTGGCTGATGTTTTGGTCACTTTGAATGTTGGTGGTGCTTTCACACTCATGGTAGCATGCGACGGACTCTACAACCCACACAAGTGGCTCAGGTAGTGCAGCTCATCCAGGATGGCACATCAATGCGAGCTGTGGCAAGAAGGTTTGCTGTGTCTGTCAGCGTAGTGTCCAGAGGCTGGAGGCGCTACCAGGAGACAGGCCAGTACACCTGGAGACGTGGAGGAGGCCATAGGAGGGCAACAACCCAGCAGCAGGACCACTACCTCCGCCTTTGTGCAAGCAGGAACAGGAGGAGCACTGCCAGAGCCCTGCAAAATGACCTCCAGCAGGCAACAAATGTGCATGTGTCTGCACAAACGGTTAGAAACCGACTCCATGAGGATGGTATGAGGGCCCAACGTCCACAGATGGGGGTTGTGCTCACAGCCCAACACAGTGCAGGACGCTTGGCATTTGCCAGAAAAAAACAGGATTGGCAAATTCGCCAGTGGCGCCCTGTGCTCTGAAAGCAGGTTCAGACTGAGCACATGACGTGACAGAGTCTGGAGACGCCATGGAGAGTGATCTGCTGCTTGCAACATCCTTCAGCACGACCGGTTTGGCAGTGGGTCAGTAATGGTGTGGGGTGGCATTTCTTCGGAGGGCCGCACAGCCCTCCATATGCTCGCCAGAGGTAGCATGACTGCCATTAGGTACCAAGATGAGATCCTCAGACCCCTTGTGAGACCACATGCTGGTGCGGTTGGCCCTGGGTTCCTCCTAATGCAGGACAATGCTAGACCTCATGTGGCTGGATTGTGTCAGCAGTTCCTGCAAGATGAAGGCATTGAAGCTATGGACCAGACCTGAATCCGATTGGGCACGTCTGGGACATCATGTCTCGCTCCATCCACCAACGTCACGTTGCACCACAGACTGTCCAGGAGTTGGCGGATGCTTTAGTCCAGGTCCGGGAGGAGATCCCTCAGGAGACCATCCGCCACCTCATCAGAAGCATGCCCAGGCATTGTAGGGAGGTCATACAGGCACGTGGAGGCCACACACAATACTGAGCTTCATTTTGACTTGTTTTAAGGACATTACATCAAAGTTGGATCAGCCTGTAGTGTGTTTTTCCACTTTAATTTTGTGTGTGACTCCAAATCCAGGCCTCCATTGGTTAATGAATTTGATTTCCATTAATGATTTTTGTGTGATTTTGTTGTCAGCACATTTAACTTTGTACAGAACAAAGTATTCATAAGAATATTTCATTCATTCAGATCTAGGATGTGTTATTTGAGTGTTCCTTTTATTTTATTTGAGCAGTACAAGAGAAAGTGATGCATTTCCTTGAAACTTTCATTTAAAAAAAAAAAATAAATAAAATTAAAAACAAAAAAAAGACTGTTGGCTATAAATTTCTAATGGTACCCAGTCATCTGAAATGTGCTCATGTCAATATGGGACCCGCCTGCCCACTGGGACACAGACTCCAAAAGAAGAGAAGTAAATTTAGATCAGAGTAATGAGCAATATCACAAACTAATCACATCCTATTACCAGTTATAATTCATTTTTTATATAAAAACATTTATGTAAACTTTACATACTTGTTAATAATTTCAAACTGAATTTCTGTTATTACTGCAGCACTTTCGGAATCACTCGTCTACGCTCTCACAATATTATACAGGTATTTGTTTCCTGGCTTAGAACCGAATTAGGAAAACAGGCTTTTAGATACTTTTGGGAATAACCTACAGAAGAACCTGAAATTGTCATGGTGCCTGGGAGCAGCACGTGTGGCGTGTGTGGAGGTGAGGACCCAAATGCAGGACTCAGGAACAGGCAGAGATGAATTAAAAAAATGAGCCTTTATTGTGGCTGAAACTCAAATACACAAACGAAGGTAGAGAAGAGAAATGAAGAAATGGAACAAAGATAAAGTCTGCACACGTTGTGAAGTCTGAGGAATGGCAGTTTGCTCAAAACGTAACTCTCCTGTTTGAGATAAATAAAATTTTCTCAGGAGCTTCTTAGGTGTGCGAACTTTAATCTTTGTTCCATTATTGTTTTTTGTCCTAGCACCCTTCTTTCATTTCTTTGGATGTGTGTGGTTTTTTCTTTTTCTCAGAGAACTGAAGAAAACCTAAACTGGGAAGGGGAGTTTAGGGATCACAGGACAAAAACACAGCCACACAAACAACAAGATCCATACAGAGGGGGCTGTGGTGCCGATCTCGGGCGCTGCGGTGCTCCGTGGTGCTGTCACCGGGACCCCGGGTCCACCTGCGCCTGCCCTGTGCTGGGGTGTGGGGAATCAGGGTGCCTACTGAGCCAGCGGACAGCTGGCTCTCTTACTCCAGGTTTCCTGTACATAAGCCCCCCCCCCACACACACACGCACATATACACACATATACAAACTTCATGTCGTGTGGAGAGGCCACGTGCGGAACCACACTTGCCGCTCCATTTTAATTGCATTACAGACATTACAAGTGACAATACACTCTGATACACATAGGACCTTGGGGGGCAGGCATGGGGATGATGAGAGGGGGCCACTGTGATGGCCCCACTCTGGTCCAGTCTACCGTCAGCCCCCCAATTTTAATGGCACTTTAGACATTAAGGGCTTTGAGGGGGTGGTGTGGTCGAGCACCGATGGATGCTTGAGGCACAGCTGTCCCCTCAATTTTAACTATATCTTAGACACTTCATGCATTCACAAACATGAAGCCATACACTTCAACATTTATAATTTGGGTGGGGGGTGGGGTGGGGTGGGCCATCCCGGCACCCGGATTTCCTGCACCTCGCCCGGGGGGGGAGTCCGGTGGTGCTTCGGGTGCCGGGCTGGCAGCATCGTGGGGTCGCTGTTGGCCCGGGTGGGGTGTCTACTTGCCCTGGCCTCAGAGGGTGGATAGATGTGGATGAATGTGCATTTGTCACAGTCCTCGTGGGTGTATTTGGATGGGTAAATGCGTGTGGGTAGGTTGTGTGTGTGTGTGTGTGTGTGTGTGTGCGTGTGTGTGTGTGTCTGTGTATGTGTGTGTGTGCGTGTGTGTGTGTGTGTGCGTGTGTGTATGTGTGCGCATGAGCATATGTGGGTGGGTGTGTGTGCGCATGAGCAAATGTGTGTGTGTTGTGTGTGCGCATGAGCATATGTGTGTGTGTATGTGTGCGCATGAGCATATGTGGGTGAGTGTGTGTGCATGGCTGAACCTGAATCTGGGCCTTCTTGTGCCTTGCCTCCCGGCTGCTTCTCGGTGGTCGCTCCTGCGTCCCCCGCTTCCCCGGGGTGTGGTGCCTTGGGGTTCCTGGGCCGGGTTGGATGTTCTGGCGTGGGTGTCAACCTGCTCTCCTGGGGGCTATGGGCCGGGGCGGCTTGGGCTTCTCCGGCGTGGGGGGGGCTCTGCGGTATGTCGGGCGGTTCTTGTGCACCTGGGCCCTGGGGCCCTGCCACCGGCCTGCACGGGGGGCTGGCCTCGAATTCCCTGGGCCCTTGCCCCTCGACTGGGGGGGCTCCATCTGGGACTTCCCTCTCCCCTCTGCTGGGGTGGGTATGCGGTTGTCGCTGGAATGTGCGGCCACGGGTTTTCATGGCTCTTGATGGGCTGCGGATGGCTTGGATTTCCTGGGTCCCTCTCTGCCTGCCTCTGGCTCCTTGTGGGCGGAGCAGACACTAACGCAATCACAGCATAACAAAATTGTTGTTCTTATACAACCATGCTTCATTTTGTGGTGCCTTTTCCACATAGTTATTTTTCCAGGTATTGCTTGTTCTGTTTTGGTATGTTGTCTTTTTTCTGTTTTTTTTGCAGTTGCAGCATTTGAATTGTTTTGGTTAGTGTAGTGGTGCTCTGTCCTCTTTTTCTGTTTTCTCCCCTTTCTCTCTCTCTCTCTCTCTCTCTTTTTTTTTTTTTTTCCCCCAGCCTGTCAACTGGAATTAAATGTATATGTACACAAATAAATAAATAAAACAAACAAACAAACAAACAAACAAACAAACAACAAAAACACAAAACATTAACAAGAAAAGCTTATAGAGACTCTATAGAGCTTATCTTGGAAGAATAAATATGTTTGGCACAACAATGCATTCAGATCACAATTCTGCTTGCAAACAGTGCCAGACATTACAGGCTTTAAAAAAAAAAAAGAATCCAACAAGAGACAAGGGGAAGAGTGAGTCAATAGATATATACACAGAGGGAACAAGGGGAGAGTGGAAACAGCTGGAAGGAACAGGTGAACAGAATCACATCAAAGAGACAAAGGAAGCAAAACTAAACATGACACATAGAAAAGGAGAGTGGCAAAATTAAAAGGGAGAGAGCAAACAGGGACACCAATAGACTTAAATAGAGAGGAAGGTAAAACATGGGAACAGGACATGAAGGCAAAAAAACACATGGACACCAGGGAATCTAATATAAATAAACTATAATCAACATGGCTTTAATAACTAAACTAGGGCCTGAAAATGAACTGCTAAATGATAATGAAGCTGAGACAAAAGCAAACTAAGAAAAATTAAACACCAAATCCTCAATGACGAAAATACAAAACATTGCACAAAAGGCCCAGGACCATGACAGAAATCGTAAGAACTGGTTACAATAGGGGAGTTTGAGTCAATTTTAAAGGAGCGAGAAAATAATTCTCTTGGTCAGTGTGACTCATGTTTAACTGCAAATCAGAGCCAGGGAGCAGACTGAGACAACTGAGCACAGGTTTAAGAGGTTTATTGAACTGGAAATAGACTTTAATGGAGAGCGGGTAAGTGAGTGGGAGAGTGCAGTGTCTGCCATTGAAGAAGGGAGAAGTCCACAGTGGCCAAAGATGAGCAGGTAAATTTCTATTAGTTATATGAAGAGAATGTAAGACTGAATGTAAGACAAAGGCTGTTGGTGGGTAGGCTGGATTCCTTAGAAAGACGAGAGAGCTGGTGTTGAGCAGGGGCAAGGTGAAATGCAGGTGAGTCCTTTTGTTTGTAGCAGGTAACTCCGGCTGTTAGGCTCAGGTTAATCTCACAAGCACTCCACTAGAGAACAGACAGAGATGAACTGTTAGGAGTTTGAAAGCACAGAAGTTAGCTAGTAACAAGGCAGGGCTGGTTACCACCATAGTGGCAACAACAATCTGGCAGAACACCACAATGGCACTACATGATCCTTAAATATAATGAGATGGTTAGAATACAAGCAATAGGTCTGTGAAAGGAGCCTGGAAAAGGAGGACTTTGCCTGCAGGCGGTCCAGTGAGGGAGCTCTGCCCCACAATCCACATGAGAAAGAGAAAGAGACAGAGCAGAAGAAAACAGGAAGAAACCAGGAAGAAAACCCAAGCCTTCCCAACCATAACAGTGAGTGCTTTTAATGTTGCTTTTGTAATGATCTGTTACCCTATATGATTTGGACATT
Organism: Archocentrus centrarchus; assembly: GCF_007364275.1. Lineage (NCBI taxonomy): Eukaryota > Metazoa > Chordata > Actinopteri > Cichliformes > Cichlidae > Archocentrus > Archocentrus centrarchus. Next base: position 31,110,477 of record NC_044369.1, on the reverse strand, counting down.
TGTGTTCACTGAATCTCAGACTCTTTACTTGATATATTGTATCATTATTGTTTTAATTTCTAACACCCCCTTAGCAAGGTCTCTCTTGAAAAAGTTATTTTAATTTCATTGAGACTTTTACCTGGTTAAATAAAGGATATATAAAGGCATGCAATCCACTTGCCATTTGCTGTTTAATTTGCTTATTTGCTGCCGCCTTCAAAATAATCATGCTGATCAGAGATGAGAGTATCAGCACGACTTTCAGAGGAAAGCAATTTTCATCAGTCCCCGTGGTACCTATTCATCTAAGCAAACGTCTCATTTCTAAAAGCCATCCAGTGAAACATCTTGTCTACACAACATGGAATCTTTTGGGACACAGTTGCAATAAGTATGAGTGACAACTATGATCATGCTAGTGGATCCTGTTGCGATTCCGCATGCTTTCTGGTGTTTTAACATCTGTGGCAGGATGGAGCAACTCTTTGGGTTACCCACCATAATTTTTCTCTTCAAACTATGCAGGAAAATGAAACACAAGAAGTAATTTATGTCACAGTAATTAAAGTAATTGCAAGTTGTTGTTTTTTAATGATCACAATTTCTGTTTGACAAAACAGCTTTAGATGTCTTTCCAAACAGATGCTGCTTTGTTGATAACTGAGACATTGTCTTTCCTCTTGAATTTGTGTGACAGTTATATAAGTGAATACAATTTTTCACCAGCTCTTTTATGAAAGAATAAATCTGTTTAGCTAGTGCTGCTAAGGCAGATAATACTGAGATAATTTACACTAAACTCTGCAGAACTGTCAACAACAATTCAATTCATTTTTATTTATATATTACCAAGCACGATAACAGTGGCCTCAAGACGCTTTATATTGTAAGGTAAAGACCCTACAATAATACAGAAAAAAAACCCATCAATGAGATGACCTGCTATGAGCAAGCACTTGGTGACAGTGGGAAGGAAAATCTCCTTTTTACCTGGAAGAAACCTCAAGGTAAACCAGGCTCAGGGAGGGGCAGTCATCTGCCACAACAAAGCAGATTTTGTTTTGTTTGTAATAGTTGTGGCACTCACATCATTTATGAAAGATGTAGTCAACTTCACTCATGTTTAAGTTTAAGCTTATTTTTTTTTTTTTATAAAGAACCCTTTTTAAATTCCTTAACAACAAGCTTGTCATTGTGTTACGTCACCAACACCTTTGAGCAAGTACACTTTCCATTGCCGTAATCAACTGATGGTTTGTCCTATTAGAAAAACTCAAATGGTTTTTGCTGAGAAATTGTGCTTCACAGCCAATATGTGATTAGTACAGTAATTTCACTCACACTGTTGCAGGAAACCCCCACAGCTGATTTCTTGGTCATTTGGATTAGAGAATTGAGGGGATTGCACAGAAGGCAATATTGCAGACACTGAAGACAGCCACAAGTACCTTGGAATCCCACAGGCAAATGGGAACCATGAAGGGGCTGCTAGGAAAGCTGCAACTACTAAGTACTTGCAGAGCGTAAAGCAAGTCCCGAGAAGTCAACTGAATGGGAAGAACAAGATCTGGGCAATCAACACCTACACCCTGCCAGTCATCAGATACCCTGCTGTAATAATAATCTGGCCAAAAGGAGGAGATAGAAGCCACTGACATCAAGACAAGAAAGCTCCTTACCAGGCATGGAGGGTTTCAAATCAAGACTGTATGCTAAGCATAAGTAAGGAGGCTGAGGAGTAGTGAGTGTCAGAACCACTATCCAGGATGAAATGACAAAGATCCTTGAATACATCAGGAAGATGGCCACAACTGATGATGTGCTTAGTGAATACCTAAGGCAGCAGAATCCTAAGAAAGAGAGGAAAGAAGAACAGGAACAATCATGGAAGAACAGCTTCTGCATGGCATGTACCACCACCAGATAGAAGAAGTGGATGATATCAAAAAAATCCTACCAATGGCTGGACAAAGCTAGGCTGGAAGACAGCACAGAGGCCCTAATTATGGAGCACAGGACAAGCTCTAAGCACAAGGTAGATAGGCTGGGGCCACACCAGCAAGACCCATACAGGCTGTGCAGAGACCCCCCTGAGGCCAATCCACACATATACAGCAGGGGTGTAAGATGCTAGCAGGCAGGGCATACATGGAACGCCATAACCAAGTGGCTGGCATAGTTTACAGGAACATCAGTCCCAAGGTCAGAATGGGATATGCACCCAAGGGTGGTTGAGAATGACCAAACTAAGATCCTGTGGGACTTCCAGATGCAGAGAGACTGGTGATAGTTAACCAACCAGACATAATAGTGGTAGGCAAGCAGAGGAAGAAAGTCATAGTAATGGATATTGCAATACCAAGCAACAGTAACATCAAGAAGAAGAAACACAGGAAGCCCGAGAAATACTGAAAGAAGAGATAGAAAGGATGTGGAAGGTGAAGGAAACAGTGGTCCCTGTGGTAACTGGAACACTTGGGACAGTGACCCCGAGACTGGGAGAATGGCTCCAGCAGATTCCTGAAATGACACTGGAGATCTCTGTCCAGAAAAGTGAAGTCCTAGGAACAGCTAAGATACCTTTAAGCTCCTAGGCCTCTGGTAGAGGACCCGGCCTCTTGTTCCAAAGATGGTGACTAGTGAGTTGTGAAGGGGCATATTTTAACGAAAATCAAGGTTTTTCCTAAACCTAATCAAGAACCCTTTAGTGCATCACCTAATCAGCAAGTGAAAACAAAATGATATGGTTTTGACATGGTCCTGGGTCTTTGACCCGGTGTTTTGTGATTTGGATTGTTGAATTAATGTTTATTTAGTGTTTGGAGTCTGGTTATTAGTTCCAGTTTTTGGTATTGTTTGAGTTCCATTGTTTTTCTTAATGCCTGTTATGCCTCAGTGATTAGTCTTTTGTTGTTGATATCATTGTTATTTAATTTTACGTTTTAGTATTTATATTCCTTCCTCCCCTGTGTTCCCTGTGCCTTCTTGTTAAGTTTTCATCTGTTTAGTTATGTCCTGTTTTACTTTGATAGTCATTTGTCTGTTGTGCATTGCCTTAAATTTTATGTCCTTGTGTTGTTTGATTAGTTTCAGCTGTGCCTCATCTTCCTCCTGTGTCAACTTCTATTGATTACATTGTGTGTATTTAAAGCCTCAGTTTGTTTCTTTGTTCCTTGTTGTGTCATGCTGTTTGTTTACCGTTTGCCTGCCTGTCCCCCCTGCCTGTACAATGATATTGTAATCATCAGCAATAATTTCCAAAACTATATAAAGGAGACTCAGCTTATTCTACAACTGCTAAGAATGAAATGCATTAAAGAGTGTAGTGGAAAGGTCCTTACATCAAGAAACAAGAATACTGCAGTTGCTGTTTATTTACGTCACTGGCAATCAATGAGCCAGTGCATTATAACATTAATCTAATGCATTGTCTTACATCTGTGTGGAATGTTTTGCTATAATATTACATTAAACATGAACTCTGTATGTTAAATAATGATTTTTTTTTTTTTTTCCACATGAGAAATGGCCTTTGTCCAAGTCACTACTGTATCATTGTATCACTCTGGTCTTGTCTAGCCAGCGACTTGTTGGTTGGTTCAGCTGCTGGCTAGCTGCTGGTGGCTGGGCTTGCGTGTGGTGGCTTGGTGCATGTGCTGCATCAGTATATTAAATCTAATTTAGGTATTCTCAGAGGTACTATACAGATTCAATAAAACTAAATGTTGCTCACTCAGCCAAAGAGCAATGTTCAGATCCCTCACCACATTTACAAGAGCAAAACAGGCACTAATCCAATCACAGGACCCCTGATGATTTCATTTTTTACATGCATGTAGCTTTAATGACAGTCCAAGTGTGGGGGTGGGTGTATACATCCTATTTGCTCCTATATGAACATGTGGCTATGCAGCACACCAGTCTTGATTAATATGCAAAGCACATGTGCCAGAAACAAACTCCTGCCTTTCTCCATCTCTGCTGTAACACCTTCCCTCAAGCATTCACCCACTTAACACTGAATAACCATTAAAATAACGTCTGTTGAGGAATCATCCTGCATAAAACTCCATCTGTGCCATATTGCCTGTCTTTTCACTGCTGAAAAAGAGGAGCACTGGATCACAGGCAAAATAATACAAAAATTTAGATTTGCAAAACTGTACAGATTTGCAAAACAGCTGTAATCAGTAATCAATTCTATATCTGCAGAATCAAAGCTATGCCATGGGTAAAATATTTGCTGAATAATTTGCAAACATTTAAAAGAGTCTGCATTGACCTGATTGGAGAGGCAATATTGCTGATCATAACAAAAATGACTGTTGGAGCTTGGGCTTTAAGTGATAGGTCACACCTCATCCCTTTTTACTGAACCAGGAAATAAGTGAAAGCCAAAAAAATCTCCCCAGCTATCAAATTAGTATTTTTCCTTCTTTATTCTCCTCTTGCTCTATTTAAATTTATTCAACTGTGGAGGGAAAGGGTGGTGCAGAGTGCAACTCTTGCAGATATTAGTAGTACAGTTCTCATGTCTCTGGTAGTGTATGAACCCCGCTCTGGCTCAGGCCTCTATGTCTCTGCAAAGCTACGGTATATTGCCAGAAGTATTTGCTCATCTGCCTTCACATGCATATGAATTTGAGTGATATCCCATTCTTAATCCATAGGGTTTAATGTAATGTTGATCCATCCTTTGCAGCTATAACATCTTCAAGTCTTATGGGATGGCGTTCCACAAGGTTTAGAAGTGTGTTTATGAAAATTTTTGACAATTCTTTCAGAAGCGCATTTGATACACGGATGTTGGACAAGATGTTCATACTTTCAGTCTGCGCTCTAGTATTAAGGAAAGTGAGATATCTAGAGTTCTGACAAAAGTACAAACTAGCTTGATGAGTTGTGAGATACAGATGAAAAGTGCATCAACACAATAACAAATATCTAGTAGTGAAGTATGTGTGGAAACAATAGTAGTGTGCACAAAAACAATCGGGCTCATGTGGGTGGGGGAAATGTTACTAATCTGAGAACTGCATTAAGAGTAGTGAGAAATACATTTTTGATGTGAGAACTGCACCAAAGCGACCAAAGAAAAAACCTGTAAAGGGAAAAGACAATTCAACTGAATTCAATTTTATTTCATAGCGCCAAATCACAACAAACAGTCGCCTCAAGGTGCTTCAATTGTAAGGTAAAGACCTTACAATAATAGAGAGAAAACCCCAATAATCAGAAGACTCCTTATGAGCAAGCACTTGGCAAGTGTAGGAAGGAAACACTCCCTTTTGAAGAAACCTCCAGCAGAACCAGGCTCAACAAGGGACAGCCATCTGCCAGGACCTGTTGGGGGTGAGGCGAGGGAGACAGTACAAAAGACACACTACTGAGACACACTTACTTTATTGGAAGCTAAACCCTGTCTTTATTTCAGATGAAATGAAAGTTTCATCAACAAACATTGCATCTGAAACAGAATAATTTCTTAGTATCAGCCAAGCACCAGAATATCTCTGTCAATTCTGTGAGAAACACCGAACGCAGATCTAAGAGGCCACAAATTTCATTTTGTGCACATTACAGGAAAGTCAGAAATGAGCATCTTAATCAGCTATCAGATACTTGAGCTGGATGCATTACATAGTCAGAAACTCTCACCAGCTTGTTGCTACAAACTGAGCAGAACTTTTTCTACAAGCTGAATATTTGATTTGCAAATTATAAGCATAGAGAGAAAGAAGGCAATCTCGTAGCCCATCAGTTGTGCCAGAGAGCAGTGAATCAGACAATTCAAGAGGTGTGTAATGAACAGGGTGTCCATCATAAAGATAATGTAGAAACAAACTCATATTTTTAATTGATTATTTTTTTCAATCTCCGTATTGCTACTGGCCCAATAGCAATACATGATTTATTTAAAAAACAAAAAAATATCCCAACAAATAACCAAATACTGGCTGATTTTGATTGGAGAATCATAAGACTGGAAATAGGCATGACAATTGGAGGCATGCAGAATGGTAGACCCTAGGTCCAGATGCTCTTTCCATTATTGCTCCTTGTTTGGGAAATGTCCTTCCTAGAAATACATAGATCCCTTTGACTGTGGATCACAGCAACCAGTTTCACTTTTAAATAGATGTTAAAATTCTTGCTAAAATTTTGTTAATGGGGAAAAAATTCTTCCACTGATCATTTCTCCCTGTCAAGCAGGTTTCATTAAGAACCAGTAGTCCTCCTTCAGCATTAGACAACTCATTACTACCTCATTACAGCCTCATCCTTCTATCATCCATCTGGCACTTACACAGAGTTTCTGTCTTATTTCTCATACTTTTTATCTGATTTAGCACTCAGTTCAGATAAAATAATTTTAGTGGGTGACTCTAATATCCATGTAGATGCTGAAAATGAAAGCCTTAATGTTGAATTTGATTTATTATTAGATTCAATTGGCTTCTCTCAAAATGTAAATGAGTTTAAGGGTATAATTCCTCCTATTATTCTCTTAAACGCCACGTGCCAACACACTAAACTCTACTCCGACAAAGGCAGGTTATCTTGTCGATCGTTTTACATCCTTACATCATACAACTCGGGATATTGTGGCTCGTCTGAAAAAGAAAGCGAGGATATTTTACTATTCATCACTGATTGAAGAAAATAAATAACCCCAGGTTTCTTTTTCAATTCAATTTCATTTATATAGCACCAAATTACAACAGTCACCTCAAGGCACTTTATATTGTAAGGTAAAGACCCTACAATAAATACAGAGAAAACCCAACAGTCAAAACAAAAAACCTCCCTTTTACCAGGAAGAAACGTCTGGCAGAACCAGGCTCAGGGAGGGGCAGTCATCTGCCGTAACCAGTTGGGGCTAAGTGGAGAGACAGGACAAAAGACATGCTGTGGAATAGAGACAGAGATAAATAATAACTAATTATTAAATGCAGAGTCATGTATAAACAGAGTTTATACATCACAGAGTTTAGGTGAATGAAAAGAAATACTAAGTGCATTAGGGAACATCCCCCCCGCAAGTAGCCTAGGCCTATAGCAGCATAACTACAGCATGGTTCAAGGTCACCTGATTCAGCCCTAACTATAAGCTCGATCAAAAAGGTACGTTTTAAGTATCCTAGGAACCACAAGTGAGCCAACAGTCTGAGAGCGAAGTGCTCTGTTGGGGTGATATGGTACTATGAGGTCTTTAAGATAAGATGGGGCCTGATTATTCAAGACCTTGTATGTGAGAAGAAGGATTTTAAATTCTATTCTAGATTTAACAGGGAGCCAATGAAGAGAAGCCAATATCACAGAAATATGCTCTCTTGTTCTTGTCCCTGTCAGTACTCTAGCTGCAGCATTTTGTATCAGCTGAAGGTTTTTCAGGGAGCTTTTAGGACAGCCTGATAGTAATGAATTACAGTAGTCCAGCCTAGAAGTAATAAATGCACCAATTAGCTTTTCAGCATCACTTTGAAACAGGATATTTCTAATTCTAATACTACACATATGCAAAAAAAAAAGCAGTCCTACATATTTGTTTAATATGTGCACTGAAGGACATATTCTGGTTAAAAATTTCTCACAGTGTTAATGGAGGCCAAAGGCCATCCAGAGCAAGTATCTGGTTCGAAACCACATTTCTAAGATTTGTAGAAGAACGTTATTGATGTGTGTCATCTGGCTTCATGGACAGATAAAGCTGAGTATCATCTGCATCAGGGTTATTATAGTTAACGAAAACGAACGAAATAACGAAAACTGAAATTGAAAAAACATTGTCGTTAACTGAAATAAATAAAAACTATAATTAAAAGGAAAAAACGATAACTAATTAAAACTGAATTGCGAGTTTACAAAACTAACTAAAACTAACTGAAATTATCGATAAGCTGACTTTCATTTACTTGTTTTTTTTTTTTTTAAGCCTTGTGGATTGATATGAAATCATTTTTTCCGCTCTCCGAGTTTAGCTGGGAGCGCCACAGGACAACTGTGTGTGTGAGTGCGCATGTGCGTGCGCTCACCGCGCTGGTCCGCAAAGTAATAGCTGCGGTCTGCCGAGAAAGCGGGCAGAGTCCCGTATGGAGGTTCTTTGAGTACAAACACCTGCACACGACCACAAGGTAATTAACACTCACAATCCAGCTACACAAGCATAAATGTGGACATGAGGTCGGCAAGTTCCGTAGGCTATGTACAGAGGCCGCAAAGACCCTGCAGGTTTAATTAGCAGCATCTAACCAAGCTAGCTCCAAAACAGAAGCAGCTTCAGGTGGTGAGAACATCAGGATGCAGCTGGATTTGAGCTTTGACTCCTTCAAAGAGTTTGTTTTTGTCACCACATGTAGCTGTTGTTAATCTACTGCACTGATGCTGAACTTTATTGTGGAGTTTATTGTAGAATTTATTGAGTTTGGGAGTTCATGTTTTTCTTTGTTTCTCCCTGTTGATGTCCATGTGTGTCCTTAATATACACACATTTAGCATGTCTTGTGAACAGTTGGTTGTTGAATATATTTCTTTAACTGTATCTTTTGTCAAGTTTTCATTACACAATAGTCACTTTTGCGCCTTGAATCTTGCACCTGATCAGGTATGTAAATACTAAAACTAATACTGAAACTAACTGAAACTAACTAAAACTAAGCATGAAACCAAAAATAAAACTAATAAAAACGAGCAAAACCACTCTGAAAACTAATTAAAACTAACTGAATTAAAGAAAAAAAGTAAAAACTAACTAAAACTAAACTATAATGTAAAATCCAAAACTATTATAACCCTGATCTGCATAACTATGAAAATGTATGCAATGCTTTCTAATAATACTGACTAGGGAAGGATGTTATAGTGTTAAAAAATGGTCCTAGAATGGCACAATACGTTTAATACCTATGGGATGCTCTACTCTCTGTTATAAAATGTTATGGTCAACAGTATTGAAAGCTGCACTGAGGTCTAGCATGACAAGCACAGAGATGAGTCCACTGTCAGAGGCCATAAAAAGATCATTTGCAACTTCTTTGAGCAGTCTAGTAAGAATAGGGTCTAATAGAATCATTGATGGTTTGGAGCAAGGAACTACTGACATTAACTCAGAAAGCTCAATCAGTAAGAGAGTCTAAACAAATTCCAACAGTACTGACAGCAGCCAAACATTCTTTGAGATGTTATAATTTTATTTGGAAGAAATTCGTAAAGTCATTACTAGTTAAAGTTAAAAAAAATACTCAGCTCACCAGAGCTCTGACTTTGTCAGTTGTTCTTATTTTCTTCAATTAGTGATTATTATTAGTAGAATAGTAAGATGTCCTAGCTATAACCAGGCATTTTATAGAGATGCAAACTCTTTTTCCAGGCTAATGAAGATCTTCTAAATTGGTGAGACACCATTATCTCTCCAGCTAACGGGTTATCTGCTTTAAGCTGTGCATTTGTATGTTATACCAGGGAGTCAAGCACCTCTGATATGAGGCATAAGGATGTAAAACTATTGACAAGATAATTATCTCTGTGGGAGCAGAGTTTAGGTAGCTGCTCCTCACTGAACTGGCACATGGCATTGATTAATTAATTGATTAATCACCCACTATAATTATTTATCTGAACTGAGTAGTAGAACAGATAGATAAAGTCTGAGAAACCAGACAGAAACTCTGTGTAAGGACCAAGTGGATGAGAGATAATAACAAATAAAACAGGTTTTTGAGTTTCCCAATTAGGTTGGACAAGGCTAAGAGTCAGACTTTCAAATGAATTTAAACTTTGTCTGGGTCTGTGGTTAATTAATAAGCTTGAGTGGAAGATTGCTGCTACTCCTCCTCCTCCTCCTTGACCTGTGCTTCAAGCATTCTGACAGTTACTGTGACTCAGGGGTGTTTATTCATTTAAACTAACATTCATCTCCTGTAACCAGGTTTCTGTAAGGCAGAATAAATCAATATGTTGATCAAATATCAAATCACTGACTACAGGGACTTAGGCACCATCTCTATGGGGATGGGGTTTTGGGGGGATGGTAGCAGGAGAAAACACTGCAGAGAGGTGTGTTAGACTGCAACTCTGTTTCTTGTTCTCACCCCTGGGTAGTCCTGTTTTGCAGGGTTTATGAATTTGCAGAGATTCTAGAAATGAGAGCTGCTCCATCCAAAGTGGGATGGATGCTATCTCTCCTAACAAGACCAGGTTTTTCCCCAGAAACTTTCCAATTATCTATAAAGCTCACATTGTTTTTTGGACACCACTCAGAGAGCCAGCAATTCAAGAAGAACATCCGGCTAATACGTTGATAAAAACTGAGTTAGGTCAACTTAATATTTTTAATTAACCACCACATTAGTATTTACAGTGTACCTTGACCTTAAGAGTACAGTGGTGTGAAAAAGTGTTTGCCCCTGCCTCATTTCCTGTTTTTTTTTGCATGTTTGTCACACTTAAGTGTTTCGGAACATCAAACCATTTAAACAATAGTCAAGGACAACACAAGGAAATATTCTCATTGGATACTTTGTTCTGTACAAATTTGAATGTGCTGATGTTGTGCCCTTAAACAAGGGAAATAGTGACATAATGGAAGAGGTCGACACACCGCTCTTGCCTTCACTCATCTGTGAACAGAAGCTGAATAACAACCATGCAATATGGTGAGACGGGAGCACAAGCTATCACAGCACAAAGTCTGCTGGGAACTCATCAAAATAGCATTCAAAATTAACATTCTCTCAAAATAAAGAACAATAAGTAAACAATCAATGATGAAGTGTTACTGAGTTAGGGAGTTCCCCTACTGAAATCCTAAGGAAATACCAGTGGATCAGTGCACAATCAATTCAGGCAAAACACTTACTCCTCAGCTCTGCATTTCTACTACTACTCTACACAGCAACACAGTCAAAACAATAATAAAATGTTGTGAGGTAAAAGGAACAAAATTATAAAACTAAACAGAATCAAATTTCTTGTCCACTACATACTCCCCCTCAAAAATAGATGTTGTCCCCAACATCCTGACAGTTAATCTTAAACACAAATATGGGGTTACTTATGACAATGGCATCAAGAAACATGCATTTAAACCACAGTATACTATACTGTAATTGCTGTTGTACCTTATTACTCTACAAATATCATTTCCAGAGGTGGGAAGTAACGAAGTACAAATACTTCGTTACTGTACTTAAGTAGATTTTTCAGGTATCTGTACTTTACTTAAGTATTTATTTTTCTGACTACTTTTTACTTTTACTCCCTACATTTTTACACAAGTATCGGTACTTTCTACTTCTTACATTTTCAAACAGACTCGTTACTTTTTAACGTCAGAGAGAAGTTTGCATTCCGGTCAGTGCGCCTTCAAACATAAAACGATCTGAGCCTAAATGGAGGAATAATAATATATAAGAGACAATCGTACTGCGTGTCCTCCATCACCGGGGCTTATCTCGTACAAAGGGATTAAATACGCAAACCCATGTAATTAATGTCTCATTTATAGCACTAAAATCGGGCCGGACCGAGTCCGTAAGTTGCGCTGCGGCACATAAACAGCTTAGCTAGCGCTACTGAAGAGGAGCGAGCATGAAGGGAGTAACGTGTGGCAGGTAAATGCAACGTTTCTAAATGCTCAACAAATATCAGCAAACACACAAAGTGTGTGCAGTTTGTCACACAGTGTGTCTGCGAGCTAAAAGAAGAGCTGCTGCATGTCAGGGAGAGCAAAGAGAGAGAAGTTCACTCAGAGATGGAGAAAGAGGACAGGAGAGGAAGAAGAGAGGTTAGAATTAAAGGTAAGGACTGGAAAACAAACTGAAGTATGCTGACTTTGTGTTATTCAAAGATTCTATGAAAATGCTGCAGTTTAGTGTTTAATAAATAGGTTAGCTTGTTGTACTGTATTTACAGTAAAGCTCTGTGTTGGACTGGAGCGCAGTGTTTGTGTTCATGGTCAGAGTTACAGGTTACATCAGTGCAGCAGAGATGAGTTTGAATCAAAGCTGCTGATGCTGAGATTCATTCACTGAGTCCAACATTTATGCAGCCTGTATGCTGTCAGTGTAGGGGATGGAGATCAGCTCAGAGAGCTGTGAAATACTGGGTTACATCTTTGTGAGTTCAGTTCATCCACACAGAGCAGTAAACCTCAGAGTAGCAGCAGCAGGTCAGCTGATCACAGCCTGCACACCAACATCATTACTGCAGCTCACAATAGAAAGCTGTGATTCTTCTCCCCATGCAGAGCCACTACAGCTGATCTTAGGGTTCCTCCACCTTCTGAATCCCACTGTAACCCTGAGTATCCTCATGTTGGTGTTTAGGTGGAGGCACAGTCACCCTCTACTATGGAGGACACAGAGAACAGAGCTGTGCTTAAATTCACTTTCACAGTTTGTGTCCTACATAACAGATTCAAGCTGAGTGCATTCATTAGAATTAAAATTTAGATTGGAATAACATTTGTATTCTCATGTACTATTTTATATTATTACAATAATATATAATGAGGTTCGGTTTGTTTTACACAAAAATAGCAGGTAGAAACATCCTCCAAAGAACTACTTTTACTTTCTTACTTTGAGTACATTTCAGAGCCTGTACTTTTTTACTTTTACTTAAGTAGAGAAGTTGAACCAGTACTTCGACTTTTACTAAAGTATTTTTTAACATAAGTACTTGTACTTCTACTTAAGTACAGAATGTCAGTACTTTTGCCACCTCTGATCATTTCACAGGCTGGAACTCTTTTCATACATTCTTTTTAGGTTGGGTTAACAAACCAAGTCTTTCAGTGTTCTCTGATGGTCTGCAAGAATTACAGCGTCCATTCAGTTAGACATAGGTAACAGTCTGCAGGTGACTTGTGACAAAGTCCTGTTAGTGCAGCATGTCTAAAGCAGCAACACTCTCAATTGATAAAAGTCCATGACAGAGTTTTATGTGACTGTGGCCATGTGGTGTGCTTTGGATATGTGTTAAGCTGAAGGCATAATGTATGAATCTGCTTAATGTTCAACAATCCATCTGAATGTGAATTCTGTGTTAAACGGTCCATTTGCTCTGACTTGAGTGAGATGTATATGCATTAACTCAGTTCAGTAGCGTGTCCTCACATTGGTCTATTGCTCCGTGTTGCCTCTCTGTCTTAGACATTTCCTCCTCTGCTTCAAGGTGCTCAGCTGGTTTATCAGTACTCACAGGATTCGACATCTGATGATGGCGTGGCTGGGATGGGTGTTGAGGTGACACTGGATAGTATTCATCATCGTCATCCTCTTCCTCTGATTGTTCAACCTCCTCACTTGTCTCTACAGCTTTTTTTCTTGTTTGTGGTTTCACTTCTATCTCAATCGGCAAATGGTCTCATGGTAAGAGAAGATTGCGATGCAATATTCTTGATCGTCCTTTTGCCTTCTCAGGTCTGAGTTCATAAACTGGGATATCTTTGCTGACCTGAGGGACAACTGTGTGAACTGTATCCTCCCAGTGGTTCCTCAGCTTGCCTGGACCTCCTCGAGGCGTCATTTTCCTGATTAAAACACGATCACCTGGCTGTAATACTGAGCTTTTCACTTTACTGTCGTAATGCCTTTTGCTTCTCATGGCTGTTTTGTGAGTGTTTTCTCTGGTTATCTCATATGCTTTTTCCATGCCCTGTTTCCACTTTTCCATGTAGTCATGATGATTGCTGTCTCCTTGCCCTGATGTCAAACTGAACAGCATGTCGACTGGCAATCGTGGGGAGTGTCCATATAACAAGTAAAAAGGGGAAAATCCAGTTACCTCACTCCTGGTACAGTTGTAGGCATAGGTTAGTTTGTTCAGTGAATCCTTCCAGTTCGTTTTCTGTCTCTCTGAGAGTGTCTTTAACATCCTATTAAACCGCTCCACTTGTCCGTTCCCTTGGGGATGATAGGGAGTAGTTCTGGATCCAGCAATCCCACAGTAGTTTTTCAGTTGTGCAAACAGCTGATTTTCAAACTCAGCACCCTGGTCATGATGGATTCGTGCCGGGAAGCCAAATCTTAGAGCATAGTCATTAAAGATTTTGTCTGCTGCTGTTTTACCCGATTTGGAAGTTGTGGCATACGCCTGGGCAAAGCGTGTAAAGTGGTCAATAATTACAAGGATGTATTCATAACCACCCTTGCACTTATCAAGGTGTAGGAAATCAATAGAGACAAGTTCAAAATGGGTGAGTAGTGACAGTATTAGTCAGTGGTGCTCTGCTCTCATGACATGGTTTCTTCTGTTTTATGCAAGAACATCTTCTCGTAACATAATCATCTACTTCCCGCTGCATATAGGGCCAGAAGAACCGGTCCTGTGTCAGTGACATTGTCCTTTCTACACCCTGATGGCCCATTTCATTGTGCAGCTCCTTTAATACTGTATTTTTGTGTTTTTCTGGCAAGACTAGCTGTTTGCTGTTCCTCTGTACAAAACTCCGTTCTCATCCATCTCCAATTTGTCCCATTCTCTTAGAAGACAGAGGGTCTGAGGGCTAAGTTGTTTCAGCCCTGAGCTCAATGGTTTTGCTCTGTTAGTTTACACTGAATCACAGGCCCAATTGTTAGATCATGTCTCTGGTCCTGTTTGATTTGATCTTTTGTGAGTGGAATGATGGAGACATCTGCGGCCATGGCTGCACACTTGACTGAGACACCCATGGACCATGACACACTAGATTCTCCCTGTCTTTCCACTGCTTGTGTGGCTGGTTTTTAAAGCTACCTTTACTGTTTTCATTAGCTTCTCTTTGTTTCTGTCTTTCGTCTGGTCCTGTACATTGTTCACTAGGTGCCAGATCACATTAAAACCAATTATGGGACACGACTGTTGGTTGCCTTTTAATGCTAACATGGTTATTAACAACTCATCATCATTAGCAGTAAGTTTGAAACTCACCTCAAGCCAACCAATATATGGCATTTCTGTTCCATTAGCTGCCTCGAGTTGCAGTGGCTCAAGAGGATTGACTAGTTCTGCTATATCCCTCAGCTTAACATCAGGCAAATGGCTCTGCTTCCAGGCCTCATCTATAGCACAGATTTGTGAACCTGTGCCCCAAAGTGGCTGAATTCTTTGGTTGTGCAGAAAGCACTTAATGAGACATTTCTCTCCTACTAGTGCCCTTACAGTGGGTGTCGTCACTGAATTACCAATTTTCCTGTATTTTAGTTTCTGACCTGATGGGGTTTCCTGTTTTTTAATGCCCAAGCATGTGTTTGGTCTACAACATTTTCTGTGTGCTGACCAGTGTCTCTCTTGACATTTTTTTCGAGCAGTACAGTGTTATTTTACAAACAGAACAACATTTCAATTTCGTACTCTCTTCCCTTCCCTCACAGTTAGCACAAAACTGGGACTTATCTATGCTGTCGGCTGCCCCTTGTCCCGTAGGAGCAGTCCGTCTTAGTTTAAATGGCTCTCTCTCTCTAGCAGATTTTGTCAGTCTTGTTGCTTTACAGCCTGCCCAGAAATGCTCACTACTCCCACACCTAAAACAGTGTTGACAGTATTCCTCACCTGACTGCACACAAGCAAAACACCTGGGGCAGTTGCGTGGTGCTGGATAGTATTGTTGGGGTGCAAACCTTTGCTGAAACTGTGCTGTTCCCCTCACATGCCTAAGCCCGTGTGCTGGGTGGTATTGTGGTGCCACTGCTGGTGGTTGCTGGTGGTAAAACTGCATACAATTTTGTTCATCTTCAATAGGGACAGGCTGCAGGGGTGCAGGAGTTGACTTTTGAATAGTCTCTCTGATTTGGGAAACCTCAGCTCTCAAGTCTTTCAGCAGCACCATGTCAGCACGCATTTCTTTTATTTCTGAGAGAAGATCAGGGGGTAGAGTAGCTGCTCTTTCTTGAACTGTGCTTTGAAGTATTTATCTGCAGCAGGTAAGGTTGCAGGTCACTTTTAATATTGTCATTTTGAAGACCAGTCAGGACAGTATGCATGAAAAGACTCTGAACAAGTGCTGGATTGTATTTCAGACTTGATTAGACTTCCTGAGATGCAAACAGGATTTTCTGTCTCAAATCCATGGCTCTGATTAGGAAATTTTGGGGTGTCTCTTTATTACCCTGGACCTTGGAGGTGAGTTGCTTATATAACTCCGTGGCACTTTTCTCCTGGTAGTGAGACCTGAGCATTCTCCTGAGGGCAGGCAATGTCAGATTCTCTTTCCCTTCAAGATAACTCCGTAACTGCAAGCCTGGTGCGATAGCACAAATTACAGCATCAGTGATTTCTGACTCTGGGTAGCCTTTATTGAGCCCATTTTCAATTTGCCTGGCCAGACTGGAAAATGTGAGCCTATCTTTTTGTCCAGGCTCCCCTATTTGGCCTGATATCTTAAAGTCTTTGCACCACATAGAGCCATTTGGTGGTGTCAAAACAATGTTTTTTACTGGGGTGCAAGAAATTGCGGTGGGATTCATGCTATTACTCACTGGGTCATGCATTTCGCCCTCTTGTGGCTGTTCAAATAACCTTAATGTCTCGACTGCTCTCTGCATGCTTTCTTGTTCCTGGGTGGTTTGATCCAGAATCTCACTTGCACTTGGTTGTTTATTCATTTGTATGTTGCTTATAATGTCCTGAATATCAAGAAGCTCTGACATGCCTTCATCTTCTAGGGTAGCCAACTCTGCCCATTCAAGGTGCTTTACTACGAGTGACACTAACTGGCTGCGTGTTTTATTAGTCACACACTCTTTTTCTGGTCCTGAAATTTGAAGTGCATCACATAATTTAATCAGCTGCTCTACGGTCAGTTGGTACAGGGTTCCTTTAATTTCCAGCTGTAGCTCATGTTGCCTAGCGACACCTCCTTTGTTGTGCTCCTCGCTGACGCCTGGGTCCTGTGTGGGGGATGATGGACGAGAGGATTCCTCTACAGCTCAGGGACAGTCCTCAAGCCTTTCATGCCAGCGGTGCCTCCAAATGTTGTGCCCTTAAACAAGGGGAATAGTGACAGATAAATGAAGAGGTCGACACACCGCTCTTGCCTTCACTCGTCTGTATTGAGTAACTTACAAATGTGAACAGAAGCTGAATAACAACCATGCAATATTGGCAGACGGTAGCACAAGCTAACACAGCAACAAAGTTCGCTGGGAACTCATCAAAATAAGCATTCAAAAATTAACATATTCTCTCAAAATAAACAACAATTAAACAATCAATGATGACGTGTTACTGAGTTTAGGGAGTTTTATGTGCAGTGATTACCTTAAACAAGGGGAATAGTGACAGATAAATGAAGAGGTCGACATGCCGCTCTTGTCTTCACTCGTCTGTATTGAGTGAGGGAAAGGAACGCGCGGTTTCCCCTACTGAAATCCTAAGGAATTACCAGTGGATCAGTGCACAATCAATTCAGGCAAAACACTTACTCCTCAGCTCTGCATTTCTACTACATACTCTACACAGCAACACAGTCAAAACAATAATAAAATGTTGTGAGGTAAAAGGAATAAAATTATAAAATCACACAAAAATCATCAATGGGAATCAAATTTATTAACCAATGGAGGCCTGGATTTGGAATCACACACAAAATTAAAGTGGAAAAACACACTACAGGCTGATCCAACTTTGATGTAATGTCCGTAGCCCCTTAACTGGCAAGGGCCCGGTGACGGGCCGTTTGTAGTCCCTTTTATATGGCAGGCTAGACCCTCCCATTTTTATTGACACGTCATTCGGCCAATCATGTAACTGGCTGCACCAAATCACCTGACAAAGCTACGTGACGCCCTCTGAATATTATTGGCTCTGGGAAACCCATTTCTTAACATGATTGGCCGAATGAGGTGTCAGTCAAAATGGGCGGGTCTAGCCTGCCATATAAATGCACTTCATTCGGCCCGCGGACCAGACGCAGCCGATTAATAGGCTATGAAATGGGTTGTTCAGAGCCAATAATAACCAGAGGGTGTTATGTAGTTGTTTCAGGTGATTTTATTTGCTGCCAGTTAAGGGGTTAAAACAAGTCAAAATGAGGCTCAGTATTGTGTGTGGCCTCCACGTGCCTGTATGACCTCCCTACAATGCCTGGGCATGCTCCTGATGAGGTTGCGGATGGTCTCCTGAGGGATCTCCTCCCAGACCTGGACTAAAGCATCCACCAACTCCTGGACAGTCTGTGGTGCAATATGACCTTAGTGGATGGAGCGAGACATGATGTCCCAGATGTGCTCAATCGGATTCAGGTCTGGGGAACAGGTGGGCCAGTCCATAGCTTCAATGCCTTCATCTTGCAGGAACTGCTGACACACTCCCGCCACATGGGGTCTAGCATTGTCCTGCATTAGGAGGAACCCAAGGCCAACCGCACCACCATATGGTCTCACAAGGGGTCTGAGGATGTCATCTCAGTGCTACCTCTGGTGAGCACATGGAGGGCGGTGTGGCCCTCCAAAGAAATGCCACCCCACACCATTACTGACCCACTGCCAAACTGGTCGTGCTGAAGGATGTTGCAGGCAGCAGATTGCTCTCCACGGCGTCTCCAGACTCCGTCATGTCTGTCACATGTGCTCAGTGTGGACCTGCTTTCACCTGTGAAGAGCACAGGGTGCCAGTGGCGAATTTGCCAATCCTGGTGTTCTCTGGCAAATGCCAAGCATCCTGCACAGTGTTGGGCTGTGAGCACAACCCCCATCTGTGGACGTCGGGCCCTCATACCATCCTCATGGAGTCGGTTTCTAACCGTTTGTGCAGACACATGCACATTTGTGGCCTGCTGGAGGTCATTTTGCAGGGCTCTGGCAGTGCTCCTCCTGTTCCTGTTGCACAAAGGCGGAGGTAGTGGTCCTGCTGCTGGGTTGTTGCCCTCCTACGGCCTCCTCCACATCTCCTGGTGTACTGGCCTGTCTCCTGGTAGCGCCTCCAGTCTCTGGACACTACACTGCCGGGAATCACAAAAGACAAGAACAGGAAGTAAAACTAAACACAGTATAAGAGATTAAGTCTGGCAAAGTAAAACAGGAAACACATAAGCACAGAGATGCAGACTCATCAGTACACTGAATAAATAACACGAGACAAAGGACGTAGACAGAGAGGGACAGGACAGACAATAGGACACAGAGATGCAGTGGAGACAGGAACAAAGGAAACCAGGAAATCAATATGTAAATAACAATAACTCATAACAGGACAAGAAACCATAATGGATAATCAAAACCAACTGCAAACTGGGAGCATAACAGAGAAACTCAGTGAAAACAGAAACTAAAAGAACTAAACACCAAATGCTGGGCACATGGCCCAGGACCATGACACAACATTTGATGGAAGCACACCGCTAGGGTACTCATACCCAATGTTTTGTATTGAGTAATTGACAATTGTGTACATGCTTGGGTTTTGTCCAAAAATTTCACTTGGCTACAAAATCATACTGGTAGCAAAAAAAATTATAAAATCGAAATGTTTTGATCATTTCTGATAAGGCAATGTTTTAGAAAATTCTATGATATCAATTTTGCTGTTTGATTAAAAAAAAAATTGGAAAAGTCTTCCAATTTAGCAAAAAAAAAGAAAAAGAAAAAGATTTTAGTGGGAAAACGACAAGACCTAATGTGAAACGATGCAGCTCCATCTAAAGAATGTGTGAACATAAAGCATTTGGTTGTCATATGCTTCATGAGATAAACCTATCATAGTACCCCTTATGACTAAAAATTTATTTTTTTAGAGGATGCTACATAAACTGAATAAAATATATCTTGACTTTATGAGCAATTATCTGTTCATCTGGATTGCATTATTTAATAACAATATAAAATCATATTTTACTTTTTTAAGCCAGTAAAGTACATTTCTAGTCCTTTAGATCTAGTCATTTATGAAGGCCTATGGCACCATTGGGTGGTATCTATTGCAGTGTAGTATTGGCACATAGAAAATTTAGAGTGAGGAAGGTATGCACTCTACTGAGTGCCCTTCTAGTTGGCAGTGAGTTCAGAATGATTGGTAATATGTGCTGATATAAGAAAGAAATAGGTCAAATATATCAATTAATATTTTGAAAAAGGTAATTATAGGTAGAGAGAACCTGAAAAGTTCGAAGCATGCTTTGGAAAAAAATGGAACGAAAGTTAGTAAAAGCAAAAAGAATGTGAATGTAAATGACAGGGAGGCAAATGAAACAGTGAAGATGCAAGGAGTAGAAGTAGTGAAGGTCAATGAGAATAAATGCCTTGGGTCAGCCATCCAAAGCAACAGATAGTGACAAAGGGAGGTGAAGAAGAGAATGCAGGCTGGGTAGAGTAGGTGGAGATAAATATTGGGGTGATTTTTGACAGACAGATAGTAGCAAGACTGAAAGGGAAGGCTTTCAAGATGACAGTGAGACGTGCTATGATGTATGATATGCCTATGATGGTGGAACTGAAAAAAAGGAAAAAAAGCTGGAGGTGGCAGAGTTGAAGATGCTAAGGTTTTAAGTCCTTTTGACCAGGATGGTCAGGATGAGAGATGAATATATCAGAGGGACATGTCAGGTTGAATGGTTTGGAGCCAAAGTTAGAAAGGCAACATTAAGATGGTTTGGACATATACACAAGAGGAATAATGGACATATTGGACAAAGGATGTTGAACATGGAGCTGTCAGGCAGGAGGAAAAAAAGATCACAGAAAAGATGTCTGGATGTACTGAAGGAGGACAAGCAGATGACAATTGTAGGGGTAGGGTAGGTGGAGGATGACCCATTATGGCAATCTCTAAGGGAAGCAGCTGAGTGAAGAAGACTCATAAGTAATTAATGATAGGTTGAAATAATCTAAACATTGGCCCACTTTTGCCTGCCTATCACATGGGCAGTTCCAATCCAGCAGTGTTCAACAGCATTTAATTGCTTTAAAGGATTGAAAGCAAGTAAAACATCAGACTTTGATGGCCTCCTGTAATTCATTTATTTTGATATGCAGATTTAAAAGGAGGTGGTATCAGAAAGGGAGTACAGTGTTATCCACTGATGGACTACTATACAGACATTTTAATAAAGGAAAAACATGCACAAGACCACTGCTTGAATTAAAATGGGGAGATTTGAGAGCTCAGTGATTCTTTAAAAGAGTGATAAATATATTCAGTGTAGAAGTAATTCTGTGGACTGATGACCCTTTGACCAATAGTCTTAACTAAATTAAGATTTGAACATATCACTGTTATGACCCCAGCAGGGCCTGCTGTGACTTTTTGACCCATTGGGTGTGGCTTGCTCTCCAGCCTTAGGTGCCACTCCTTTTTTACAGCTGACTCAACTCAGCAATTAACCTGTGTACTTAAGGCCAGAGAGAGGAGGGCTCCAGGGCCAGAGATTGACAGAGATTGCCTTTGTGAAACAGCTTGTGAGCTGTGTGTTGCAGCTGCTTACTCCTGCTCTGTGAAGAGGAGGGTGTTTTTGTGACTGAAGCCTTTTACTTTACATTTTTGATTTGGTGACTAACTCCTGTGTTTTGTTTTTTGCTTTTCTTTTGAAGGTGATGGCAGCCTGTCTGTCTTTTTGTTAAACCATTTAACAGTTTTGCCTTCACGTCTCCTTTTTGTCAACCTGGACACTTTTTTGTTACTTCCCCATACCCCCTGGACTCTTTAGGAGAACAACAATCACATGCAGAATAAAAAACAGAAAGTCTGGCCTTGGACAGAGGTTAATTAAAAATTCAGTTTTTGCAGAAGGGGAGCAATGGATATTTGATATTTTCTATTGTTCATAATGTTGTCATGGGAGTAAAATAATTATTTATCTATTTCTTGAAATTTAGGGATCTGGACTTTTAGTTCCTAAAAGTTTGGGCTCAGTAACAAATGCAACAAGGTAAGCCCAGATGTAATATATGTAAAATTATAGTATTTTATGTATGTTGCCAGTCATCACCTGCTATGCTTCAAGCTATAGAAAATATCATCACATTGAATTTTTTTTTTTGAACCCTTTTTGGTAATATGGTACAGAAGCAGTGTTTGTCAGACATGGGCATATCACTCTTTCCTGAGGGCAATTTCATTAAAATGATGTGGCTTAATGTTTTCATGATGAAAAGAACTGCTAAGCTTAAACACGGTGTTTAAATATGGAAAGTTATGCAGGCTACTTACAACTACCACCAACATTTAAATATTAAAGCTGCTTTTTCCTTTGTTTATTTTTTACTGGCTTATGTCTATAGATCTCATATTAATATAAAATACATATGTTAGTTATCTTCTGCAATTGACGCTGTTGTAGCCACATATATATCACAAATATCAACACTTTCTCAGCACCCATCATGACTATTCAAACTGACATTACCAGATAACCCTGGTCAGTATTTGCTAAAATGTAGCTGCCTGTCAAGCGAATTTCTCAAGCTGGATTTGTCATGATACGTGGGGGAATGAAGGACTCAACTGTGTAGGGCTCCCTTCCAATAATTCCTCAGCCAGAGCGATGTATTTAACAGGCTTGATCTGTGAGACATGAAAAGAATTATGAATCTTAATATCACGTGGCAGATTCAAACAGAGACAGGGTTTATCACAGAGCTGATTTCAAAAGGACCAATATAACTGGATGATAGTTTCTTAGATTCAGACTGGCGGTTGATGTTTTTAGTGGACAGCCACACCTGTTGTCCGAGGGCATCCATGGGTGCAGGAAGGCAACGCTGATCAGCCAGTTATTTATTCCGTGCAGAAGTGCATAGAAGAGCAGCTTGGGTAGACCTCCACATCCTTCTGCAGTGGCGAAGATGGTGTTGGACCAATGGAACACTCGGTTCTATTTCTTGAGATGGGAACCGTGGGGATAGACAACCCAAGCTGGCCTCAAAATGCAACAGTCTGGAAGTAGAGGAAGTCATAGCATTGTGAGCATACTCCACCCACGCCAGTTGAGTGCTCTAAGTGGTCTGTTTCCAGGATGTCACATACTGGAGAGCTGCTTCCAGTTCTTGGTTCATGTATTCTGTCTGGCCATTGGTCTGTGAATGAAAACCAGAAGATAGGCTGACCTGAGCGCTGAGCACAGTGCAGAATTCCTTCCAAATGTGAGATGAGAACTGAGGGACTCGATGAGAAACAACATCCAGGAGAATCCCATGAAGGCAGAAGACATGGTCAGTGAGCAGACAAGCAGTTTTCAGAGCTGTTGGGAGCCTAGGAAGAGTAATAAGGTGAGCAGCTTTCAAGAATCAATCAATAATAGTCATAATGACCTTGTTACCTGAGGATGGAGGTAGGCCCGTGATGAAGTTGAGATAGATGTGGATCCATGGATGACCAGGTATGGGCAAGGGTCTTAGCAAACCAGTTGAGGGTGTTGAGGAGATCTTATTTAGGGCACAGATGGTGCAAGCACTGATGTATTCTTGGACATCCCAGGCCAACAGGGGCCAACAGAACAATTTTTGGAGAAAAATGATGGTTCAAAACACGCCGGGATGGCAGGAAAAGCAGCCAGTGCAGCACCTTGGACCAGACTAAGGTAGATACATACAGGCAATTGGCAGGACCAGTCCCAGGACCAGGTTCATCCCTTTGCGCAGCCTGGATCAAGGAATCCAGCTCTCAGGTTAGGGATCCAATCACACAGGACGCAGGGATGATAGTCTCCTCCAGTAGAGAGAGTTTGAGATTTGCAAACTGGCGGGAGAGGGTGTCAGGTTTAGTGTTCCGGGAGCCAAGACGAAAGGAGATGGTGAAGTTGAATCTGGCAAAGAACAGGGATCACTTGGCTTGACGAGCATTTAATCTCTTGGCTTTTTGGATGTACAGGAGGTTATTATGGTCTGTCCAAACAATAAAAGGCAGCTCTGCTCCCTCAAGCCAGGGACACCATTCCTCCAGTGCCAATGTGTCTGCCAGGAGCTCATGGTTCCAATGTCATAGTTCTGCTCTGTGGGAGATAAGCCACGAGAAAAGAAAGCACATGGATGGAATTTGTCATTCTTTCGCTAAGATAACATTTCCAACCCATTCAATTTAATTTATATAGCGCCAAATCATAATAAACAGTCACCTCAAGGTGCTTTGTATTGTAAGGTAAAGACCGTACAATAATACAGAGAAAACCCAACAGTCAAAACGACCCCCTATGAGCAAGCATTTGGCGACAGTGGAAAGGAAAAACTCCCTTTTAACAGGAAGAAACCTCCAGCAGAACCAGGCTCAGGGAGGGGCAGTCATCTGCCACGACCGGTTGGGCTGAGGGGAGAGAAAGACATGCTGTGGAAGAGCCAGAGATTAATAATAACTAATGATTAAATGTAGAGTAGAGTATAAACAAAGTAAATAAGGTGAATGAAAAGACAGAGTGCATTATGGCAGCCTAGGCCTATAGCAGCATATCTAAGGGGTGGGTCAGGGTCACCTGATCTAGCCCCAACTATGAGCTTGATCATAAAGGAAAGTTTTAAGCCTAATCTTAAAAGTAGAGAGGGTGTCTGTCTCCTGAATCCAAATTGGGAGCTGGCTCCACAGAAGAGGGGCCTGAAAGCTGAAGGCTCTGCCTCCCATTCTACTCTTAAGTATCCTAGGAACCACAAGTGAGCCACCAGTCTGAGAGCGAAGTGCTCTATTGGGGTGATATGGTACTATGAGGTCTTTAAGATAAGATAGGGCCTGATTATTCAAGACCTTGTATGTGAGGAGAAGGATTTTAAATTCTATTCTAGATTTAACAGGGAGCCAATGAAGAGAAGCCAATATGGGAGAAATCTGCTCTCTCTTTCTAGTCCCTGTCAGGACTCTAGCTGCAGCATCAGCTGAAGGCTTTTCAGGGAGCTTTTAGGACAGCCTGATGATAATGAATTCCAATAGTCGAGCCTAGAAGTAATAAATGCATGAAGTAGCTTTTCAGCATCACTCTGAGAAAGGATGTTTTTAATTTTAGAAATATTGCTCAAATGCAAAAAAGCGGTCCTACATATTTTTTTAATATGTGCATTGAAGGACAAATCCTGGTCAAAAATGACTCCAAGATTTCTCTCAGCATTGCTGGAGGCCAAAGTAATGCCATCCAGAGTAAATATCTGGTGTTTCTAAGATTTTTGGGGCAGAGTACAAGAACCTCAGTTTTATATGAATTTAGAAGCAGGAAATTAGAGGTCATCCAGGCCTTTATGTCTTTAAGACATTCCTGCAGTTTAACTAATTGATGTGTGTCATCTGGCTTCATGGATAAATAAAGCTGAGTATCATGTGCATAACAATGAAAATTTATGCAATTCCTTCTAATAATACTGCCTAAGGGGAGCATGTATAATGTAAATAAAATTGGTCCTAGCACAGAACCCTGTGGAACTCCATAATTAACTCCCCATTTACATGAACAAATTGGAGTCTATTAGATAAATACGTTTCAAACCACTGCAGTGCAGTACCTTTAATACCAATTGCATGCTCTAAACTCTGTAATAAAATATTATGGTAAACAGCATCAAATGCTGCACTGAAGTCTAACAGGACAAGAACACATATGAGTCCAGTGTCAGAGGCCATAAGAAGATCATTTGATGACCAGTTAGCATTTTTTACAACTACTCTTTCAAGAACTTCTGAGATAAAAGGACGGTTGAAGATTGACCTATAATTAGCTAAGAGAACTGGGTCAAGTGATGGCTTTTTTAAGTAGAGGTTTAATTACTGCCACCTTGAAGGCCAATGGTATGTAGCCAGTTAATAAAGATAGATTGATCACATTTATGATTGAAGCATTAATTGGTAGTAGGACTTGTTTGAGCAGTCTTGTAGAATGGGGTCTAATAGACATGTCGATGGAGGAAGTAACTACTTAAGTTAACTCAGAAAAATCAATCAGAGAGAAAGTCTAAATATCAGCAGTACTCAAAGTAGCTAAATGTGCATCTTTGATATTGTTATGAATATTTTTTTCTCTAATAATTAGATGTCATTACTAGTAAAAGTGAAAGGAATACTCGGCTCACCAGAGCTCTGACTCTTTGTCACCTGGGCTACAGTGCTGGAAAGAAATCTGGGCTTGTTCTTATTTTCCTCAATCAGTGATGAATAGTAAGATGTCCTAGCTTTAAAGAGGGCTTTTTTATAGAATATATATAGAATCTAGTGAGACATCTTTTTCTTCAGCTGTGTGTTTTGGAATCATACCAGGGAGTCAGGCACTTCTGATTTGAGGTTCTCTTTTCAGAGGAGCCACAGTATCATACACAGTGAGGATGTAAAACTACTGATGAGATAACTGACCTCTTTCAGAGCAGAGTTTGGATAGCTGCTCTGCAGTGTGTTGGCCCATGGCATTGAAGAAGATAATAATTAAGGAATTTTATCCTTAAACTTAGTTACAGCACTCTCAGAGAGATATTTACTGCAATTAAATTCATTCCCTACTACTAGTTCAGGGGTGCCCCACCCACTTCCGGTCCACGAATTGATGTCAAAAATACCATACAATTTGGCCCTTTAAGTTACTTTTTTGACATTTCGCCTTCCCCTCCAATTAAGAGGGACCTCACTCAAGAGGCGCCCGGGAAGCATCCTAGGCAGATGCCCTAACCACCTCAACTGACTTCTTTGTGGCGGGGAAGCGGCTCTCCTCTGAGCCCCTCTTGAATGACTGCGCTCTGTATCCTATCTCTAAGAGACAGGCCAGCCTTTAGAGGAAGCTCATTTCTGCCACTTGTATCCGCGATTTTGTTCTTTTGGTCACTACCCAAAGCTTGTGACCATAGCTGAAGGTAGGGATGTAGATTCATCCCTACGCCCACTATCAATAGCTTTGCTCTTACACTCAGCTCTCTCATTACCATGACAGACCAGTGCAGCATCTGCATCACTGCAGCCAAAGCCCAGACCTCCAGCTCTCCTTTCCCCTCACTCCTGCACAAGACACCGAGACACTTATGCCCCATTTAAACGAGAACATTTTCAGTGGAAACGGTGTTGTTTTGCTGTTTTTATTTTTTTGAAAAGTAGCATGTTCAGATGGAAACATTTCAGAAATGATCTCCATTTACATGGAAATGCAAGACGTTGAAAACGCTGCAGTTCCCATTGTCAAGCCATAGTTCTCATGTGCCAGTGACCCCGTTTTCAAAAAGTAGAGTTTTCACCCGTTTACAGTGAAATGGAGACCAGAGCGTTTTAAAAACGCTCCACTCTGGAGCCAGTTTTCAAGAAGTATCATTTTCACGCCATTCTCGTGTAAACGGGAGGTTAAACACATCAAAACTTTGCTGTTTGGGGAGGGTGCTCGAGGGAGAACACCTGGTAGCTGGGCCTTGGCCTGTGGGGCCAGACCAGTCGCAGCTCAAAGAAGAGACATGGACCCCCTGTAGGCCCACTGTTTAGACAACAGGACTGTGGTGTAAGTTGCATATTGAAATTAACATGGTAACAACTATTAATGTAATGTCGTGGTTCTATATCTGATTGGTAATTGAAGTATGAACTGAGGAAAGTTATTCAGAACCACCTGCTCTACCTCCTGAGCCACTTGGTGGTGGTTCAATTCCTGGCTTCTCCAGCCTCAATGCCAACCTATCCTTGGACAAGATACTGAGCCCCAAGTTGGTCTCCGATGCAATCATCGGAGTATGAATGTATGTGAATGTTAGAAATCACTTTGAAGTAGAAAACAGTGTGTGTGAATGGGTAAATGCAAATGTGTTGTATAACTTGCACTCAGTGGCAAAAGCCAGTGGGGGTTTTGAATACGATGCCAGGTGTTCTCTGCAGGTATGAGTGTCGACCATCTAATTAGCTGACAGCTGGTGAGATGAGTTGGGTGTTAGATGACTGGGAACCAAAATCTTCAAAAACACTGAAGCACTTTTGCAATTAAGGAACATCTTGATAAATCAAGCATGCATTTGAGGTTTACACATCTACATTCTCACCAAAAATCATCTTAAAGGTTTATTTTGTATCACAGAAACAGTAATATTTCAAGGTTTTTGGTCACCTCCTTTATCACTGCTGCTTTTGTTTGAAAATTTCCCGCAATGGCTTTGGCCATTAATGAATCTTAATGCAGCAAAATGCAGCAGCAAGCATTCATGATATCAGGATACCACTTTCTCTGTCATCTCTCCCTCAATTTCAACATGTTTTAGTAAACATTACTGGATGACAGATTCTCTCACTTCTATTCTTCCTTTACAAAATTCTTCAGTGGGGTGGCCAGTCATATATCCTTCTAACGCAAACCCCTTTCTTCCTTTCAACAGGGCAGCTTCCAGTAACATGGCCAGGTTTAATAACTAAGGTCCCGTCTTTTCAGCCAAATACTGTTCAATCCTTGTTGGCTACAGCAATTCCTTCTCCCAATGTACTGACTCCAAAGCCCTGTCTAGTGTCAAAACACCTCTGTCAATAAAGCATCACTGGTAAACATACTGCTCAAAAAATTTATGGAACACTTTGAAAACACATCAGCTCTCAATGGGAAAAGAATCATGTTGGATATTTATATTGATATGGGCTGGCTAACATATTAGGAATGAAAGGGTGTCACATTGTTTGATGGAAATTAAAATTATTAATCTACAGAGGGCTGAATTCAAAGATTTTCTGAAAATCAAAGTGAAAAACTAATGTAGCAGTCTAGTCCATTTTACATAAATTTTATTGCATCAACTCAGAATTTTACTCATTAAGTTGTATGGCCCCATGTGTTTGTGTGCATGCCTGAAAACATCGGGGCATGCTCCTAATGACATGACGGATGGTGTGCTGGGGGATCTGCTCCCAGATCTGGACCAGGGCATCACTGAGCTCCTGGACAGACTGAAGTGCAACCTGGCAGCATCAGATGGACCAAAACACAATGTTCCATAGGTGTTCTATTGGATTTAGGTCAGGTGGGTCAGCTTGGGGGGGAAGGGGGGGGGGGGGGTGTCAGTCAGTGCTATCAATTTCTTCATCCTCAAGGAACTGCCTACTTACTCTTGCCACAATAGCCCAGGCATTGTCTTGCACCAGGCTGCTTTTGTTTGAAAATTTCCTGCAATGTTCATCTCTCTCCTGCAAGTTATGTAGACCCCCTTCACATCCTGTTTCAGCTTGTATCATCCCACCCCAAAGTAACTCACAGGCCATAGGCTGTCCACCTGCTTAGATCCAGCTGTTCCTCCTAAACCAAAAACTTCCAAGCCCACAACAGCTCTTGCTACTGCTACACAGTAGCGACTATGCCTTTGCCAGAAGGTACTGATAAGCAGGGCAGACCTGTTATGCACGCTGAGATGTTATGCCTCAAGTATCAGTGTGCTTATTTTGTGGCAGTGGGCATTCCCACCCAGCCTGCTCTCATAAATTCACCAAGCAATGACTTTCTACATCTGTTTTAACACCAGTCATTCTCTCATTAAAAGAAGCCTTTAAAAAAACATCCTAACACAGATTTAGTCAATTTCTTATTAAAAGGTTTTTCAGAAGGGTTTCCCCCAGGGATTGTTGTTCAGCAATCAATTTCTTCTACATGCAAAAATATTCCAGGACCCATATGTCATAGACAACGTGCTTGCCAAAGAAGTCAGGGATGAGTTCAAGACTGGTCAATCCCACCATTCTTGTTTTTTCACATCAGCCCACTGGACATCACTACCAGGAAATATTCTGGAAAAAAGACATCATCATAGATTCATCAGCCCCTTATGGTAGCCACATCCCGAGCATCAATTGCTTTATTCCCAGTGATAACTTTTCTCTTCAATACACTACAGTGAACCATGCTATCTCACAGAGGTGTCTGGCTTTCAAAAGCCAACATCACAAGTGCTTTCAAAGTCCTACCAATTCACCCTGACTTCTGGTGCCTGTTTGGAGTCAAGTGGAAGGGTGCTTATATTTTGAAGTTGGGCTAACTTTAGGTTGTAAAAGCAGCCCCAAACTGTTTGACTCACTCTCCAAAGCCTTGTGTTGGATCCTCTCTGCACCATAAAATGCCCCATTTAGCCCATCTTTACAATTTCCTGGTTATATCTCCTCCAATGTCACCTCCAGCTCACAGGTTATCCACACTGAAGTCATTTTTCAACTCAGCATTCCATTGTCAGAAGAGAAAACAGAAGGCCATTCCATCTCCCTGGAGTTTCTTGGCATAAACCTCAACACCATCCAGTTACAGGCATCTTTGCCCATCGAAAAAATAAAATAAATGAATCTCCTTCTGTCACAGGCTGGCTCATGGCCCGTAACAAAGAATGAGGGGAGGCAAAGGTGTAGGCCAATAAATTAATTTTATTGAAACTTAAGCAAAACCAAAGGAAAGATAAATATGAGATGTGAGTATGTCATTATGTTCAGTGTATGCAATGTATGAGTGCGTGGACATGTATGTGGAAACCTGAATGTATACTGCAACCCAAAACCAAACGAAACCAGAACCAAAGACAAACCAAGATTACCTGGAGGAGCAGAGAAGGAACAATAGTTAGTGGAGCCCTGCTTATATTAGTGAGCCCAGGTGGCTCCAATTACTCAAGACCCACCTCTGCCTGCAGGAAGCACCGCCCCTGCAGGTCAGAGGAGGGGCCGTGACACCTTTTCCGAAACTTTCTCCATGCTCTCTCTTGTTCCAAACAACAGCTGCCTTTTAGGACACCTGAGCTTTACCCTGCACATGATTCCACAAGGCTATTCTTTAATACTTGCTGTCAGTCACATCATCTAAACCCTGTCGTCTTGACCTAATCACTCTGGACAACTTTTCCAAAACTGAATTGTGGGTCTGGCAACTTCTCCTCGCCAACTGGAATGGCATCAGTTTCTTTTATGATCATCAGCTGTACCACCCTGATGACAACTTTACATAGATGCTGCTCCTCTCTGTAATGGGGGCATTAAGGGTGGTTATTATTATGGAAGGTGGTTCTTTTCTGGGCATCCTCTGATTCAACAGTACTTCCAGGACTGGTCCTCACCATCTTCAGCTGTTTACAAAATTTAAAGTTGTCATCACACCCTTATTATGGGGCTATAAATGGTCAAAAAGAGCCATCCTCATCTTCTCAGACAGCCCTGCAATAGTGGACATAATTAACAAAAGCTGAAGCAACTCCACATCCATCATACCCTTCAGGCTTACATAGCTGTCAGTCACTCACCAATTCTCACTGAGAGCAGAACACATCCCAGGCCATTATGCTGACTCTTTGTCTCATCTTTCCCTCCAGACATTCAGAGCCTTGATCCCTCATCCAGAAGCAGATCCACTGCCTCCATTTTCAGCCACAACATTCAAGATACAAACCCAAATAGCACTGCATTATTTTCCAAGGAGCTATCATTAACAGTCTTGGTCCCAGCACTCTGACCACTTACTGGACTGCTTTGAATACATTTTGTTCATTCCATTGCTGCTTCAACCTATGATTCCTATTCTTTGACATTGCTACAATGTTGAGCTTTGTATCATATGCACATTGATTTCTGGAAGCTTGATGATTGATGACTTTTTCAATTTCAAACTGCCCCAGGAACTTAGGAGCACGTTTCTTAGATTCACACTTTAGAGCAATGTCTCTGAAGGATAACCAAACCTTTTGACCATGTGGCAGTTCTGGTCAGCAGTCCAGAGAAGTGCTGCCTTGGTAAGCATCCAAAAAACCAACAAAGGTGAAGAATGTATTACATAGAGGGCACAGCAATCTTTCCTGGCTTAGCTGGGAACAGTGGTGGTCGGTATCCTAGATACGCCTCAAAAGGAGACAGGCGAGTAGCAGAAGAAGTAAGTGTATTAAGGGCATGTCTGATCTAGGCCAGATGCGAAATCCAAGAGGAGAGGATAAAGATAACTCTGCATCAGACGGCAGGACCTGGAGGTGACCACATTTACTTCTGGTGCAGACATATAGTCTTGGATGTGTTTCTCTAGGGATGGCCAAAAGAAGGGTCTCTTTAATAGAGAAATAGTTCAACTTACCTTGGGGTGGTAGGTGAACTTAGGCAGATGTGGCCCCAGTGGATAAACTGCAAGACCACAGCTGAGGGGACATGTCGATGGCCATGGGGGCCGGTGCCAGGATCTGGTTCAGATTGGAGGGCTTACTGGATTTGATCTTCAATCTCCCAGGAAATCATTCCCACAGCGCATAAGGGTGGCAGGACGGGGTCTGGGTCTGGAGGAAAATGGTAAATGGACTAGCTCTTATATAGCGCTTTTCTACTCAGTATGAGCACTCAAAGCGCTATTACAACATGTTTACATTCACCCATGCACTCCCATTCATGCAAGCACTTCCATGTTTGCTAAGCTAAGTGCTTTTTAATTAACTATCATTCACACATTCATACTCCGACGGGACGGTCGGAGAGCAACTTGGGGTTAAGTATCTTGCCCAAGGATACATTGGCATGTAGCCTGGAGTAGCCAGGAATCGAACCGCTGACCTTCTGATCAGTAGGTGACCTGCTCTACCTACTGAGCTAGAGCCACTGTTGACTGTTGAGAGAGAGTGTCAGGCCTGAAATGAGCAAAAAAACAACTCCCACCTAGTCTGTCTGCAGTTTATTCGCTTAGCGTTCTTCAAATAGGGCAGGTTTTTGTGATCTGTCCAAACAATAAATGGCAATTTGGCCCCTTCCAGCCAATGTCTCCACTTTTTTTTTTTTTTTTCTACTTTTTTTGGCCACAGCGGCTTTTTGTCTGCACTGGAGAGAGACAGAAAATGGGGAAGGATACAGGGCAGGACACGCAGGCAAGCTGGCGACAGGCCGGGACTCGAGCCTGTGCCGCCCGCACTGCAACGCGGCATATGCATGCGGTTGCCTGCACCACCACTGAGCCACCTGGGTGCCGCATGTCTTTATTCTTCTAAGGCTAGCTTGATTGCTAGCAGCTCACAGCTACCCATATCATAATTCTTTTCAGCTTGTGTTAGTCACTGGGAGAAGAAAGCACAAGGATGTAGCTTATTATTTGGGTCCATACTCTGAGAGAGAACGGCCCCTTATATTTTATGCTGATGCTCTTATTTTTGGGTGTTGACTTTTACGTTTGTCTATTGTTGTTTTTATTCTTCCATGTTCAGCACTTTGGTCAGTGCTTGCTGTTTTAAAGTGCTCTATAAATAAATTGGCTTGGCTACCCCAGAGTCAGAAGCATTGACCATGACAAAAAACTTTATCGGGATTGAGGTGGCCCATTATTGAAGTGGAGCTGGGCTTGTCTCTTAGGGTCTGGAATGCCTGCTCAGCTTCAGATACTACTACTACCACTACTACTACTAATAATAATAATAATAATAATAATAATAATAATACATTTTATTTATAGGTGCCTTTCTGACACTCAAAATCACTGAACAGTTATCAAACAAGCAAACACTGTAAAATGAACATGAACATAAATAATAACAGTGAACAGTAATATGAGCAATTTAGACAGAATATGCTGATTTAAAATATCTATTTTGAGCTGAGTTTTGAATATGGGAAGAGAATCAACATTCCATAGGTCAGGAGATGAGTTCCTGAGGCAGGAAGCAGAGGCAGGAAGCAGAGTGAATGAAGGCCCTGGATCCCTTGGTGGTCAGACAGACTGGTGGAACGGTATAGTGAGTATGTTGATATGAAGACGTTGAGTCAGATATGGAGGAGTGAGGCTGTAGATGACCTTAAAAATGAGAAGCAGAATCTTGTAGTTGATAGAATTTTTTATTGGAAGGCAATGAAGTTGCTGAGGAACTAGAGTGATGTGACCAGTAGAGGGAGTTCTGGTGATGATTTGAACTCCAGCATTTTGAACCAGTTGGAGTTTGTGGATGGATTTTTGAGGAAGACCAAAGAGCAGGGAATTACAGTGATCAAGACGAGACGTGACTATGGAATGAACCAGGATGGCAGTACTGTTGGATGTGAGGGACAGATGGAGGTGGTTGTTGTTTTGAAGTTGAAAGAAAGCTGACCGTGTGACGATATTAATGTGGGCTTGAAGTGTTAAAGTACTGTCCAGAATGACACCCAAGCTCTTGACTTAAAGGGAAGGAGAAATGGTTGAGTTGTCTATGGTCAGGACTTGTAGTTTCTCTAACTGTGGCTCTCACGGATGTGGTTATTGATTATGATAGCTAGGGCACTAATTTATCTAGGTTTCTGAGTTGCCAATTCATCCTTCATTTGTTTCTTCAATTAATTATATTATTAAATGCCCCTCTGAGAGCCCTTTCCTCTCAACCTATTTCAGTTGCTAGCAAATGGCATTTACTTGAGAACTCAGTAACTGAATAGTTGGTGTGCTGCCTCTTTTTCAAGCGAGCATAATCAAAAACTGCTTTAAAGTCTGAGATAGTTTGAGCATAGGTTACTGACTCAATGAGATTGGTGAGCAGGTAGGCCTCGGCCAATTTTAGCACCCAATCCTTTCTGATCCAAACCAATGAGATATCTTAGTTGTAATCATTAGGAAATACCTAAGGGGTTTGCTTGACTAGCCGAACACAAGTTTAAGAAGTCCAGCTGCCTTTTTTTCAAGCTCTTGAGACTAACACACGGTCGCCTGAAAATTTAGGAGACAAATGTCCAGTTACATTTGCATTACTGGGCACTGTGACTTAATTGGTCAAATAGTTCATTGTTCTTTCTTATACTGATCTAAACTGATTGATCTGTAATTGCCTATGTATATTTGATTGGTAATAATTGCAAAGTCATCCCTGACTCCACCACACATTTCTGGTCTTTGACATACAAAAGTATTGTTTTCTGTGTATGGGAATGAAGGACTGTGTCCATCCACTGCTTATACTCCTAAAAAAAAAAAAATCCCCTCCTCTCAAATAACCACATCACAGTAGTCATAAACAAATGAAGAATTTCACATTCTTTCTCATGGCTTCAAGAAGGGGTTTTACTACCACCAAAGCGCACGTGTGCTATTGATCTCCTTTGAACACTTTACACCCAGTTTGCTGCAAACTACTCTATTTCTTCTGTAGTCCTTTGTCAGCTCACCATCTTCATGCTCTGACTGTTTCAAAAATGTGAGGCCATTCACATTAACTTTCTATATTGTACAGTGATCAACTGTACACATCAGTAACACACCTGATAGATGAAGTAAACACTGACCTTTTCATTACAAGGCAATGTAAAATCTGTGACTTACGTTACCACCACCCATCCAGCTTTCTAATATGGATCTCTACAGCAGGACCCCTCTCAGCACCTGATCCTGGGTCAGCTCACGGGACAGTTTGTGGGTAACCGGGTAAACGCAATGTCTCTGACAAAAACTGCATTATATTACAACTAATGATGACAACACATTAGAGCTGTTTTGAAGGTACAAGGGAAACCTCCACAATATCACACAGGAACTTTTAGTTTAAGACAAGTGGCATTCTCATTAACCTCATTTACAAATCTGTTTTACAGTTATGACCTTTGAGTGTTTAGATTAAGTAGAAGCAAAATTTGAGGCAAAATTTTGAGATATTGTGAGAAAATAAAATGAGATGCTACTGTGCATGTCATTATTCATACTGTATGTCATTTCCAGATCATGGTAAATCCTGAGCTTGACCACAAGAAAAAAAACAAAAAGACCCTGTATTTTGACAGCAAGAAACAACAGTAGCATAGAATTTACTCTACATGTGCTAAATCTTCTTTACAGATGATCTGAATTCCATGACATGATTATGAGATTATGTAGAAGCTGAGTATAATTAAGGAAGATAATTGAAGCATGTAGTACAATAATGACAACTGATTGTATCATAGATATCCAGTTGTGATACATGAACAACTCTAATATGACATCTTGATGATGAGTTAGAGGAGCAGTGGAGCCCTGTGCACACATTCCCCATTGCAGAAAGGGATTGATCATGATACAGAGAGTAATAGCTGCAACCAGCTTCTCCGCCCCGAAGAGGTGAGGGGAGAAGACACTATATCATGTTTGTTTTATCCCTACCTCTCCCATTCATTTAGAAGCAGACCAGTTTATTCAGCCTCTTTCAACATTTCTGATTATGCTTTGTACAGTTCAAAGCACAGAAAGCTTCGTCAGTTTACGGTAACACATGGAGCAATAAATAGTAGCTTGGCATCTATGAGAGCTTTCTCATAACAGCACTGGGCCCTCATCAGATCACACCTGCCTTTGGAAATGCTTATACAGATCTAAACTCTAAATGTAGCCTGGCCATCAACATTTTGTGATGTGGGAGTGCATGAGTGTACGGTATGTGGGTGGTGATATGTAACTCCATGCACAAGCTGTTAGAATATATTTGCAGATTGAATATTCATAGCCCCAAAAAGACTGTTTGTAGCACATTGTACAACTTAGCTAGTGATACATGATTTTAATTTCATTCTCTCTGTGTGGAAAACTCTAAAGATCTTTGAGGCTGGTATGACATATTGGTCTCAGTGTAACAGTGCATGGTTTGCTTGCTTTTTCTCCCCTGGTAGTGCTTATTACTGTACAACATTATGTGTTATGGTCAGGTGTCTGTCTGTTTTTTACATGTGATTTTATGCTATTCCTTAGAGTTTAGTTTTAGAACTCACACCAAAACCACATTTTTTTTTCCTGGCAAAATGGCCTCTATAAAGGGTATACAAATTATAACATAGTTTTGTTAACAGCTAAAAACTATTTTTTAACTGTTAATAGCAAAAATTTAAACTATTTTAATGAAATTACTTTAGATCAGTTAATGACTATTTTTTTAAGTGTTTCTTGTGTCTAATAGGGCAGTAAGTCATTGTCAACTAATTAAACAACATCGTGTTTGCACTTCCATCAGCCACAACAGTAAAACCATCCATTCATTTTCTTAATTGCTTATCCAGTTCAGGTTAGCAAGGGGTGCTTTCACAGGGATCACATGGAGACATTTCATGCTCAAATTTGCACCTAAGTCCGCCTAAGATTTAGGATCACCAAATGGCCTAACATGCATGTCTTTGGACTGTGGGAGTAAGCTAGAGTACTTGGAGAGAATCCACTAAGGCACACTCTAAGAGTACTCTAAGCCCAGATAAATAGGGAGGGTTGCATCATCATTGTTTGGTCAGAGACATTCACACCTGGAAGTTATTTTGTGTGGCCCTGTCCAACTTTCTTCGAGTAGTTGCCTGTCTTCTGGAATCTCCTCCATGCTCTTGAGATTGTGCTGGGAAACACAGGTAAACACAGTAATGGCACGTATTGATGTTCCATCCTGGAGGAGCTGGGCTATACAACCTGGGCTATACAACACGTGATGCTATCAGTAGTGACACTGACCCTAGCCAAACACACAACTAGTGAAAAAACAGTCAGAAAAGATGAGGAGAATACAGTGGTATGCAAACATTTGGGCACCCCTGATAATTTTCATGATTTTCCTTTATAAATCATTGGTTGTTCAGATCAGCAATTTCAGTTAAATATATCATATAGCAGATGAACACAGTGATATTTGAGAAGCGAAATGAAGTTTATAGGATTTACAGAAAGTGTGAAATAATTATTGTACAAAATTAGGCAGGTGCATAAGGTTGCGCACCCTTGCCGTTTTATTGATTTTTAATATCTTTAGCACTAATTATTGGAACACAAAATTTATATTGTAAGCTCACTGACCCTTGACCTACATACACAGGTGAATCCAATTATTAAAAAGGGTTAAGGTGGCCACTTGTAAGTGTTTCTCCTCTTTGCTTCTTCTCTGAAGAGTGACAACATGTGGGAAAAAATGGAAGACCACAGGCACAGTTCTATTTAAGGCCTGAAGTGGCAGGCCAAGAAAATCTCAGATAGCCAGAGGCAAAGGATGGTGAGAACAGTCATAGTCAACCCACAGAGCAGCTTCAAAGACCTACAACATCATCTTGCTACAAATGATGTCACTGTGCATCGTTCAACTATTCAGCACACTTTGCACAAGGAGAGGCTGTATGGGAGAGTAATGCAGGGGAAGTCTTTTCTGTGCACACACCACAAACAGAGTCGCTTGAGGTATGCTAAAGCACATTTGGACAAGCCAGCTTCATTTTGGAATAAGGTGCTGTGGACTGATGAAACTAAAATTGAGTTATTTGGACATAATAAGGGATGGTATGCATGGCGGAAAAAGAACACAGCATTCCAAGACAAACACTTGTACCCACAGTAAAATTTGGTGGTGGTTCCATCATGCTGTGGGGCTGTGTGGCCAGTGCAGGTACTGGGATTCTTGTTAAAGTTGAGGGTCTCATGGATTCCAGTGAATATCAGCAGATTCTTGAGAACAATGTTCAAGAATCAGTGACAAAGCTGAAGTTGTGCCGCGGCTGGATATTTCAACAAGACAACGACCCTAAACACTGCTCAAAATCTACTAAAGCATTCATGCAGAGGTCCCCAGACCTGAATATTATTGAAAATCTGTGGTGTGATTTAAAGCAAGCTGTCCATGCTCGGAAACCATCAAACCTGACTGAACAGGAGATGTTTTGGAAAGAAGAATGGTCCAAAATACCTTCAACTAGAATCCAGACTCTCATTGGAAGCTATAAGAAGCATTTAGAGGCTGTTATTTCTGCCAAAAGAGGATCTACTAAATATTGATGTCATTTTTCTTTTGGGGTGCCCAAACTTATGCACCTGCCTAATTTTGTTTAAATAATTATTGCACACTTTCTTTAAATCCTATAAACTTCATTTCACTTCTCAAATATCACTGTGTTCATCTGCTATATGATATATTTAACTGTAATTGCTGATCTGAACAACCAATGATTTATAAAGGAATGTCATTAAAATTATTGATGTATTATAGCTTGGCTTATATTATATATTGTATCAACAGGATTTATGAAGGGTTTACTTCTGCTACTTTCCCACCGCCGAGGCTCCGGAGCCGGAGCAAGTTCCCGTGTCGATCCCAAGGAACCGGCGAAACGATTAAGAACGGGCCCGCGTTCCCACCGCGTTTCTGTGAACTGCTCCTTTATGTATGAGCGTGGGCGGGTCCTCGTCTGGACACGGAAGCCGAAGCGCACAAATGTGGGAGAACACGCTCTCCTTTCTTGTGCTGCAAATACATTTTACGGTCCAAACCAAACTACTGCAGCATCTGTGTGCAGCACAGAGGGAAACACAGACAGCGATTAGAGCCTTAGAGCCCAATCTAATTCACAGCCGTGAAAATTGCTTCACTTTTCTCATGTAATACACATATAATATGGTAGAAAACTTGATGTTGAGACGGCAGAGTCACGCCCCTCTGCCGCTTTCGTCATGCGTTCCTGGTTCCAGACCAGCTAGTTTGCGGGGCCGGAATTGAACCCGTTTTTCGGCCGAGCACCGAGTGTTTCGGCGGTGGAAAACCCGCCTAACGGTTCAAATTAAGGCACAGGCTCCGGAACCCTGTTGGTGGGAAAGAGGCCATATGGGAGCCCCTCAAGAAATGGTCCTGGCTCCATTCCTTGTCACCATGTATACTGCTGACTTCAGGTACAGCTCACAGTGATGACATCTCCAGAAGTTATCAGATGACTCTGCGATCATCGGCCTCATCACAATTCTGCAGTCACCTCCAGACTAATGGGGAGAAGACCAAAGAACTGGTGGTGAACGTCTGCAGGTGCAGACATTCCCCTCCATCAGTGAACATCCAGGGAACACATACTGAGGGAGTGGACTCTTAAAAATACCTAGGTGTTCACATAAATAACAAACTAGACTGGACTGACAATACTGTGGCACTGTACAAGAACGGCCAGAGTAGACTTCACCTACTGTGGAGACTAAGATCATTTGGCGGAAAGAGGAAACTCCTAAGGATTTGTTTATGATTCAGTGATGGCAGCAGCCATTTTTTATTAACTGGTCTGCTGGGTACCAGCATCACAACAGCAGACAAGAAGAGACTGAACAAAATCATAAAGAGGGCTGGCATTGTCTTGGGATGTCACTTGGACCCTGTGCAGGTGTTGGGAAACAAGAGGATGCGAGCCAAACTGGCATCCATATTGGGGAAAGACTCCCACCCCATGCATGGGACTGTGGCAGCACTGGACAGCTTCTTCAATGAGCGACTGCTTCATCTGAAGTGTGTAAGAGAGCGCTGTCGTAGGTCCTTCCTTCCTGCTGCTGTCAGTATCTACAACAAGCACTGACCCACAGCACACTGTTTTACTCATTTCACCTAAACTAAACAAGTGCAATAATATACATGTCCAATTAACAACAAATGCAATAACATTTTTACTAAATGTATAAAAATGTTTTTTTTTTTTTTGTACAGTATTGTAGTATTTTTCTCGCAGATTTTATATATTATTTATTCTTATTTTTATACTGTCTTCTATTGTCCCTTTGCTGTTTGCAACACTGTAAATTTCCCACAATGTGGGACAAATAAAGGATTATCTTATAATAAAGAAATGACCTGTATCTTTATGACTATGATTGTATGGTTTGTATACTTACAGCACTTTTCTACTCTGAGCACCAAAGTGCTTTATACAACATGCCTCATTCACCCATTCACACACCAAAGAGCAACCTGGGGATCAGTATCTTGCCCAAGAATACTTTAGTATGCAGACTGGAACAGCCAGGGATTGAAACACACAACGTTCCATTTAGTAGATGACCTGTTCTACCTCTTGAGCTACAGCCACCCGTGTATTGACATTATAATCAATCCAGCCTATTTTGCCCTTTTCAAATATCAACTTCTGCTGCCCCATGGCCAGATCTCTATGAAAAAAAAATACATTTTTAATGTTTTAAAAGCAAGTGGACCCCCCTCCCCCCAACCCCACCCCCCTGCCTCCATGAGTTAAAAAAGAGGAATTTCATTGTATTCATTGTTTGTGCCAGTGGACCAAAAAAAAAAACCCTGGTCTAGATACATTACATGACAAACCTTCTTCCTCCACTCAGCTGCTTAAAATACCCCCCACCAACAAATCATAATAATAAAAAATATTTTGTTTTAAAAATTGTTTTAATATTCTTAAATGTTTTTTTTTATATGCAGTTTTGCACCAACAGTACAGCTGTTCAATTTCATTATATAGTTCTAATGTACAATGAACATAAACGCTTATTATTAGTAGTAGTAGCATTAATAGGAGGAGGAGGAGGAGTTATTGTTGTTGTTGCTGTCATGTTGTACACAATATACCTGTCAATAAGTTTTCACATTATGGTCCTCTATGTGATCCTTTAGATCAGGGGTGCCCGATACGTCGATCGCGATCTACTGGTCGATCGCAAGAGGCGTGCAGGTAGATCGCATGGCACCCCCAGTGGAGTTGGGGGGGAAAATGTAGATTGCACGGCATTAAACGAAGTAGAAGATGATTGATGAACTGTCATCCACCCGTTTCATTACCACTCTACGCACGCGCATTTAACCATGCTAGCTTTGCGTGTAGCTCGCGAGCTGAAAAAGTGTGGGCACCCCTGCTTTAGATAAAGGAACTATCTGTAGTAATATGCATTCATATCATTAGCTGTTTCTTCATCAACCTGTAAATACATTTCTGCTTTTTGAGTTTTCAGTAAAATCTATTAATATCATTTGCTCATATCTCAAATAGCTCTGTTGGCTTTCATTTGGTATGTTCCACATACATACTACAAGGCTCAAAAATTAAAGGAACACTTTTTAATCAGAGTGTAGCATCAAGTCGATTACACTTCTGGGTTGTTTATCAGTTTCAACTGCTTTGGTGTTAATGAAATTAACAACAGATACAATAGAGGGGTAACAATGAGACAATCCCCAAAACAGGAATGGTTTTACAGGTGGAGGCCACTGACATTTACAGTGGTATGCAAAAGTTTGCTATATGATTTTCCTTTATAATCATTGGTTGTTCGGATCAGCAATTTCAGTTACATATATCATATAGCAGATGAACACAGTGATATTTGAGAAGTGAAATGAAGTTTATAGGATTTAGAGGAAAGTGTGCAATAATTATTTAAACAAAATTAGGCCGGTGCAAAAGTTTGGGCACCCCAACAGAAAAATTACATCAATATTTTGTAGATCCTCCTTTTGCAGAAATAACAGCCTCTAAATTTTTCCTATAGCTTCCAATGAGAGTCTGGATTTTGGTTGAAGGTGTTTTGGACAACACTTGTTCCTCTGCATGAATGCCTTAGTAGATTTTGAGCAGTGTTTAGGGTCGTTGTCTTGTTGAAGTATCCAGCCCTGGCCCAACTTCAACTTTGTCACTGATTCTTGAACATTGTTCTCAAGAATCTG
Source organism: Archocentrus centrarchus (assembly GCF_007364275.1). Taxonomy (NCBI): domain Eukaryota; kingdom Metazoa; phylum Chordata; class Actinopteri; order Cichliformes; family Cichlidae; genus Archocentrus; species Archocentrus centrarchus. Next base: position 31,068,298 of record NC_044369.1, on the reverse strand, counting down.
CTGATATTGACTGGAATCCATGCGACCCTCAACTTAAACAAGATTCCCAGTGCCTGCACTGGTCACACAGCCCCACAGCATGATGGAACCACCACCAAATTTTACTGTGGTAAAATTTTACAAGTGTTTGTCGTGGAATGCTGTGTTCTTTTTCCGCCATGCATAGTTTCATCAGTCCACAGCACCTTATTCCAAAATGAAGCTGGCTTGTCCAAATGTGCTTTAGCATACCTCAAGCGACTCTGTTTGTGGCGTGTGCACAGAGAAGGCTTCTTCTGTATTACTCTCCCATCCAGCCTCTCCTTGTGCAAAGTGCGCTAAATAGTTGAACCATGCAGCAAGATGATGTTGTAGGTCTTTGGAGCTGGTCTGTGGGTTGAATATGTTGAATATGAGTGTTCTCACCATCCTTCACCTCTGCCGCTTTTTCTTGGCCTGCCACTTCAGGCCTTAACTAGAACTGTGCCCGTGGTCTTCCATTTCCTCACTATGCTTCTCACCGTGGAAACTGACAGCTGAAATCTCTGAGATAACTTTTTGTATATTTCCCCTAAACCATGATGATGAACAATCTTTGTTTTCAGGTCAGTTGAAAGTTGTTTTGAGGCTCCCGTGTTGCCACTCTTCAGAGAAGATGCAAAGAGGAGAAACACTTGCAATTGGCCACCTTAACCCTTTCTCATAATCGGATTCACTTGTGTATGTAGGTCAAGGGTCAATGAGCTTACAAAACAAATTTTGTGTTCCAATAATTAGTGCTAAAGGTATTCAAATCAATAAAATGACAAGGGTGCCCAAACTTATGCATCTGCCTAATTTTGTTTAAATAATTACTGCACATGTTCTGTAAATCCTATAAACTTCATTTCACTTCTCAGATATCACTGTGTTCGTCTGCAACCAATGAGCATCAATGCAGAAAAACTAATAATCCACCAGGGGTCACTCCACTCACCAACCTTGCACTAGTTGATTATGTCACATACTAAACTCTGACCCCATGGTACCGACATTAATCAGAGTAGTATTTAGAATAGCAGCAAAATAAAACAAAAACAGAAACTATTTACCTTCTAACTGTTACTGTCAGCTAAATTATTGAAAATACCAATTAGATTACAGTTTCAAGGTTTCAAGGTCACAACCTTACACCCCTGTTTCCTGAACCCTGCACAGGGCCAGGGATAGCTGGTGGTTCCAGGGGTCAACGTTGACCGTGGGAGGCATCCGTTCGTCTACACTGTGGAGAGCACACTGATGTGTGAGTCTGTATGCATTTTTCTTTGTTTTCTGTGTGTGTGTGTGTCTCTCAGCTCCTGTGGGTCAAGGTTTTGGAGGGGGGGTGCCCATTACCAAGTTTGTTTCATAACAGACACAGACACACACACACACACACACACACACACACACCACAGGTAGATTGTATCTTGGTTTGCGTATCTGCTTCTGTTTCTCCCTCTTTCAGATGCTGCTGGTTTTTTGAGAGTGTTTTGCCACAGATGCAGCAGCTGATGATCCCATGTGTTTTACTGTCCTCCTACTTTTATCTTTTTTCTCTATTCTCCCCACCCCACTGTTTTCTTTTTTTCTTCTCTTCTCACTTTCTGTCCCTCTTTTTTTTCCTTTTCCCATATATTTTTTTTAATATAGAGAAAGAATGTGTCTGTGGGAGAATTAGTGGTAGAATATCCTTAACAATAAAAAGCAGATGAGCTTAAAGACTTGACTTGTAGGTTTAATATGGCCTGGGAAATATCTGGACAATTATTCACTTTGTTAATCCTTTATATGTAAATTAAAATAGCTTTACACTGCTTCATCTCGTAACTTTCACTTAAATCACTTGCAACTCTGGAAATATCAGTCACACATAAATTCAGTTATGTTGCGAAGATTACTACATGCACAGCACTAGGTGTTCTATAGGCAAGAGTGATCCTTTGCATCATCATCTACCAGACTCCACATTTCTGCATTGTCTATGAATAACTAAGCAAAGCTAAGTTTCTTAATTTCAACACTTATTTTAATTCTATTTAGTTACAGATTAAAGCTTGTTTAAACTAATTCAGTAATCCCAGGACTGAATTATATTGATTTATATAATTTGTAATCCTTATTTTTGTTCCAAGGTCTCAAAAATCAAAAGGAAATCTGTGTGAATTATGCAAATAATGTTTAAATGATGTCTCCATGTTCACTTTTCACAAGTCCCCATTAAGCACGGCACAGAAATAACTCGGCATGGGGGGGGGGGCACAGTAGTGGACCTGCCAGTTCTGGTATTCTGTGGCAAATGCCAATTGGGCTCCACAGTGTCAGTGAGCCCAGGGCCCACTAGAGGGCATCAGGCTCTCAGGCCACCCTCATGAAGTCTAGTTTTGATTGTTTGGTTAGAGACATTCACACCAGTGGCCTGCTGGTTCTGGCAATTCTCATCAAGTTCCTCCTTGCGCAACAGAGCAGTCCTTCTGATCGTTTAAGGACCTTCTACAGCCCTGTCCAGCCCAGCAAGATTGACTGCCTGTTTTCTGGAATCTTTTTCATGCTCTTGAGATTGTGCTGGGAGACACAGCAAATCTTCTGGCAATGGCATGCATTGATGTGCTATCCTGGAGGACTTGGATTATCTATGCAAACTCTGTAGGGTTCATTTATCACCTCATGCTACCAGTAGTGACACTGACCCTAGTCAAATGTACAACTTTTGAAACTGTCATGTCCCGAGGGTTTTTGTGTGTATTTGTGGGCGTGTATGTCTTCTGTCTGTCTCTCATCTATGTTGTGGGCTCATGGGAGGTGGTCTCTCGTGTCTCCTCCCCTTCTGGACGGACGTTCTGGGCGTGCTCCACCACACCTGTGGCAGATCGGCTCATCAGGCTGCGCTTCTTAAACTGCCGGCAGACCTTCAGTCTTCGCTGGATCATTGACTGAGTCTTAATCCCTGTGGAACCTCTTGCCTGTTTGCACTGTAACCGTCTGGTCCTCTGTCGCCTCTCACCACGCCGCCCTTCTATCCTCTATTGGAGTCCACCAGCCCCCGCACTCACCAACCCTGCCGCCACTCGCTCCCTCTGGATTCCCTGGACCTCTCCATCCTCACTCAGCTTGTGCTCCACTCCCCCCTCACCTGGAAAACCCTTTTCACGATTCCATTCTCATATCGCACTGTAAATAAACTAACACCTTTTTCACTTCAGCGACTGCCTGTGTGTCCAATCTTTTCCCCCACGCCTTGACAGAAACAGTAAGAAACGCTGAGGAGGGATGTCTCTGTCAGTGTCCTCCACCTGTAAAATAATTTCAGTTTTTGGGGTTGTCTCATTTTTGCCCTCTAGTGCAGCTGTTGTTAATTTAATTAACACCAAAACAGCTTGTCATACTTAGACCCCTGATGGTGTGCTGTGGTATCTGGCACTAAGATGTTAGCAACAGATCACTTAAGCCCTATAAGTTGCGAGGTGGGACTTCCATAGATCGTCCTTTTTTGTCCAGCACATTCCAGAGATGCTCGATTGGATCAAGAGCTGGGGAATTTGGAGGCCAAGTCAACAGCTCAAACTAATTTCTGTGCTGCTCAAACCATTCCTGAACCATTTTTGCTTTGTGGCAGGGTACATTATCCTTCTGAAAGAGTCCACACCCATCAGGAAATACATGATGGCCGTGCATGCAAGGGTGTACATAGTCTGCAGCAATGCTTAGGTAGGTGGTACGTGTCAAAGTAACATCCAGATAGACATCAGAACCCAAAATTTACCTGAGAAAGAAGAGGACAAAGAACAGGAACCATCATGGAAGGACAGGCCTCTGCACGGCATGTACCACCGGCAGATAGAAGAAGTGGCTGACATTGAGAAATCCTACCAATGGCTGGACAAGGCTGGACTGACAGACAGTACAGAGGCACTAATCATGGCAGCACAAGAGCAAGCTCTAAGTACAAGATCAATAGAAGCTTCGGTGTACCACACCAGGCAGGACCCCAGGTGCAGGCTGTGCAGAGATGCTCCTGAGACAATCCAGCGCATAACAGTAGGGTGCAAGATGCTAGCAGGCAGGGCATACATGGAACGCCATAACCAAGTGGCCGGCATAGTATACAGGAACATCTGTGCCGAGTATGACCTAGAAGTCCCGAGGTCAAAATGGGACACACCCCCAAGGGTGGTTGAGAACAACAGAGCTAAGATCCTGTGGGACTTCCAGATACAGACAGACAAACTTGTGGTGGCTAACCAACCGGACATCATAGTGGTGGACAAACAAAGGAAGAAAGTCGTGGTGATAGACGTTGCAATACCAAGTGACAGGAACATCAAGAAGAAGGAACACGAGAAGCTCGACAAATACCAAGGGCCCAGAGAGCAGCTGGAAAGGATGTGGAAGATGAAGGTAACAGTGGTTCCCGTGGTAATCGGAACACTCGGGGCAGTGACCCCCAAACTGGAAGAGTGGCTCCAGCAGATTCCTGGAACAACATCCGAGATCTCTGTCCAGAAGAGCGCAATACTGGGAACAGCTAAGATACTGCGCAGCACCCTCAAGCTCCCAGGCCTCTGGTAGAGGACCCGAGCTTGGAGGGCAAAATAGACCACCCGTAGGGGCGAGCTGGGATTGGATTGGATTTTTTTTTATATAATATACTGTACCAACCAGTCGATGTTTACCAAAGCAACAGTGGTCCTTGAGCTGCTTGGCTATAAGCAAGCATCTCAAGACCGGAACAGCCACAATGAGCAATACTCTCCATTTAAAAGACTAGAGGGTATGATCAAGGCAGCAAGGAGGGAAGTCAGCCAGCTATCAGAGCTGTGGAAAGGTGTGATGAAGAAAGGGGTGCCTAAGAAGTAGAACAGGCTGTCCATACCTGAGGCTTTAGATAATGCCAAGCAGAGACTCACGGCCGTGGATAACCATTTAAAGAGGTATAGCACCCAAACTGGAGGAATGGCTCCAGTAGATTCCAGGAATGACATCCAAAATCTCTGTCCTGAAGAGTGCAGTTCTAGAAGCAGCTAAGATACGGTGCAGGACCCTCAAGCTCCGAGGTGGGGGCCTGAGTTTGAAGGACAAATGAAGGGACCGCCCACAGGATAAGTGGGGAATTTTTTTTTCTAGGTTCAAATTAACCATGCAGGACTGGAATCATCATGAATCTGAGGTTATATATAACACAGGCATTAAAAGCTCCTGTTGATACTCTCTCTTTAACCCTCCTGTTGTCCTCGGGTCAAAATGACCCGCCACTGTGTTAAAACCCCCCAAAAAATCCACTAAATGCTATTTTTTTAACTTGAGATTTTATGACTTTTCCTAGATTGGCCCCAACAGCAGAAAAAGTGAAATGTTGCTTTTATTCACATTTCCATGTAAGCTGTACAAAAAAAGTTACAAAGGTGGTCTTCGGGTCAAAATGACCCGTGAGGCAAATAGAGTTGAAATCAAGGTCACAGAGTTATTTAGAAACCACAGAATGTTACAATGGTTTAGTTGTGTCTCAGATCAATCAGTAGCAGAAGTAAACAAGGCAAATCAGGAGGTGTTCTCGCAGACTTCAAAAGACCACCTGTTTATTTCCAGAGGTTATAAAGGTGCTGCAGATAACAGGACCCCGAATTCTGTCTGTGCTGAAGCCATGAGTGTGCGTTATAATGTTGAAGAGGCTATAGAGCTGGTTTTCTCAGATGTCCAGCAACACAACTCTGATTCAGAAGAGGAAGTGGAGGATGTATCCGAAGAAGAAGATGGGGAGGAATACAACCCAGAGCATGATCAATCATCTTCAGAAGAAGAAGAAAACCCTAAAGCTGAAAGAAAGACTTTCCTTTCAAAAAATGGCAAAATAACATGGTCCTTAGCAGCATATGACCAACACGGCAGACATGCAGAACAAAATGTCATAAAGATGACCCCAGGACCGACAAGGTATGCCGTTTCTCATGCCCATGACATTGTCTCTACATTCTGTTTATCACACCGGCAACAGAAAAAATAATCCTGGAGATGACAAATCTGGAGGGTTTTCACAAATATGGAGACAGCTGGAAAAAGATGGATGAGATTGACCTGCAGGCCTACTTAGGGCTGCTAATCTTAGCAGGTGTATACAGGTCCCGAGGTGAGGCTGCAGCTAGTCTATGGGATGTAGAGAGTGGAAGGCCAATTTTCCAAGCCACAGTGCCACTCAAACTCTTTCACCTACTCAAACCTACTCAAGACTGAAACGATTTGATGACCATGAATCAAGACCAGCAAGACGTGTGACAAACTTGCAGCCATAAGAGAGGTATGGGACAAGTGGGTGGAGCGGCTGCCCTACCTCTACAATCCAGGGCCTGACGTAACAGTGGATGAGCAACTGGTTCCATTTAGAGGTAATCTGTTTTCATATTTGTAATAAAAGTGACAAGCCAGCAAAATATGGGATCAAGTCATGGGTTGTTTGCGATGCCAAATCAAGCTATGCTTGGAAAATGCAAGTCTATACTGGGAAGCTGACCAGTGGATGTCCAGAGAAGAACCAGGGCATGCGAGTTGTGCTTGATTTGACAGAGGGACTGAGGGGTCACAGTGTTACATGTGACAATTTCTTCACCTCTTCACCTAATTAGTTAATTGGGTTATGTTATTTTTATATTTTTATATTTTTATTTTTTCTTAAATTGTTCACTGGACAAAAAAAAGAAACTGAGTCATTGGGATGAATAAAAATGCATTCAAAACTCCTTTTTGCACATTTTTTTCTTTAGAAAGGTCATAGAAATTCAAGTGAAGAGAAATATAGAAATTCAAGTGAAGAGGGAAAACTCAGGTATTCACACATTTTGTGGTGAATGACAAAATGCAAGATGAAATTTGGTGTTTAAAATTCAATTAAGCTGCTTATATTGGGATTTAGTGAAGACGGGTCATTTTGACCCGGAGGACACGGGGTGTATACAGAAAATGAGGACAACAGGAGGGTTAAAAATAAAAAATGAATAAAGACTATAATCCTACACATTTTTCTGTATAAGTTGTGTACCCTCACTTCTTATTTCTGACAGTTTCAGGCTACTTGAGTCTACACATCCTTAGTACCAGGATCAGACATCACCTAGGGTGTTTATCATCCAACCCTGGTGCAGGGCAGCCCCTACGTAACAGAGTGAGAGAATGGTGTGGGGGGTCCACAGTCCTGTCGTCTGCATTGACACTGAATTACTGAGTGGAACTGGATGTGGCTACCTGGGTTCTATACTCTTCCAGAAAGGGCCCATAGGCACACTTCACAGTCTAAGTGGGTAAAAAAAAAAAAAAACCTTAAAAAATTAAAATCGCTTCAAAAGGCAGTCTATTGTGCTTTGATGTGTTTTTGAAGAGGGGGAATCTTACCTTGGGCTGGAGAACCATGAGAAACTGAAAACTGAAAAAAAAAGCTAAGTGTGAGTGCGAGTATGTGATGGAGACATGGTGTGTTGTCAAATTTTTTTTTCCTATTTTTTTTTCCTTCCACTCAACCCCTGTGGGATGAATTGGAATATAATTCTAAACAAATTCAGTGTGTGAGAAGTGGCAAATAGCTCAAGGGATTAGAATGTTTAATTTGTAAAACAAATGGCAGGAACATACAGAAGCTGCCTTCTCATGCCACATCTGCAGCAATTTGAAAATTAAATTGACTGTACAGAGGGTTATATAGGGTTCTCTCTGCAGAGAGCGCAGTAGTTCTCAGGTAAGGAATATAACTTTTTAGCCCAAATACTCTCATTCTCTTGAAAGAGTACAATTCCACTCTTTCCATTTCATCCTCCTCACACTCGGTATTCATAAGTCATAATGATGTGTAGATTCAAGTAGCCTGATCCTAAGCACTGGCAACTTCACTTCCATTATTAATTAACAGGTACACCCTGATGAACCCAGGATGTGATTGGGCAAGCAAACGGAGCTGAAACAACTGTATGTATAGTAACTGCTTTCGTGCTGTAATCAAAGCTACTTTACTGAAAGGTAAACAAGTCTGATGGCAGAGGATAACTAACTTATGCTTCAGACTCATATAGAGTCAGCTTAGATTATTCAGGTTTGTTTGTGATTTGTATCTGTAGGTAGATTTGGTAGATTTGATCTATTCTCACATGCATATTTTTGAAACAAACAGACAATGATCAACAGATAAGCACAAATACAACAGCATGAGTAAATAAATGATCAAGAACTTAATTCACACCACATCATGTAGCTTTTCAAATATTACAAATTGTTCATTTGAGTGATGGCTCCTATAACAAAACTGTCTTCATACTGTGTTGATCTGCACTTTGGATTAGAAGCCTTCGTCCAGGTGGGGATGCAGCCAGACAGAATACTCTTGATGGTGCATCGATAGAAGTTGGTGAGTATTCTGGAGTCCACACCAAACCTCTTCAGCTGCCGCAGAAAGAAGAGCTGCTCTCTCGCTGCTTTTGTGATCACATCGACATGATGTGACCACCTCAGATCCTCACTGATGTTGAGCCCCAGGAATGTGAAGCAGCTGACTCTGTCCACCTCTGTGTGAATAGGAGTGTGTCCTCCACCCTGTAGTAGTGATCAGTGTGTAAATCACACACACTGAGCACTGGATGCTTACTATTTTAGTATGCACACAAACTATTCCCATGAAATATGCCAGTGTCATGCAAAACTAGCTTCTCTAATAAGGCAAAAGTGTAAAAACTCCAATTTACAGGTGGAGGAAATGGTGGTGAATGATTCCAACACAGACACATGACATATGATGTTCAAGGTGACCTTTATTTTTTCAGTTAAGGTGGAAAGATGTCTTTGATAATCATAGTTGCATTTTATCAGATGGGGTGAAGCAATTCAGATCTAATCAGCACAGTGTGATAATGTTTTTCCCCTCATCTGACAAAAGGTAAGACAAAGCAGACCAGGTGATGGGATGAGCTTTTTTCTTGAGGTAATTCCCTGTGATAGTTTCACACGAATGACCACATAGTGTGGCAACTTAAGATTAATCCTACCAACCCTCCAACAGACATCACAGTGTAGCTCTTTTCTACCGACAAGATGCTGTTTATTATTGCATATTTTTTATTGCATTTGTTAGTGTTGGCTTTAGCCGTAGAAGAGGGTAATAAAACAGTCATTGGGTGTGCAGATACAGAGCAGCGGCCCCACATCACTCACACATGTTCTTAATCCTCACCTCATATTATTCACCCTGTCGGGGCAATTCAGACTAACTTTCAGTTATAATGCCTTTTCTCATTAAATTGTTGCAGTGAACCCAATGATAATTTTTTCACAGATTTGTTATTGACAATGCTTAAACCTTCCATTTAACTTCCTGATTCTGTTCTATGATGCTCGGTGCTGCGAATTACATGAATTACTTCACACCGAAATGACAGAATAGGTTAATTGCCACCACATCTCAAAACAGCATTTGCAGATAAAAACAAAACATAAATAAACTAATAAAAAAATGAATTCATTTGTTTTACAGAAAAAAGTTCGATTTCCTGTCCACTTCACGGTCTAAATGTCAATCATTACAACTCGGTGCTGTAGTATGCACACAACCTATTCTCATGAAATATGTCAGTGTCATGCAAAACTAACTTCTCTAATGAGGCAAAAGAGTAAATACTCCCATTTAGGAGGTGGAGGAAATGGTAGTGGAATGATTCAAACAGAGGACTTGCTAGAGTATACAATTGTGGGAACAGCTACGTATTTCACTTATAGTTCGGGATTTTTTTATAATTAATTATTTGGCAAATGATGATGAAATCTATTAGTTGCACCTTCGTTTTAGAAAGGATAATGACTTGGATTAAAATAGAGCCTTTGTCATGGTCTATGTTCTATTATTATCATAATCCTTAGTTTTACTCTGTCTTCCTGTTCCACATGTTTTCAGTGTTTCCCCTCCCTTTTGTTACAGTCTAACAGGTCAACAAATTTGAATCTGAATATTATGCTCAATAATGTGAAAGCAAATGTTGTAGAAGTGGGTCTGCTGTGTCAAAACTACAATGTTTGTGTCATTTCATATAGGCTGTGTAAATGTGGACAATGCAAGGAAAATTCAGAGAATGTCACTTTGAATTGTGGGACAGCATCATCTCCTTTTCTTTCATAAAAGATGTTCTCACGAATCATAGGGTAAAGGTGCTATCATAGGAAGTATTTAAGCACTGCAAATGCCCCCCCCCCCCCCCCCCCCCCCCCGGTTAATGGACTGACATTTTGTAAAGCTGAAGAATTTTACATGCACTTACATGACCACAATATTTTACACTGCAGTTCCTATTGCCAGGCTACAAGTTGGCAGTGTGGATATAAGAGCCGCAACCACAGTGCACATGTGCGAGTGGCCCCATTTCCAAAAAGCAGCATTTTTGTCCGTTTACACAGAAACAGAGGCCGGAGCGTTTCAGAAATGCTCCACTCTAGCAGATGACCTGTTCTATCTCCTGAGCCACAGCCACCCTTATACCATCCCTATCTGAATAACTTCCCTCAGTTCATACTTCAATTACCAGTCAGATCTAGAAGCATGACATTACATTAATAATTGTTCCCACGTTAATTTTAATAGGCAACTTAGACCACAGTCCTGTTGTCCAAAACACTTGCAGAAAAGTACTGATTTATTGTATTAGCAGCACATGAAAACAGTAAACATCCAATGTCACAGGAGAATTTCCTGACCACATAGAAAAACTTAATTCTCACATTTAGATACATGCACTCTATTGTGAAAAGTATTCAAACTTGAGTGACATCCATTTTTAATCCATAGGGTTTACTATGATAACTGCCCATGCTGTGCAACTTGAACAGCTTCAACTGTGTTCATGGAAATTTTCTTCCAGAAGCAAATTTGTGAGGTCACACACTGATATTGGACAAGAAGGCCTGACTTGCAGTCTCTACTCTAATTCATCCCAAAGGTGCTCTGTCAGGTTGAGTTCAGTCAATTTCTCCCACACCAAATTTGCTCATCCATCTCTTTATGGACCTTGCTTTGTGCACTGGTGTGCAGTTGTGTTTTAATAGGAAGGAGTCATTCCCAAACTGTTCCCACAAACTTGAGACCATGAAATTGGTCAAAATGTCTTGATATAGATATAGCCACTTAAAATTGGTGCTGTCAGCCAGTTCCCAGGGGCATATCTAATTTCCACTATAAACACGCCCCTTTTGGGCACCCGGGTGGCTCAGTGGAAGAGCAGGTGACCATGCATGCCGCAAGGCGAAGTGAAGGCAGTGCAGGTTTGAGTCCCAACCTGTTGCTCTTTGCTGCGTGTCTTCCCCCATTTCTCCTCCAAGCTTCCTGTCTGTCGAATAAAGCCGCTATGGCCAAAAATTTTTTTTAAAATCTTAAAAAAAAAAAAAAAAACACCCCTTTGAGTCACTTACAGTGTGTCACCTAAAGATGGCACTTTCTTCACAAAAGCTTTGAGTTGTATAATTTAAAACTTGTTTTAATAGGTTCCATGCTTAAATATTTTCACGTGCTGAAACAAAACAACAACAAAAAACTTAATGAAAAATTAGGCACAGCCATGGAAACATGTTCCATGAAGCTCTCTACACTGTTCTTGAGCAAATCTGAGGACCACATGATATTTGGTAGTCTGTATCAATTGATTCTGCAGAAATTTGGTGACCTCTGCACACTATGTGCCTCAACATCTACTGACCCCTGATTTGTCATAAGTGGCCTACCACTTCATGACTGAGTTGTTTTTGTTCCCAATCATTTCCACTTTGTTATAATACTACTAACAGTTGACTCTTGAATGTTTAATACTGAGGAAATGTCACAACTGGACTTGTTGCATAGGTGGCATCCTATCACGGTCCACACTGGAATTCACTGAGCTCCTAAGAGCGACCCATTCTTTTACAAATCTTGGTAGAGGCAGCCTGCATGTCTAGGTGCTTGATTTTATACACCTGTGATTTGGATGGGTGAGTGAATACTTTTGGCAATATAATGTATTTTGAAAAACCATTTATTTTTTAAATGAAACATAAAACACAGTTCTAGGTCAGAATACATTAGCTTAAGGCTACAGTCATAATAGTGAAAAAAATCACTGGAGAGTGTGACTATGTGCAACCAACTCGCAATCTTGTTGCCTTTGAAATCATCAGGTCTGAAACCACTTGCAGTCAGTTGCTTTCTTTAAATGGAATTAGGCACATCAACACAGAGATAAAACAAGGTTATAACAGCAGACTTGGTCTGCTATCAGTTTTCGATTGAACATTGTCAGTCTGTTGCAATAATACCACAACAGGGAGGGAGCAAGTAATGTTCTAACAGTGTACAATGTACTTACAGTGTAAGCACAGGTCTTTCTGTCATGGTCCTGGGTTAGGGCATTCTGAATTATTGACTGTTAAGTTCTATTTGTTACTGATTATTTTCTATCCACTTTGGTTTGTTTATAGTATCTTGAGTTCTCTGTTGTTGAACGGAGGACTCTGGTTCAACAAGAACTAGAACTCTGATTTTCTCCGTTTTAGTTTCACCACCAATCCTGAAGCTTCTCTTTATTTTTTTCTCCCCTGTGTTTCCCCATGGGTAATTCTTTGTCTCTCTCTGTTTGGTTTTGTCATGTTTTTGTTATTTCCCATTTTATTTTTGTTAATGTTTTGTCTTGTGTACATGGTTTTTAGTTTTGCTTCCCCTGTCTCACTGTCTTTGATTAGGTCCAGCTGTGTCACGTCACCCACCTGTGTCCACTTTGCTTGATTGCCTCACGTGTCTAATTAAAGCCTCAGTTTGTCTTAATTCTGTGTTGGGGCTGTGGGTGAGAAAGAGGTCGGAGTTGGTGGACAGCAGATGGCAGAGGGACGTGACGGTTCAGGAAGTGAGATGAGGACAGAGACTGATGGCAGGAGGGATGGTGACGGTTGGGATAGAGTTGAGGCAGGGTCGAAAAATAGGCGGAAATGGAAAAAACAACAAGACCAAAATGATAGTTCTAATGTGGAAGAGATGGGTAGTGAGTGCAGTGACATGGTGACACCAAGACGTGATGAGGAATTTAAAGTGATCTTAAGATTGTCTCAAGATGGGGCGTCATTCCAATACACTTAATAAAGTCCATAAATAAGTTGCTGGGGGGATAAAGAGTGCTAAAATACTGTGAAACAAAGCTCTCCTGAATAAGATTTGTTTGATGAAAATAAATGGAAAGGGGATGCAGTGTCTGCTGCCTGAGAACAAAAGGGTAGTTTGTGGAGTTATTTCGGGAGTACCTGTAGTAGTGTCTGTAAAGCAAATAAAAAGAAGACGTAGCAGACACCAAGGTACTGGAAGTAAAATGTCTAAGGACAAGTAGAAATGGAGAGAAATGTGATAGCTCGTCAGTTATGATTAAGCTTGATGAGCTTGCCTTACCAAGTAAGGTGTGTATTGGCTATATGAGTTATGAGGTAGTCCCCCACCACTGAGATACTTTAAGAGCCAATAATATGGACATGTTGCAGCAGTGTGCAAAGGGAAGCAAAAGTGTGTGCATGTGAAATCAAAAAGTATATCACAAGGCTTGAACACTAACCCAGTTACATTAATAGCTACATTTTGATAGGCATGTTATGTAATGCACCTTCTGAGTGAAGTAAAAGAAACATGAATGTTGCTCTGTGTGCACATTGCTGAGATGATGTCATTGTGTACTGATATTTGGTTATAAATTGGTTATAATTTGGTTATAAATTACACTAAAAGCCTGAAACACTGGAACCCACTCTGCTCACTGCAAAAAACAAAACAAACAAACAAAAAAAACTATCCTTATATGCTTCTTGTATCAGAACTCTGCTCCTCCTCCCTTCCAACTAGTTGAGTTTGGTCCTGCTCTGTTTTGACAAGTTTCAGTGCTCACAGCTTTTAGCCATCCACACCTACAAATTATAATAACATAGCCCCCTCTCATTCCAAATAAACACTCCTAGGAGCAGCCATCGCACACATATTGGGGGCAAAATAAGACATGCCTTTCTGTGTTAAATTTAGCACAATTTGCAGTAAACTTAGTAACTCATGTTTGTGTGATTCATTACAGCGTATTCTTACTAGAAGAAATAAATGATGGCGCAAATGAGTTGCTCATTGGTGCAGAATGACTCCAACTGACTTCAACTGGTTACATTTGTAAAGTAGAGAGTAATTATTTGCAAATCTGTCTGAAATTGATTGCAGTCAGTCTGAGTCCAATTTTAGATAGTTTGAAGGCAGGTTGCCTCCCATCAAGGGGATTGAAAGTGGTTGTCCAGAGGTTGAGGGTGCTGGCTGCTCAACCTTTGGGCAAACAATTACTCACTGCAACTACTTGCAATTGATCCCAGACAACCAAAAATAGGGAGTCAAGGATAGGTTTCACTGTCTGAGGGCAATTTATGAGAAAATCCAGCATCTAGGCACAGGTGAGTGGTGGGAGGCCTATGTCAGTTTGCTGACTAGAATGTCTGTGATTATGTTGAAGGCTGAGCTATAGTCAGTGAAAAGCATGCTCAGATAGCTCCCCCGGTGGTCTGGGTGGTTCAGCACATTGTGAAGATTTATGGTTATGGCATCCACGGTGACCTGTTTGATTTGTGGGCAAATTGGTGTGTCAAAGGTAGACAAGTCTGCCTAAAGCTCTTCATCACAAGAGATGTAAGTGCCATTCTGCAGTAGTCACTGAAACTGTCAGCAAATGTTTTTGGGGGGTACCAGAAGGATGGTAGGGGACTTAAGACAGGGTGACATGAGTAGGCACGTGACAACTAGTCTGCTAAGCTTTTAGCACCTTCCCAGGAATCCCATCGGGACCAGCGGCCTTCCTCATATTCACTGATCTTACCACCTGCCTCACCTAATTATCCTGTAGGGTGAGTGGCTGTGCTTTGCAGTATGGACAGGGCTGAAGGAATGAGACTAAGTGCTGTTGTAACTATTCAAAGTGTGCGAAGAAGCAGTTTCTCTGTCAGTGGGGCCTCTGAGTCCTCGGATGTTGTGTTGCTCTCATGTAACATTTTATTTTTTCCCATGCTCATATCTATAATGAGCACAACTGCACACAATTGTGGTGTCTCCATAACAACCATCAACATAACAGAAGAACAAGTGCAAAACTTGCATATCACATAATTAAAAATAGTATAAATTTGAAAGGAAAATTGATATATCAAATGATAATATATTACTTAGGATACAATATTAAACTTATTTTACTTTAAAAGAGCATCTGGCTCTAGCGCTGAGAAAAACTCCTGCCCTTGTACAAATGTAGTTGATGACCCCTGGCTTAAAGTAGCCTTGCAGAGATTTTTTCTTGTTATATATACACATAAGCACATGGCATGCAGGAAGGTGCGTAGGCGAAAAGAAGAAACCCAAACATTTGACACTTGCAAAAAGTTCATATGGCCTCTTGCTGTAGCTAAAGTAAAATATGACGTCAACATAACCTTTCATTTGTGTCAACTTACCAGTAACAAAGTACACAAACATGAAACTCAGACAGGTCAAAAGAAGGTCTCCAGACTGCGGTAAGACTCTGTCTTCACAGTTCTCATTATTTCATTGGGAATCAAGAATCAAGAATCAAGAATGCCTTTATTAGTCCCACAAATGGGGAAATTGCAGTTAACAGAACATCCATCCAAAACAAAAACATAACACAGACAGGGGGGGGGGACAGATGTCTGAGGTCATGCAACCGTTTCTCAACGGCGCTACCTTTAGCAGAGAGACAGAAAGAGATACATTGGGATAGTTAGGTTCAAAAAATCATCTCATACTGTGTTCATAAAGAACACCTTACGAGGTTCCAAAAAACACCTCAGCAAAAAGCATATTGCACATATAAAGCCGGGATAGCAGTATGGTGGGTAGGGTCAGGGTCAGGAGGGGATGCAGACGGAGACGAGAGGGTGGGGGCATTGTGGAGCCCAGATGCCAGCTCCCAGCCAAACAGTTCGCTGATAGTGATGGAAGTTCATCAGCGGCCTTGGTACACGGGTCGGCAGCCTCTGCAGATGTCGAACTGCCGTCCAGGTTTTCTTGATTTCTCGGTAAATCAGGTATCCTCCAAGCCCAAACAGAAAAGATACCGCTACCAGATAGCCAAATATGTAAGCGTCTTCCACGTCTTCCACCTCGAGGGCCGAGAAGCACACAGGTCTCCACGAGCTCCAAGAATCGATGACGTATCCAACCGGGTCTGTTCCACTCGGACACGCAGGCTCCCCTTTCCCAGATCTCATAGTGGAAAAAATTCGATCGATGGTCTTGAAGGCCCAGTTTGCCAAATCCATATTAATCTTATTCTTATTCGAACAGTGTGCAAGAGACGCTCTCACAGCAACCAGCAAGCAGGAAAGATAGGGAGGGCAGGGAGAGAGATAGAATGCGACCGTCCCCGTCAGAGGCGGGGACGGTCGCAGAACACATTCTATACAAAAGGTTCCTGAAGAGGTCATACAAAGGTTTCCTCTTCACGTAGACATCTCTGTTCATCACTAATACAGTCATTTCAATAAGCAAAATATACATAAGCATAATTATGAAAAATGGTTCTCATACTAACGCAGAACTTACTTTTTTAACAGCAGGACCGCCACTGTGCTTTTTACAGATGAGAGCAGGTTCACCCAGAGCACGTGTGACAGACATGGTGGAGAATGTTACACACTCATTCAGCATGACTGGTTTGGCAGTGGGCCAGTGAAGGTGTGGGGAGGCATATCCATGGAGAGCAGAGATAGAAAAAGTAAACATTCTGTACTTCTGTGTACAGGCTCTGAAATGTACTCAAAGAAAGCAAAAGTAGCTGATTGGAGGACCTTTCTACCAGCTATTTTTGTGCAAACATAACTGAAAGTCGTGCTATATTAATGCAATAATAAAACAATAATAAAACAATATTAGTACATGAGAATGCAAACTTTATTTCAATCAAAATTCTAATGAATGTGCTCAGCTTGAACACTGTTATATAGAATTTCAGCAAAGAAAAAAAGAATTTTACAAAAGCTCTATATGCTGTTACCTACACTGTAGAGGCTGACTCTGCCTCACCTAAACAGGAAAATGAGTACAGTCAGGGGTTACAGTGGGATTCAGCAGGTGGGGGGGGGCCCTGAGATCAGTTGTAGTGGCTTAGCGTGGGGAAAAATTGAGAGCTCCAGTAGATTTTCTTTGTGTGCAGGCTGTGATCAGCTGATGTGCTGAGGCTCTTTGTGGATTTACACAACTGAATTCAACAAGATGTAACCCAATATTTCACAAGCTGATTTCCACCCCTGCACTGACAGTGTGCTGTTTATACTGTCTTTATACTGACAGCTGGTAATAAAGGTTTAATCCAATGAATGAATCTAAGCATCATCAACTTAAATTCAAACTAATCTCTGCTACACTTGACACGTAACCAAACTATGAGAATGAACACCACAGCCATGTGCACCAGTTCAACACAGAGTTTTACTGTAAATTCACCACAGTACAGCAAACTGACCTGTTTATCCAGCACTAAACTGCAGTATTTTGAATAACTTAAAGTTAGTCTACCTTAGTTTGTTTTACAAGATGTCTCACAATATGAAATATCATAACTTCACATCATATAATGATCTAATACCTGATTTTTTAAAAAACTGTAAGCTTTAAATTTCCAGTTTATCAGATGTCACTGAGCAGTCCTTACCTTTGAATCTAACCTCTCTGTTTCCTCTCCTGTCCTCTTTCTTCCATATTTATCTAACCTCTCTCTCATTCCTTCCTCTCCCTGGAAATACAGCAGCTGGACCTTTTGCTAGCAGACACACTGTGACAAACTTTAGACAATTTGTGTGATTGCTGAAATTTGTTGAGCATTTAGAAAAGCATTTGAAATTACCTGCCACAACATGTTACTCCTCTTCTGTAGTGCTAGCTGCATGCTGAAGCACTGTGACTACAACTTATAGACCAAAAACAATGTTCTGGCCTGCTGTAACCCCTGAGCACAGCGCCATAAATGATACATAAATTATATGGTTTTGTCTCTTTCATCTCTTTGTATGCAATAAACACAGAGTATGGATATGCCAGTACGATTGTCTCTTAATGTATTATTGTTCCTCCAATAATACATTTGTATTATTTAAGCTCAGATTGGTTTGATGTTTGAAGGCGCGCAGTAACCAGAAATAAAAACTTCCCTCAGATGTTAAACCTAAAGTAACGAGTCTGCTTTGAAAATGTAAGAAGTAGAAAGTACAGATATTTGTGTAAAAATCTAGGGAACTAAAGTAAAAAGGTTTCAGAAAAATAAATACTCAAGTAAAGTACAGATACCGGAAAATTCAACTTACAGCACAGTAATGAAATATTTGTACTTCGTTATTTCCCACCTCTGATGGAGAGATGCACAGACCTCTACAGGCTAGGTAATAGCTCTGCCATTAGGTATTGGGAAGAAATCGTGGGACCCATTGTCAGACCCTGTGCTGATGGACTGGGTTGTGCGTTCCTCCTGGTGCACGATAAATGCCCGGCCTCATGTGATGAGAGAATGCAGGAATTTCCTGGTGGATGGAGGAACTGATACCATTGACTGGCTCCCATACTCGCCTAATCTAAATCCAATAGAAAACCTCTGGGACATTGTTTCGGTCCATCTGACACTGCCAAGTTGCACCTCAGACTGTCAGGAGCTTAGTGATGCTCTGGTCCAGATCTGGGAGGATATCCCCCAGGACACCATAAGTTGTCTCATCAGGAGCATGCCCCGATGTTGTCAGGCATGCATACAAGCACATGGGGGGCATACAAAGTACCGATTACCATTGTGAATTGGTGAAATGAAATTTCATCAAAATAGGCTGGTTAACTGCTTCATTTTTTCACTTTGACTTCCGGGATGTCTTTGAATTCAGCCCTCTGTAGGTTGATCTGGCATCTTTTTATTCCTATCACATTACTGAGTCCATCTCTGTATAAATATCTAGCATGACCTTTTTTTACTATTGAGATCTGATGTGTTTTCAAAGTGTCCCTTTAATTTTTTTGAGCAGTATATAACAAAGATAAGCAAAATACATAATATCTTTCAGTAAATAGAGCAGATCAGATCAAAATGAAGCTTATGCATAAGTTCAATAAGGAACATCTGTAGTCACTCCTCCGTCTGCTTTCCTAGGTTTTTGACTGCTAGTTAATTCTCCTCATCACTTCTGCTTCCCCATGCTGTCAGACTTAAAGCTGACATCATTGCTCTAGTCCAGTGGTTCCCAAAATCAAGAGTACTGTGGCCCACCAGAAAAACCAATATAGCGCCAGTCTGTGAAATTTTCCGGGCTAGAAGCCTGTCTTTACTCTCAACAAAATACATGAGAAAGTAATGCATTTCCTTGAAAATTTGAATAAAAAACATAAACAACATAGGCTGTTGGCTATAAATTGATAATACTATCGTCATATGTAAAGTGGTAATGCTAATATGTGACCCACTTGCCACTTGGACAAAAACCTCATGCAAGAGCAGTAAATTTAGGTCAGAGTAATGAGTAATATCACAAATTAACCACCGCCTATTACCAGTTGTAATTTACTTTTTATAAAAATATTTAACTATGCATACTTGAGTAATTTCAAACTGAATTTCAGTTATTGCTCCGATGAGCCACGGCCCACACTTTAGGAATCCCTGCTCTAGTCCAATCATCTTTAAGCCTGTTTCAGACCAATCAGTCTCCACTCTGTATACTTTAAATCTCATTGTTTACCCGTCATTCTTCCTTGCAGACTCATTCATGCAACCCACCTCCTCCCCACCTCCACCCCACCCATGTCACTCAGAGTGCCATCCAAGCCTCCATCTTTATCTTCACTACCATCAGCGATGAAACTCCAGGGGGTCCTTCCCCATTTCCTATCATTGCTGGGATTCTGTTCTGCTTCAATGGGCCATCGGAGTCTAATGGCCAATTAGCTTAATTAAATTCTGTATATCAATGAATAATGTTGAACTCTTCCTGATGATCTCTGCTTATTGCAATGTGTTTTAAATTCTCATTTATATTTTTGAAAATGTTGCAATCATTTCAAATATATCAGTTATTAGTCTTTCGGTGCTATAGCTCACCTGACTGAGCAGGCAACTCAGATGCTGAATGCAACTGCAGGAGCCTGCGTTCAAATCCCTGCTTTCCTACCCACACTCTGCACCATACTGAATACCAAAAATAAGCCTTTAAAAAAATATTTTAAATATATTTGTTGTTGTCATTTTAGTATTAGGTTTGTAACAATTATGCAATGTAAGAGCTCCATCAATTTATGAGTTTTTATTTTTAAATAATTTTTCAACTTTAAAATTTTTTTTAGGCTGCTGTGGCCCAGTAAGTCTGAATGAATGAGGCTGGGGCATACTGGAACAAATAACGCTCCAGTTGCAGATGGATTATTAACCTCAGGGTGTAGTGCTATTACATCAGTCAGATAAGCCTCTGTGTGAACTGCAAGTATTTATTCTATTTGTGATTCTGTGTGCTGCTTCAAACTCAGATCAGATTTCCAACCTGCAGTTTTTAAAGTGACTCTCCTTGATAAATTATACAGCATATTAATCATAATTAACCAAGAGGGAATTATTCTTTGTAACGTATTTGAGGTTTTTGTATAATATATGAAAAAAACAATTGTATTGTGTTATACTTCCTTCAGCATTTCTTATGCTTGAGTGGTAGCACAGGGGTTTATTTTTAAATCCATCCATCCATCCATTCTCTTCCGCTTATCCTGTTCAGGGTCACAGGGTATTTTTAAATCACTATAGGTTAAAATTTGTAACATCGTAAACAGAATGTCGTGGTACAGAGATGTTTCTGGTCCACTGAGGAGTTCGAGTACGTCTAGAAGACATGTTGAGAAGAGCAGAAAAAATTTAATAAAATAAAAAAAATCCCTTGACATCTTATTTTAGCTAGACTAACCCCAGTGGAGCCCACAGTAGGCTAGAAGTGCAGAGCCCTGGGGGCAGAGAGCCTGGTGAAGAGGCTCTAGAGGCAGCTTATGTGTCCACATTTCGAGTCTCACTCATCTCCCCAGAAGTATTTGTGTCTGTAGACACTTGGGCCCAGTGCTCTCTGAGCAATCACAGGATTAATATAATTGGGTGTGGAGTGAAACAGTACACTGTGTGACAGCAGGAAGGGCATGCTAGGTCTAGTTATGAGATACTTCGGGGGATTCACTGTACATTGTGGCTGTGTACACTTAAGCAAACACACACTGCTTACTGAAACACACAAGCTAACCATTAAGAGAGCCTGAAGACAGTGATATGACATTTAAGCGCTGACCACAAGATCCTTCACAATTTTCATTTGATGTGCCATAGGCTTGAATTAATATCCATCCTGTGTTGCCATTCATAAATTATGCAGGAGTACCACTGCCCCTGCATTTGGGGAAAGTTATTAAAATTGTTTCATATGATCTTACCTTAATACCTGCCAGTTTGTTAAAAAAAAAAAAAAAAAAAAAAAAAAAAACACGTCAAATCATCAGTTTATCAGTTTGGTTCCAAACTGTCTGTCTGTGATTACCTTGTGCTGCACACAGATTTTGCAGTAGTTTTGCTTGGACTGTAAAATATGTTCGCAACACAAGAAATAAAGTTTGCAAAAGGGGAGCATGTTCTGCCACGTTTGTGCCCTTCGGCTTCCATTTTCAATTGAGGAACAGCCCACACTCATGCGTAATGGAGCAGCTCGCAAAGCAGTGGAAACGGAGGCTCGTTATTAAGAGTGTTGTAGTTTATTCTGATAACAAGTAAAATTATAATTGATTTTGGTTTGATAGTAATTTCCTAGGTTGCCGCCATATTGTCATTGCATCAGTGACTATGTCTCTAGGTTGGGTGGATAGCCTCCCAGACAAACAGCACTAGTGGTTAGCTTAAAAAAAAAATGAAAACGGCAGAAGATGAAGGCAACATGTGTTTTGAACTACCAAAACACCTTATTCAATTCAATTCAATTCAATTCGACATTGCTCATATTATACAGGGGGTATGGAAAGTATTCAGACCCCTTTAAATTTTTCACTCTCAAAAAACTCAAAAAAGTTCATTTCATGTCTCATTAATGTTCACTCAGCACCCCATCTTGACAGAAAAAAACAGAAATGTAGAAATTTTTTGCAAATTTATTCAAAAAGAAAAACTGAAATATCATATGGTCATAAGTATTCAGACCCTTTGCTGTGACACTCATATTTAACTCACATGCTGCCCATTTCTTCTGATCCTCTTTGTGATGGTTCTGCTCCTTCTTTGGAGTCCAGCTGTGTTTAATTAAACTGATTGGACTTGATTAGGAAAGACACACACCTGTCTATATAAGACCTCACAGCTCACAGTGCATCTCAGAGCAAATGAGAATCATGAGGTTGAAGGAACTGCCCAAGGAGCTCAGACAGAATTGTGGCACAGATCTGGCCAAGGTTACAAAAGAATTTCTCCAGCACTCAAGGTTCCTCAGAGCACAGTGGCCTCCATAATCCTTAAATGGAAGAAGTTTGGGACGACCAGAACTCTTCCTAGACCTGGCCGTCTAGCCAAACTGAGCAATCGTGGGAGAAGAACCTTGGTGAGAGAAAATGCTAAAGAAGAACCCAAAGATCACTGTGGCTGAGCTCCAGACATGCAGTAGGGAGATGGGAGAAAGCTCCACAAAGTCAACTATCACTGCAGCCCTCAACCAGTCAGGACTTTATGGCAGAGTGGCCCAACAGAAGCCTCTCCTCAGTGCAAGATATATGAAAGCCCGCATAGAGTTTCCCAAAAAAACACATGAAGGACTCCCAGACTATGAGAAATAAGATTCTCTGGTCTGATGAGATGAAGATTGAACTTTGTGGCGTTAATTCTAAGCAGCATGTGTGGAGAAAACCAGACACTTCTCATCACCTGGCCAATACAATCGCAACAGTGAAACATGGTGGTGGCAGCATCACACTATGGGGGTGTTTTTTCAGCTGCAGGGGCAGGACGACTGGTTGCAATTGAACTAAAGATGAATGCGGCCAAGAACAGAGATATCCTGGAAGAAAACCTCTTCCAGAGTGCTCAGGACCTCAGACTGGGCCGAAGGTTCACCTTCCAACAAGACAATGACCCTAAGCGCACAGCTAAAATAACAAAGGAGTGCCTTCGGAACAACTCTGTGACCATACTTGACTGGCCCAGCCAGAGCCCTGAGCCCTGAATCCAGCTGAGCATCTCTGGAAAGACCTGAAAATGGCCGTCCACCAACGTTCATCATCCAACCTGACGGGAAACTGGAGAGTATCTGCAAGGAAGAATGGCAGAGGATCCCCAAATCCAGGTGTGAAAAACTTGTTTTGAAGAAGACTTTATTAGTCATTATATGTAAACATATAATGAAATTTGCGTTCCAGAACATCCATCCAAGAGAAATACAAACAACAGAAACAAACAGGGGGGCCAGGTGTCTGAGGTCATGCAGCCGTTTTGCCGGCGCTAACTTTAGCAGGAAAACAGAAACACTGTAAAATTTGACAAGTTGACCTTACTTAAAAAAATCTAGGAAACCGATTGCCCTGAAAAATGTAAGTAAGTATAACTATCAAGTCTTATGTTTGTTTACTTAACATATACTTGTTCAGTGTACTTCAGACCTTGTTGTGTGAACTTAATTGTGTGAAGTTAATTTAACTTAGTTTAATGAAGATGTTTAAACTCAGAAATAGCAAGTAAATTAACCTGTTCTTAACTTAGCTACATCAAGTTACTCCAACTTACATGAACAGTACAGTTTACTTAGCAGAATCTAGGAAACCGATTGCCTTAAATGAATAAAGTAACTACAACAAAAGATGATGAGTTCAAAACGTTCACTGTTTTATTTTTAAGACAATGCTATCCATAGCATTAACAAAAGGCCAACGTGGCCAGTGAAACATGAAATTAAACGAATAACCTTTTTACCCTTCAACAGGGCTCAAAAACAGTAATAGCACTAACATTTACCTGGAGAAAAAAAAAAATCAAATTTAAGTAATTTTATATTTAGCACAGATTCTGATGTAATTGGCAGTAAACATAGAAATAAATAAATGGCTTGATAAAGTAATTCAAATAAAAAATAAGAACTTCCCAAACTTCAGAATTTACCAAGTCATTTATTTATTTCTGTTTACTGTCAATTATGTCAGAATCCATCCTCCATAGTTACAAGTAAACATTTAGAAAAAAATGGAAACCCCTAGTAACAGACTGTCAAATAATTTACAATTTGGGGTAATATATCAGAAATCTGAAAAATTTCAAAATTATAAATGTGAACAAAATGTTACCATTATCTCTCCTAATGGTAATGCAAATGTTAAATTCTTTTATTAAACTTTACAAGTTAGTTTGGGTAGTTTAAAATAAGAATACCCCACATATTGTAACATAATACAATACAAAAAATGTTCGTAATTATGAACCTAACTGTACAAAAATTAAATAATACATGTGCCCAAAATCAACCACATGTACCTCACTGTAACCGTAAGAACTTTCCTCTCGTTATTAACTGAAAATATCTGCCAAAAAAAACAAAAACAAAAACATCAAGTGTCTATGCCTCAGCACTTTTAACTTATCTGTGGTTGTGTGCAGCTGTGACCCTCTACTGCAGAAGAGCATTTTTCAAGCTCTGTAGTTTTGGCCTGAGGTTACCTACACCCAGACTAAGCATCACCCTCTGGATGAATTCAAAGGTGTTTTTCAGGCAT